>NC_081575.1:61798525-61825137 GCF_022355385.1 Mustela nigripes | reverse complement strand
ATAAAAAATAAAAAATTAAAAAAAAAAAAAAGAAAAGAGTGGATATTGACCCTTCTGATTCACAGTTTCTGGTGATCCTTGTTGAGAGTCTCTTCCTACGCTCTCTGACCATAACCTACTTCCTGGCTCCAATGCTTGAGCCCTCTACTGTTTCAGGAATCTCCTTTTGCTCTGTGGTCCCTTGTATCCTGAGACCTCAGTGTCTTACCCAGAATTCTGCCTTTTCATTTCCAAAGCCCCCTTCAGGGAAGGGTGTCTCTTACAGGAGCAGATTTCTAAGTGTTCTGATTTTGCCCTCCAGTGTTATGTCACTTTCCAGGTGCCAGCTTACAGTGGCTCCCTCCCCATTCTGTTTATCTTCCAATATCTCCTAGCAGATTCATGACTCCACCCTTCCAACCTTTATAAAAGCAGTAGCTTTTCTGTTTGTAGAGATCCAGTTGTATATTCTTACATCTCAGGCTGATTTCATAGGTGTTCAAAACGATTTGATAAATACCCACCTAAATTCAGAGGACCAGTTGATATGGTGTCCCCTACTTCTCCAATATCTTGCTTTCTCAAACAAAACAAAACCTTAAAAGCTCATCTTTTCATTATAGCATTGAGAAGTATAGATTTTTTTGTTTTGTTTTGTTTGAGAGATAGAGGATTCCAGCAGGGATCTGGGTAGAGGGAGAGGGAGAGAATCTTAAACAGTCTCCACACCCAGTGCAGAGCCTGGTGTGGGGGTTAATCTAAGGACCCTGAGATCATGATCTGAGCTAAAATCAAGAGTCAGACTCTTAACCAACTGGTCCTAACCCAGGTACCCCTAGAAATTGTTTGTTTTGTTTTGTTTTTAACATAGGAATCCTGATTGTTTTCTAAAACCTAAGCATAATGCAATCTTTTTGTCACTGTTTCTGTTTTGTTTTACTATCATTTTTTTCCACACAGTCAAGACAGGAGTAAAAATTGGATGTAGATAAGTAAGCCAAATTATACTACAGTTATGAAATGTAGCTACAAAATTGTCCATGAGTTTCCTCATTCGGGGTGGAAAAGAATGTCTGACTGTCTTGGTCTATTTTTGTTGTTATAACAAAAACTACAGATTGAGTGTCTTAAACAATATTTAGTTTTCAGTGTTCTGGAGACTAAGAAGTCCAAGATTAAGATGTTGTCAGGTATGGTGTTTGCTGAAAGTCCACTTTCTGTCTTATAGATGGCCATCTTCTCACTGGTGGAAGGGGCAAATGATCTCCCTGGGGCCTCTTTTAGAAGGGCACTAATCCTTTAAAGAGTTAGTTACTTCCCAAAGGCTCCACTCCAAACACCATCACATTTAGGATTAGGTTTCAACATATGACTCTGGGTTGGGGATAAAAATTCAAACATTAAGCCTATAGCATTAATTAAATGATTCACAATATTTGTGAGGAGATAATATACTGGTGTCTCAGATAAAACACAATCCTTGCTGGTATACAGTGTGTTAGGACAATGTTTTTCAATGTGTGGTCCCTGGATCCATTGGAACGTATTAGGAATGTAAATTACTGGGCCCTAACCTAAACCCACTAAATTAGATACCGTGGATGGGACAGCACTCCAGATGATTCTTAGATATGCTCAAGTTTCAAAACTAATATGTTAGGATGGGAATAATAAATTCTGTCTGGGTTGATTTATGACTAGGTAATTACTGAGTTAGGCCTTAAATAATGAGTCAAAATTCTGTACACCATGCTTCCTTCAGCTGAAAAGAATTTGGTATATTTGGAAAACAAATAGATTTGACATTGTGATATTATGAGAAAACATTAGTATTGTAATTTGAAAGACAAATAGCTTTGGATGTCTTCCTTGAGGATAATTTGGTGTTATAGATCATAAGCCTACCAATTATACTTTTAAAAATTTATTCAAAGAGAATTAGTTGCTCAAATGTATGAAGATGGGTATACAAGAATGTTTAGCAAGGCATTATTTCCAATAGTGAAAAATGAGAATCTACCTCAATGTCCACTAGTTAAATAAATTATGGTATATAATTCCGATGAAATTCTAACTACCATTAAAATGATTGTTTATTAATAAATTGATTAATAAATCATTATTAATAAATGCCTATTTATTAATGATACCAAGTTTGTAATGATTATGATTGAAAATAAACTATAATTATAAGAGTATTTGTGTATGAGTCAAATTTGGTTAAAATATCTATACTTGTATTCATTTATAGATCTATAGGCATGGGGGAAAATGTAGGTTATACACCAATATGTTAGCAATGGAAATATTGATGATAGACATGTATATATTTTGTTTTTATCTCTATTTTCTAATGTGAAACTATAACCCTTATATAAAGAAATAATGAAAGTTTAAAAACAACTTAATCTAGGACTGTTAAGCAGATAGTTTAAAAGATTTATTTATTTATTTGAGAGAGAGGGTGAAAGCAGAGGGAGGTGAAGAGGGGAAAAGAATCTCAAGCACACTCTGGGAGCTGAGTGTGGAGCCCAGCGAGGGTTCGATCTCAGGACCCTGATGTCATGACCTGAGTGAAAACCAAGAGTCTGACACTTAATCAACTGAGCCACCCAGACACCGCTGTTAAGCAGATTTTTTAGACAAACTTATTATTAAGGATAAAAGTATTAATTCTCCTTTTTAAAAACGCTATATTTGGGACACCTGGGTAGCTCAGTCAGTTGTCAGTTGAGCAGCTGCCTTTAGCTCAGGACATAATCCCAGGGTCCTGGGATAGAGCCCCACATCCGGCTCCTTGCTTTACTGGTAGCCTGTTTTCTCCCTCTGCTGGCTCTGTCTGCCGCTCCCCCTGCTTGTGCTCTCTCTCCTTCTCTCTCTGACAAATAAATAAATAAAATCTTAATACACACACACACACACACACACACACACACACACTGTATTTCCCCAAAGATATTTTGGGGGGGGGGGAAGCAACAACAGACCTAATCACTCTTGTTTTAATAGTTCACTGTCCAGGTTACAGTTCTAAAATCTAGTATTGGTTTATTTCTAAAAGTTTGTATTGTTATTAGGTAATTACAAAAATATGGGTTTCATCTTTAAAGTTCCTGGAAAAGTAGAAATTACTCTGTAGTGGAAGGCAAGAGGATCTTGTTTCATCCTTTGCAAATAATTTTCTTTGTGAATTTGGAAAATTTAATCTCTCTGTTTTGGGGGCCTTGGTATTCTCATTTATAAAAGGTGTCATGATCGAAAGATCTTGATTGTCTTTAACTGCTCGAATATTCTAGGGATCTCTAATGAATTTAATAGCCCAACTATTTCCAGAGATGTGAATGAAGTATAGATGCTAAAAATTAAAACTCTTAAATTCCCTTTTAAGGGTTGTTCTTCTGATGTTACATAGGATGTTACTGATACTTCTCTCCTTTAGTATAACTTCTCCCTTAATGGAATTTTTTAAATAAATGTGTTAAATATTTTAAAAGGTTTGGACATTGGTATACTTATGACACCTGGTGGTCAAATCAAATATCACATCTAGATTCTAATTCCCCAGACACTCTCTCTCAGTGTGACTTCACCCCTCCACCCCAGGATTTATCCACTCATCATGCATTCAAGTCATTCATTCAAGAAACACGTAGTGGATCCCCAAAATGTTCAAAACACTTTAGGAGACACTTTACTGTGGAGAAAAGAAAGTAGTTAAGAGTCTTTGATATGTAAGAGATTGTAATCTACTTAGAGGAACTAAAGAGGCTCCATGCAAAGGCAAATAACCACAGCATGTTAAGTGTATTAAATGTATTCTCACTAGAAAAATGGTCAAAACTATGGATAGTGTGAGGCCATAGAAGTGACCTCTGGTTTGGAGAGGTCAAGAAAGTCTTTTTAGGGGAGGTGAGGCTTGCCTTTCTTGGGACCTCAGTTTCTCCAGCTGTAAAACAGTGGTAATGTTATGTTGTTGCATAAGATTGCTGTGAAGAACAGATTGACAGAGTGTGTATAAAGTACTTAGCATAGCACTTCATCTAAAGTATGCATTCAGTGATTTTTATTATTATAACAAAACCAGAGATGATCAAGGAAGAGTTCATGTACATTAACTATTCTAAATTTTATTTCAAGAATAATTATGGTTCAAGTTCACATGGCCTTTTATTTAAAATGAATATACAGAATACAAGATCAATTGTTTTAGTTAGTTCAGTGAACAGACAAACAGACCACAAAAACAGATAGTGTTGGCTAGAGTTTGCTAGACTAACTGGCTGTTTTAGCAAAACAGTCAACTCAGTGGAAAAAAAAATTAAAAGAAGTTGCTTATTTGAATGAGCTGGTTGTTTGACTGCAATGAACTTTGACTAAAATACTTTCTATCTGAAAGCACCATGTAGTCAATGCAAAGACATCAAATAGATGGTTTGGCACTGTATAAGCCGTGTGTGTATTGACTGAATTTTTACAACTCCAATTGGTTGTATTTGGGTTGAACAGGCTCTGTCTCAGACTTTATATTGCTTTCAATAGTTGATGTTAAGTGTGTCTCAATTTCCCTTTAATTCCATAAATGTGAAATGAACTAACTGCCTTTGCAAGCACAAAAAGTACAAGAGAGTACTAAAATTCCATTTATCCTTTTGTTTCTACACTCAAAGGCATGCTATATTTCCTGAGAATATCAAATGTTTGGGTAAACTGTCATTTTCAAGGGTTAAAATAGGCTATATTATAGTAATTTGGGGCCAAAAGCTATACTGATCTGATCCAAAAGAAAACCAGGAACAGAGACTCTGCATTTTAGGAGTGAATGTTTAACCTGAATAAAGGAAGATTTAATAGAGACAGGATTTCTGTCTTCAGGTATTTAAAGAGTTTCATGTGAAACAGGGAGTAAACTTTATTTGACATTGGTAGGAAGAACTAGGTTAAAATGACAGAGATACAGAGTTAAACTCACTAGAAGGAAGTACTCTCTAACAATTAAGATTGTTTAAAATGTAACAATTCAAAATTAATAATTTTTCACTGACTGTGTCTCAATAGCTGAATTAAAGATAGGCCCTTTTGTGAGAAAATGTATGGTCCAATAAAAACTTTTTCTTGGTTATCTCTTAAAGTCAGTTCCATTTTTGCTATTGGCGAATCTTGCCATTTATTCCAGTGCCAGTGTTTTTCTGCTTAATGATTTGCTTTGTTGGCATCTAAGTATATTTACTTGTATGCCATGTGCAGGTTACATCTTCCTTACAATCTGCCAGATAAGTTCCAATTATAATACTTGACGTCTAGCTAAGTAGGTCCATCTCTTCTCACCTCTGTCCTAAGTCAGTATATTCAGCAAACATTTATTTACTGAGCCCTTACTGTGGGCAAAAATTGTACTGGGTAATTGGGGAGAAAATTCACTTATTGAATAGATGTCTACTGAGCACAATCTAATGAATCATTACAGTATGGCCTCATTGTTTTGAGGTGTATTTGTAACTCTTTTACATCATTCATATCTCAATGTAATTAAAAAACCCAGAATACTATCAAAGATAATTTTGTGGTTATCTACCACTTAAAAGTATCCAGTATTTCTGTTTGCATCCCATTAATACAAATAATGAAAAAATGTTTTAATCTGTAATAAACTGACTATAATATACTTGAGACATATTAAACTGTTAACAATGCCTCCTCAGACACATATTAGGAAATAATCCCCCAAATAAGTATTTAAATTTGTAATAGATATAAAGGAGACTCTGGGTACTATAATTAGATTATTTTGAGGCAGACAGAGAACTGTTATCCTAGCTAATTTAGTATGTTCTGTAATTGAGAAAATGTCCATCAGATTATAATTTTTAGTGATTTACATGTACATTTTATAGGGGATATGTTCTGTGTATAGTGAATAAATAAATATTATACTATCACAAAGAAGATAGGTCATTTTTTTAAGGATTTTATTTATTTACTTGACAGACAGAGGTCACAAGTAGGCAGAGAGGCAGGCAGAGAGAGAGGGCAAGCAGGCTCCCCAACGAGCAGAGAGCCCAATGCAGGGCTCGATCCCAGGACTCTGGGATCATGACCTGAGCCGAAGGCAGAGGCTTTAACCCACTGAGCCACCCAGGCGCCCCATTAAAAAAAAAAAAAAAAAAAAAAAAGCCCTTTCGCTGCAACTACCACCAGATACCTTGTAGTTTCACATATTCTGGTAGTTGCTTGAAATAGTAGCAAGGGTAGTCTCAATAAATGTGAATGTCTGAAGTTACCATAATTCTGCTAATAAACACAAATCTCTAAAGTTACAGAAACTTTATGAAAAGTGCCATGACATACAAACAGGACTAATTTTGCCCTCAGCCAAATTCTGAAGGAGCCAAAGTTTATCTGCCTATATTGCACCATTTTTTCCAAGCTTCCATCCTTCCAAGGCCTGATGACCTGTCAGCCCTTCCCAGGCCCTTATGTTTCATTCCCAAAGGTTCACAGACTCATCTCAGCAGTCACCTGATCCCTGATAAGACTGCAATTTAAAATCAACTCAGTTTTAGTCTTTTCCAGCACCAATGATTGGATACCCCATTAAATCTCAAACTTTGAAGATACAGATGAAGACAATTGTAATACTTAAATATGAAGCCCAGGAAAGTGTTAGAATGTATGTCTGGGGAAATTTCCAGTAAGGTCTTGCTTGTTGGTTATCTCTATAGGTTTGATTACTTCCCCTGGCTACTAAGGGGGAAATCTGACTAAGGTTATTGACAAAACAGTGACCTTTTTGATTTCTAAAAATAAGCTCGACAATGCTGTTATATATTTGTAGATTGCCATGATGTTTTCAGGTTACATAAAAAATACCTTTTGAATTTGTAAAAGCTCACACTTGAATACTTCTTTGACAGGGCATGTAGATATTTGAATAACCAAACATGAAGTGGCATGCCCTTGAACCTATTTTTACTTTATTTTCTGCAGAGATCATCATTCTAATGCTTTCCTCGAGGGAGGAACATACATCCTCAAGATGGGAAGTAATAGCACAAACAGTATAAGAACAAAGTGCACTGATCTTCAGGTGTCATTTCAGTACTGTCTCTATGCAACCATTTAATCCTCATATTCATCCCTGGTCTTCTGGCCAACATTGCAGCCTTGTGGGTTCTGTGCCACTTCATCAGGAAGAAAAATAAAGCCATCATTTTCATGATCAACCTCTCTGTGGCTGACCTTGCTCATGTGCTGTCCTTACCCCTCCAGATTTACTATTACATCAGCCACCACTGGCCCTTCCAGAAGGCCCTTTGCCTGCTGTGCTTCTACCTGAAGTATCTCAGCATGTATGCAAGCATTTGTTTCCTGACGTGCATCAGGCTTCAGAGATGTTTCTTTCCCCTCAAGCCCTTTAGGGCCAGAAACTGGAAGTGTAGGTATGATGTGGGCATCAGTGTTGCCATCTGGATCGTTGTGGGGACTGCGTGTTTGCCACTTCTAATTCTGAGAAGTCCTGGTTTAACCAAAAACACTGAATCTTGCTTTGCCGATTTAGGGTTTCGACACATTAGCATAGCTTCCTCCATTAAAATGATACCTGTAGCTGAACTTGGAGGTTTTCTTTTGCCTGTTGTAATTATTACTTATTACACATGGAAAATGAGAAAATCTTTACAAGAATTCCAATCTCCCCCTCAGAATACTAAAGAGAGATAAAAGGCTTTGTGGATGGTCCTTATGTGTGCAGTGGTGTTCATTGTGTGCTTCACTCCTTACCACTTCAACTTTCCATTCTTTATGATGGTAAAACAACATGTCTTTTCAAACTGTTCCTTTATTAGAGGCACCTTATGTTTTCACATCATTTCTCTATGTCTTGCAAATCTGAATTGCTGCCTTGATCCCATTGTAAATTATTTTTTGACTTCAGAGTTCCATGATAGGTTTTTGGAACACAGCGGTTTGGCTCTTCAGTCATGTGTGGGATGCAAAAACAGTGCTTTAGAAATTCATCATAGGAAAGAGGATCTTCAGACTATCTCTCTTGAAATTTTGGATGATTCAAAGACATTGTAATCAAATTACTGGTTAGAAAAATCTGTGTTCTCTATCAGGTTAGCCATGTCACCTTGAAGATTTTTCTTAAAAAATAAATGGTGTTTTGAGTGCCTTAACAATACATGGCATCCTTCCTTTCAACCTCAAAATGATCCTTCCAAATTTTCCATCCAAAGGGAAACATTCTGTTCTATGGAGCATATAATAAAATATCTTTCTTTACAGAAAGTAATAAGCAACAGAATAAATTGGACACCTGTTCCTCAGCAATGGGTCCAAAGTTTTCACTTTCTTCCTGCAAAAAAAAAGGTAATTGAAAATAAGTAGACATAACATTCAAAAATGTATAGGAGAGTAATATGATCCTACCTTTATTTATAAAATTTATACTACCTGAGTAAAGTAAACTAAAGAGGAAAGTTTTTAATATTAATATGAGTTGTGGGAATTAATATGAGTATAACTTGGAATATCTATGAGCATTTCCTTTTGTCCCCTTGGGGAAACAAACAATTCAATTCATCCCAAATATCTCAAAGTATCATATTCACACACAGCACATACACCTTACACATAGAAGACAATAGTGTTCTAACATATGTCATAAACTTCAGAGTTTCAAGCTTTGTAATGAAAGCTCATTGTTTGAAAGTCTCAGAGAGTGTGTTATATTATGCTTACTTTTATATATTGGTACTCATTCAGAGAATTTTTTTATATTTGTATTAAAATCAATTGTACAATGATATTTCTACATTAATTCCTCTATATACATTCAAATATATCACAACTTTGCTTGATATATTTTAAATAATGAATTAATAAAGTATCATACATATGTAGTTTTCAGTTAGATCTCATTTCTCACAAGTAAAGACATATATAAAGAGAATATTGGTGGATTGAATATTATTATAAATGCATAATGAGAAATTGCAATTTTTAAAAAATATTTGTGGTGAAATAATTTTGTAATACAAATCACTACCATTGAAAAATTCAAAACTGAAAATTTCATATGTTGGTTTTCATTAAAATGGTATTTTATAAAGCAGTACTCAGGTTTATAAAATTATAAAGACTTACTGTCTTATCTTTATAAGGTTGGAAACTCACAAACTGTTTTATCTGTGTGATTTTTTTGTAGTAGTAGCAATTGCCTATTAGAACAGAAACAGATAATAACATTTGTTACAGTGTTGAGAAAAATAGAGTATAACCTAATGTATAAACTTGTTAAAACACTATGTTGTACACATGAATGTAATGAAACATTGTGTGTGAACTACACTTGAATTAAAAATAATTTAGGAAAGAGAGGAAAGTGCTTCTTGGCATTGGAAGATAGCAGCAGAGTGGGAGGACCCTAGGCATGTCTTGTCTCACAAACACAGCTAGACAACTATCAAATCAATAGAAATACCCCAGAAAGTGACCTGAAGACTGAAAAAACAAACCCCACAACTGAAGGAAGAGAAAAGGTCACATCAAAGAAGGTAAAAGTATGGAGATGTGGTTTAAGGGAGGAAGGGATTACAGCCCCTGTTGATGGAAGGGAACCTTGGTCATGGAGAAGGTCAAGAGAGGACCACACTGGGGAACACACAAGGAGGATGTTTCCCAAAAGCCATTGATTTGGAAAAAAAAAAAAAAGAGGGGCTGAATTTTGGGGGTTCTTAAAAACTGTGCAGCTTAAACCTGGAGTTTTAAAGGTCAGAGGGCTTGGCTGGAATAAAACCCCAATGGTATTATGCTACTCCTGGAGAGAAGGCAGGCAAAAAACCTGGGGGCAGATGGCATGGAAACAAAGATCTGAAGAACTTCCAGGACACACAGAATGGAGATTATTCACTCTTCTTAGAGCACAACCCTGAGAGGCAGCATTCATGAAGACACATCTCCTAGAATAAAAGAGCTGACCAGTTTCATATGATAATAAAGGGAACAATCCAACAAGAAGATCTAACATTTGTAAATATTTATTCACCCAACATGGGAGCACCCAAAACAATTCATTTAAAAAAAAATGGATGTAATTGATAGTAACACAATAATTAGTCGCCGAGTTTAACACCCAACTTACATCAATGGACAGATCACCAAAACAGAAAATAAAGAAGGAAACAGTGGCTCTGAATGACAAAATGGACCAATAATGAAGCAAAAAAAAAGAGAAAGTAAAACAGTACCATTTACAATTGAACCAGAACCAAAATAGTACCTAGGAGGAAATCTAACCAAAGAAGTAAAAGGCCTGTTTCCTGGAAACTGTAAAACACTAATGAAAGAAATTGATGATCATACAAATAAATGGAAAGATATTCTGTGCTTATGGATTAGAAGAATAAATACTGTTAAAATGTCTCTGATACCCAAAGCAATCTATGCATTTAATATAATCCCTATCAAAATACCCCCAGCATTTTCCACATAACTAGAACAAACAATTCTAAAATTTGTATGAAACACAAAGGACCCCAAATAGCCAAAGCAACTTTGAAAAAGAAGAGCAATGCTGGAGGTATCACAATTCTGGACCTAAAGTGAAATTATAAAGATGTAGTGATCAAAACGATATGGTACGGGCATAAAAATAAACATAAAGATCAACAGAACAAAATAGAGGACCCAGAGATGAACCCACAACTATATGGTTAATTTTTCTTTGACAAAACAGGAAAGTATATCGATGGGAAAGACAGTCTCTTCAACAAACTGTGCTGGGAAAACTAGAAAGCAACAATGCAAAAGAAGGAAAGTAGACCACTATCTTATATGATATACAAAAATAAATTCAAAATGGATTAAAGACCTAAATGTAAGACCTGAAACCATAAAAATCCCAGCAGAGAAATTTAGTAACTTCTTTGGCATCAGTAAAGCCTTTGGCATCAGTCATAGAAACTTCTTTCTAGATAGGTCTCTGGAGGCAAGGGAAACAAAAACAAAATGAAAGATTGGGATCCCCTAAAAAAGAAACAAACAACCAAATTTCTGCATGAAAAAGGAAACAAGAAAACTATACAGCAACAATCTGAGGGGTTTGAAGTGGCGGGTGGGTGGGAGGTTGGGGTACCAGGTGGTGGGTATTATAGAGGGCACGGATTGCATGGAGCACAGGGTGTGGTGAAAAAATAATGAATATTGTTTTTCTGAAAATAAATAAATAAAATAAATAAATAAATATTAAAAAGAAAGAAAACTATACAGCAACCTACAGAATGGGAGAAAATACTTGCAAATTAATACCCAATAAAGAGATAGTATACAAGTTATATGAAGAACTTTTAAAACTCAACACCCCAAAATGAATAATCCTATTACAATGAACAGAAGTTGTGATAGAAACTTTTCCAAAGAAGACATACAGATGGCTAACATACACAAAAAAAGCTGTTCAACATTCCTCACCATCAGGGAAATACAAATCAAAACTAACAAGATAGCACCTCACACCTGTCAGAATGACTAAAATGGACAACATAGGAAATAACAGGTATCGGCACGGATGTGGAGAAAAGGGAACCCTTGCCTACTGTTAGTGCCAATACAAAGTGGCATTAAAGAAACAAAACAAAGAAGCAAAGGGGAAAAAAAGAGGAAAACCAGGAAACAGATTCTAAACTATAGAAAACAAACATGATTACCAGAGGTTACGTGAGTGGGAGTATGGGTTAGTTGATGGGGATTAAGGAGTGTACTTGTGATGAGTTCCAGTTGCTGTATGGAAATGTTTAATCACTATACTGTACATCTGAGACTAATATTGAACTGTATATTAAGTAACTGGAAGTTAAATTACAAAACAAATAAAAACCTAGGTTTCCTGAAGTCCTCTGCAGGTTTGTATATCAAACAGTTGTATTTTGTAGAAAATATTGGCTAGCTCTTTTAAGTACCTGAACATTTAAAATATCATTTTAGTTGCAAATATTTATAAACTGTATTATGTCCTATTCACTTAAGCAGTTTTGTTTTTAAATAATGGGACACAATTTGAAAGAAGCATTAATCCACACTCAGAACACCAATATACTAGTTTTAGGTCTGCTACTGATAAGCTAGGTATCTTTGAGCAAGTTAATTCTCTTCAGGTTTTCTTTTTTATTACATCTCCAAAAGTCTAGGTGATCTGAATATGAGGCATACTTTCTTGGAAAACGCTTTCTAAACCCTAAAACACTTTAGAAGTGTTTGTTTTGGTTAGTGTTAGTGTTGTTATTATTTAAGAAGAGCTTCAACTCTATGATTCAATGCAATCTTTTCAGGATGACTGAGGATCATCATTATAAACATGTTATTGTAATATATATATGCTACTCTCAGAGCAATTAAAATTTGTAGCTATTGAGATTTTGCTTGTACCTGCAATAAAATGGATGCATGGATTTTTAGTTCTTATATATTTGATTTTATAAGTGGTTCTTTATCTTTTCAGACTATCTATATTTGTCAGTGTACCTGCCTAATGAAGTCCATATCATTTCAATTAGTTCTTTGTAATCTTTTATGGCTTTGAGAACACACTAATCAAGCTAGTTATAACAGGGCTGAAATCTGACAAAAATGAGTAAATACTGATTATTTTATTTTATTTGGAGAGGATGTGTGTGGGAAGGGGGAAACATCTTATGGAACAAAATATACAGTGTTTGGTTTATGGACTTTATGACATCCATTTTGTCTATTCAAGATTATTTTACTTTTTCTTGGCTCTGTCAGCTGTGTTTGGATAGTTGAGGTGCAAAATATTTCAGTTCCAGATCACTGAGGTGTGACAAACTGTTTGACACCTAAAATTTCTTGGAATATAAATATTGCCAGAATTTGTTTATTTATGTGTATATATGTATATAGAAAGACATTTATATATACATTTATAAATAATTCCATATTTATATATTATATAAAATATATTTGTATATGAATGTATATATAATATATATAGAAATATGTGTATAATTTCAATAATCATATACATCAATTATATATAAAAGTCTATATGTTTGATATAAGTATTGCTATTCCAGCTTTCTTTTGATATTATTATTTTTTAAAAAAGAATGTGTTTATTTATTCGACAGAGAGTGACACAGCAAGAGAAGGAACACAGCAGGAGGAGTGGGAGAGGGAGAAGCAGGCTTCCCACTGAGCAGAAAGCCCAATGTGGGGCTCGATCCCAGGACCCCAGGATCATGACCTGAGCCGAAGGCAGATGCTTAATGACTGAGCCACCCAGGTGCCCCTTGATATTATTTTCATTAAAAATATTTCTCCATCCTCTCACTTTCAATCTGCATGAGTGTTTAGATCTAAAATGATATAAATAAAGAGGGTGTTGCTCAAAAACTCTACTCATAGGCCTAGATGTCCATGAATGGCAGAGTTGACATGACCAGGACATCACAGTAGTCATGGTTGATGGCTCTGGTTTGGAAATAGAGATATACAATGTATATACTGTGTGGACAAAGGTATAAAGGATAAAGCCTATTTTCCATGATCCTGTTTCATCAGAACACAAACTATTTTGCTCATATGAATGGGAAAGTGGAGAGGGAAAAAGAGAAACACAACAGCTATTGCCATAGAGGCCAAAAGTAACCATTCTGCATGAGCTAAAATATTGATGAAGAAGCTGTGAGCTCCACACTCAATGAAAGGAATAAATGTTTTCCAAAAAAAATCATCAGAAGCCATCTTGGGGACAATGGTGGAGATGTATTTCAGGTCCATGAGGAGAGTCAAATCGAAAATACATGGGTGTGTGGAGATGGGTGTCCATGAGGATAAAGATGATCGCAACAGGCTGCCAAAGAAAGCCATAAAGAAAATGAGTACAATGAAAATGAAATGAAACAGGGCAATACTTGATGATGTTTACATCGATCTTGATTGTTGTTTACATCAGACTTGATGGTTGTTTACAACCCCACAAAAGGAAATCTGTTAATGTTTGGTTGCAGTTTTCCATTTTCTATTCAGTGCTTTTTCTGAAAAAGAAAAACTCATGTGTGGTAAATAAAGAAATATAAAAATTTTACTTGTTTTTCTTCAGATTATTTGAGGTTAATTGTGAAGTTTTCATTAAATACTCATTTTCCACATGTACCCTCCTTAATACCAGTAACCTGGTGATGTGCTCTGGGTGTTAAACACAACTAATGAATTGTTGGACAGTACATTAAAAACTAATGATATACTGTATGTTGGCTAATTGAATAATAAAAAGAAATACTAATTTCCCTAAATAAATAATCAAAATATCTTATTTTGAAAAAAAGTTCTATGTAGTTCACAAAGTCACAATGAAAGGTGGTAAGTGTATGCATTCAAAATCTGTAAATAATCCATAATACAATAAAAATAAAATATCTATAAAAATTATATATTCATATAATTTCAAAATTAATACTTGTTTTACTTGTTTCATTAAGAATAGCTTAATTAAAATTGCTTTATTGCTCTTGGGGAAGCTTATTTTTCATTTTTCATAATGTTCATGAGGGAATATCTCCTCCTTTCCTCTTTAAGGGCACTTGATAGAAATCCTCCTATGTATTTGGAGTCTTATTTGAGAAACATTAATCTTTTCTTCTGAAGTTGGCCTATTGTTTTTACAAGTAATGAACCTTATCCAGAAGATTTGGAGAAGCACAGAAACCAGATTGGCTTATCAACTATTCTGAAATTCTCAGACTTCCCCAGAGGGTTCCAATTTACTCTTACTTCTAGAAGAGGGTCTACATGTAGTCAATTTAATCCTGTATTTCTGGCCAGGCAAATAGCCAATCCTGTCTGTCTATGCCTCCCAGGAATGGCAAGCTTAAACCTACAGCTGTAACTGATAATAATTGGTTGAAGTTAGGTTCTAATACTCTTTCTGCCCCTAACTGTGTGATCTTGGGTAAGACACTTTACAAACACCCTGACACTATTTGCTCCTCTGCAATATGGTGATAATAATCTAGGATCTTTCTTCTTTAGAAGCCTCTTATAAGATTCAATAAGAAACATAGGTGATGGGGCACCTGGGTGGCTCAGTGGATTAAAGCCTCTGCCTTCGGCTCAGGTCATGATCCCAGGGTCCTGGGATCGAGCCCCACATCGGGCTCTCTGCTCAGTGAGGAGCCTGCTTCCTCCTTTTTCCTCTCTCTCCGCCTACCTCTCTGCCTACTTGTGATCTCTGTCTGTCAAATAAATAAATAAAATCTTTTAAAAAAAAAGAAACATAGGTGATAATTGTTTTTAAATTATAATGATTACTTAAATATAAGGACACAGGGAAAGGTAGTATTAAGAAAGGAATCAAGGAAAGCAGATAGTGCCTATATTGACTGATAAAACACATAGGATATAATTAAATTTTTTGGAAGATTTTATTTGTTTATTTGGGAGAGAGACAATGCATGAGCAGGGGAAGTGGCGGGCAGGGGGAAAGGAAGAAGCAGACTGCCCCCCTGAGCAGGAAGCCCCATGAAGAGCTTGATCCCAGGGCTCTGGGATCATAACCTGAGCTGAAGGCAGACACTTACCCCACTGAACCACACAGGTGCCCCAGAATTAAATATTTAAATAACTTATCAATCTCATAGAAGATATGAAGTCATGAAGTAGTGTCCAGGGTCATGGCAATACTGTTTGAGGTTCCTGGGAGTAACATAAAGAACCATTTACCTATCCCCTACCATGAATCAGTTGGGTCTAGCCTTTCAGAGGATAAAGTTATGATTAGGATTAAGGATCACTGGGTGTGGTGCATAAACAATGAATTTTGGGACACTGAAAAGAAATAAAGTAAAATTTAAAAAATCACAAAATAGAAATAATTCCCTAAAATTTAACATCCATAATGTAAATCAATCAAAATGAAACATAACCAATAAACTTATTTAAAATACAAAAAAAAAAAAACCGAATCTCTGAAGAAATCATATATCAGAAACTGGTGATAGCCATAGGAAAATAGTGAAGATACAATAGAGCACAGTCAATATCTCCTATGGATGAATTCTGTAGATAGAATGCAAGGTCTCTAAAACATTTGAAAAGAGTGGACCTCAAACAAATCTAAAGGAACCTACAGTTGTAAAGAAGAGAGCCTGAAGGGAGAATAGGTTACCTAACAGTGTTGTTTGGACATGGATACATTTGCTGATGGACATTAAAAAGTCCAAAGTACATCCTTAATTCAGGGTAGTTTTACAATACCTGGTCTGGTTAAATATATCAGATAAGCAAATCTGAATAAATATAAAATAAGCAAAAACTCAGGCTCCTAAGAAAACACTGAATATACACACTTCTGCCTTTGCTCACACTGTTATTTCCATGTCAAGTGTGTCATTGCTTCTGTATATCCAGTCTTACAAAGTATTTCTAATTCAATTTTCACTGGAAAAACCACATAATCTCTTATATACAGTAAAGTTGTTGAAGGTACCCATCAAGGACGGTACAATATGTTGTACTCCATAACATATTGAAATTGAACCTAATTTTCAATGGGGATATTAATACTTTCATAGATAGTTTCTGTTGCTAGATTAAGACTTGCATATTTCTGTCTGTATGGGAAATTGCATTCTGGGTATAAATTAGACTATTGTTATATGGTGATCATATAATTAATCTATATTTCTCAGCATCATGCAAAAAGTAGGTGCTCATAAAAGCTTGTTTGGTGATTTAAAGGAATATATATAAAATATATTTAAAGGAATATTTATACTGAAAGGATTTAAAAGAATATATAATATATATAAATTGTATTTATAATTAAATATATGTATATAATATTCCTTTAAATATATATATTGAGAGCGAGATAGTCATTGCATCTTGGCAGATTGGTTGAACTTGTTGAATACAAATAGAAATATAAATGGGGCCAAAGTCTACCTGGATCTCCATTAACTATGATATCATATTGTAGTATGTTCTGAATTTTGTAGTTCTCTAAACTGTCTTCATAAATGGTACATTAACTACTAAAACATTAAAAATTGTCTCTGAAAGGTTATTTGCTTTTTGCTTTGATGTTGTGGTTCTATTAAAAAGGATTTGTGATTTGGAGGTGTGAAGGACTGGGTGCAGAACAAAGATAATATCTCACAAGACTAGTTACTCCTTCCTTCTTTCATCTATATTTTCAACTCTTTCTTTTATTTCCAATGAACTGAATAAAGTATTGATAAAATCAGACCTAAGTTCCATCTTAATTATTTGAAGTACCGTGTGTGTGTACGTGTGTGTGTGTTTATAGTAGCCAGGAATCTCCTCCTGCTTTTGCTTCTATTTCAGCTCCTGTTCTAGCTTGCCATTCTGTAGTTACTCTCTCTCCTCTGGGCCATTCTTCTCCTTGGTCTGTGATGGATGCTCAGTTAGATTCTAATTGTATTTCTGTGGGTTTGTTCCACCTACAGATCAATGAGAAGTTATTGCCTTATTTTTATACTTAAACATTTGTGGAGCTGGGTAAATGGAAGAGCAACTATAGAAAGAAGAAGGCCACAGAAGAACTACATATAGCCTAGGACAAAGGTGAGAGAGGTATATAAGGAAAACTTAACCTTTGTTATTGGTTATTGGTAGCTTATAGGCTGGTTGCATATGGATCTCAAATTGTATTTAGTATCACCTCTTAATTCTCTCCTCAGCCTATCTCCTTTGGTATCCACTGTCAATGGCATAAAAACATAGTTTCCTTGGCCTGACATCTAGTCTAGCCCTAGTCTCCTTTCCTTAGTCACACCTTCATCTTTTTTTTTTCCACTCCAGCCAAAGTAGTGTTTTCATTCTCTTGCGCTTTTTCACCTCTGTGCCTCCTGATCCCTCTGACACCCTCTATTCTTCAGCCTATTACTATCTCAGCATCCCTTACCATGATGGTTTACCTTTATCCTTTACCTATCTCATTCAGGAATATTTCTCTATTTTTATCACATTCAGTGATGTCTCTTTACTTTGTGCTCCTATATCACCTATTAACTGGGCCACACTTACTATACTTAGCATATATTCTTAGCATATCTGGCATGGAATCTAAATTAGATAGGTTATTTAAAGATTGCCTTTGTATAATAAGAGTTTATGAATGGCAATCTGGGTGGAAAGAGTCAGAGAATGGAGGGGAGTATTTTAACGGACCTGACTTGATTCTGCATTTGCAGGATCAAGAAAATGCTATTTATCAATATTATAAAATGAAGGAGTAGGATCTGATGGAAAGAAAGAGAGCTAAAAACCTTTTCCTCCCCCAACTCGTGCCATTCCTTGATGTGGTCATTGTCAATGCCCTCATTTCAGGGGAAGAAAATAGTGAGAACCAAAGTATTGCTAGAGTTCTATAGTGAGTAATTCCACAGTAAGTGGTATTATAATAAGAACTCAGATCCACAAATCCTTTATCAGTCCTGTTCTTTTTTAACTACCTTATTCTACTTTTTGTACTACTCATTTAACTCACTCATATGTTACTTTTATTTTACCAGATTGAAAAAAAATCTATTAGTAGTTGCTTATTAACAGATTTATTTTTTAGGTCCTTAACTAGTTTATATTTTTGCTTTGTAGTTTTTTACCTTCTATTAATTTAAATAATAATAAAGCCCTAGGAGGCAAAATGCAGTGTTCTCCAGTATGTCTATGCCAGCATTATAAAGTGGATATTGCTAATTATCATCATTGATATCTTGAGTAAGTCATTGTGCCTCTCTGGGCTTGATTTTTTCATTTTTTAAACCACAGGTGTGTAATGCAAGCTTTCTAAGCTCTCTTTCAATTCTAACATTCCAACAAAGCTAATTTCTTATGTTAAAATTGTTTTAAAAATCTCAATGCAAAGATTTAATGCTTTACATTAGCAAGACATGACATAATAACTACTGTCTTAACAAGATACAAAACCTAAAATTTACATTAGATCAGTTTTAGCTGATTGAACAGTAGAATGGCGAGTCAAACCCGACTCTAGCAAACAGGTTCATTTCACTTTATCTCTGTTACTTTGAGTTCTAACAATGAGCAATTATTGGTTTCTACACTTCCTTGGGCATTAGAATTGGGCAATCCTGGACCTAAATGTCAGCTCTACTATCAACTATTTGACTTTGATTGAGTTACTTGGTCTGTCTATGATCAGTTTCCTCACTGAGAATTGAAGCTAAAAATAAGATAAAGGAGAAATATACATAAAAACTCTTAGTACAATGGCACCTAGAAGGTGTGTAAGTAATCCTGGTGTTGACAATCTACATCATGTGCAATATTACCAAGGAGTGGCTTTTTATTACATCTTTTTTATGTGATTGTGGTACTGTATTTCAATCTTCAGTTAAGCTTGCAGTTCAGGAGATGGTAATGGTGAAAGAACATGAAATGATGTCTCTTGAAATCTGTCTCAACACATAGGCTACAAATTCATATTTAAAATTTATATGAAAAAAAGGAGAAGGAATTAAAAATGTCAGATGGCAGGTGACGTGTTTCAAAGTAGCTCAGATAGAAGCATATGAGAAAAGTGTAAGCAGTCAAAAGAATTTGTATGAGCTAGCTTCTAAAACATGTAGCCACTCTAGTCCTCTGTATAAAAATAGAAATCTCAGTATCTAATAACAGATGCTGATTCAGGGACATAGCTAACCTTTGTCATATGCAAATAAGCACTGGGTGAGATAACTATTTCCATGGAAATTACAACTTATTCTTATTTAAATGTCTGAATTCTACTACTAGTAATTATATCTTCATATCTTGGTTTGACTCAATTTAAAAATATGATGTTAATACCTAAAAGCTGACTCAGGGTGGCCACAACCAAGACAGGTGGCATGAATCTGGTTTAAAAAATAAGAATAAAATAAGTCAAGCAGAGAGAGTCAATTATCATATGGTTTCACTTATTTGTGGAGCATAACAAATAACATGGAGGACATGGGGAGTTAGAGAGGAGAAGGGAGTTGGGGGAAATTGGAAGGGGAGGTGAATTATGAGAGACTATGGACTCTGAAAAACAATATGAGGGGTTTGAAGTGGCAGGGGGTGGGAGGTTGGTGTGGTGTAAAAATAATGTATACTGTTATGCTGAAAATAAATTTTAAAAATCTTATTAAAAAATGAAAAAAAATAAGAATAAAAATTAATAAATGAAAGAAAGAGAGAGAGATGGAATGAAAAAAAGAAAGACTCAGTTAAGAACAAGGTAAGTAATGAAGCCATATAAAGAAACCAGCTTGCTAGAGCTCCCTATACACTAACCTTGAGTCCAAACTAACCTTAAGCCAGCAAAGTGACAATGATTACTTTATGGAAACTAAAATTGTTTACAGTCTTCCAGGTCTGAGGTTTGTCATGTTTCTGTTTTCTCTTGGCCTGACTTTGTTACTGATGAACATGCACGGTCACCTGTATTTGCTGATGATTCTGAGAAAATGTTGCTGTTGTAGGGAAAGAGTATGGTCTGGGACTTAGAAGACCAAAAATCTTGTTCATGCTCTGCTGCTCATTTGCTTTGACCCAACACAAATCATTAGTTCTTTTTAGGCTTCAATTTGTTTCTTTCAAGTGAAAGTGTTGGAATTTATAGTCTCTGGGGCCCTTTCTAGGTCCACCATTCAGTGGCTCTAACAAGGGACCTCAAACTTTCTCGAAAAGTCCAGGCATATTGATGCGTGTGCATGGGGCATGGGAAAACCATAAGGCACAAAGTCTCTGAGGTAAAGGAATAAAGGCTATAGAAAGTTACAATTTTAAAGAAGTAAAGATTAAATGATGATACATTTTATGGCTGCTGATACTACAGTCAGGCCTCTTCATTCATCCTCTGCTTATGTGGACCCATGTGGACCATAAGGAATGGTACTGTTATCAGGGAAAAGCTAGTGATATGCAAACAGGGACCAGACCCAAATCCAGTTAAATAGGGAAGTAGGAAACGTATTTTTCCTTTTCTCTTTCTGGAAGGTTCTATTAAAAATCTTATTTGCAATGTTAAAAAAAATGGCTTCAAAACATTAATGAAGATGGCATGTTGTAAATCAATGTGCACATTACAATTTCATTTAGAGTGAAAAGTGGTCCCAAATGAAGCATATATCTATAAAATATAGATGAAAAATAAAATTGACTAAAGTGAAAAATGGCCAAAAATGATGTATCTATAAAATGTAGATGTAAAAAATAAAAGTTAAAAATCAACTTAAAAACATTTGGTAAAATAATACACTAGTTGAAATGGGGGGAAAAGAAAAAAAAATGAAGTGGAAAATTTTAGAATGAGAGATAAATGAATCTTGAGAAAATACCTCAAGCTCAATATACTATTTTACTGTGGCGCTGGAGTTTTACAGTTTGTGGAATCCATAAACTAGCTGTCCACTGGCTCTTCCAGTTGGTCTTCTGGGGCAGGGTCCTGCTGTGCTACTTCTCAGTTTTCTTTGCTTGGGTGTAGTTGCACCACCCCTTGCCAGGGAGCTGAGCTCAATGTAAACAGTTTCTCTGTGGGGCTTTTATTTCCTGGAGGCCTTCTCCACCTCTTTAGAAGAACAGAATGGCTGTGCCCCAGTTTCTGGCCCCAGAGCCAAAAGATCACCATTCCTCCTCTTCAATAAATCCTTTGGGATAAACAGTTTTCATTTTCGTGTGTGCCAAACTCCACAGACTCCTTTAGTGTGTGCCCACTGCAATTCTCCTGGGAGGAGTCTGAGGGTCTGGTGTTACTGCCCTTTGTGTGCACTGGGGTTGAGAGCACTTGAGGATTCTTGTGCATACCTGCTCAACCGGGACAGCTAAGTGTTGCCTTACTTTCCTCTCCAGGGCCCCCAACCTGAGAGCTATTGCCTGTTTGTGGTCACTTTTGTTTGCCCCTGCCAGTGGATGACAGACAGCCCATGTGTTCCAGTCCTTTTCAGGGTGCTCAGGGTGCTCAGAGCAATCACCTGACTGGTCTGGCTCACGGCTTATGGTAGCCTGAGCTGAGAGTCCCCTCCTGGGCTCACTGACCATATCCAGTTTCCCCATGCCACTTACAGGTTCAGGTATCCCCATTTATTCTGTGACTCCTAGGATCTTGAGACCACACTGATACACCTAAAATTTTGCCTTTTCATCCCCTGGGCTCCTTTCAGACAAGGATGTCTCTCATCAGAGCAGATTTCTAAGGGTTCCAGTTTTGCCCTGTGAGGCTATATCACTTTCTGGTAGCTGCCTTATGGAGGCTCCCTCCCACCTCCATTTATCTTCTGATATCTCCCTGTAGATTCATCTCTCTGTACCTCCTACCTTGCAAAAAACAGTTGCTTTTCTACTTGTAGAGTTCCAGATATAGTTTCTTACATCTCATGTTGAATTCATGGGTGTGCAGAATGGTTTGATAGATATCAAGCTAAATTCAAAGGACCAGATGAACTGAGGTCCCCTACTCTTCTGCCATCTTGCCTGTATCTCTCTACACTATGTTCTTGAACCCTCTTCTAAGGAGAACACGTCTTAAGGTAGTATTTTGTCTTTAACTTCCTGTATTTCATTGTTATTTTTAATGCAATTCTCCTTTTATTGAAAAAGTCCTGAGGTGGGGCTGTTAAGCAATTAATTGCAGGTCAGCTTTATAATCATCTAGGGATATCTTGTAAAAATCCATTTTTTCCCCTCAGTTCTGTTAGTCAAACTGGTTGTTAACTATGACTGTACCTTTAGAATTACTTGGCAAACTGTTTAGTTTTATTTTTTTAATTGAGTTGTGGCCCAAGTGTTATGATTTAATAGCCTTGGGTGGAGCTCAATAATAAGTTTTTTAAGCTATAATATAAAAATTATTATATAATATGCCATTAATTATTCTAATATGTACAACTCAAAGGCTTTTAGCATATTCAAATTATTGTGTAACAATTACCTTTATCAGGTTCCAAAATATTTTTGTGACCCAAAAGGAAAATGCATAACTATTAAGTGGTCACTCTATTTTCTTTCAGTCTGTATGCATTTATTTATTCTGGATATGTCATATCAATGGAATTGTACGATATGTGACTTTTGTGTCTGGCTGCATGCATTTGCCATAATATTTTCAAAGTTCACCTATGTTGTAGCAGTTCATTCATTCTTATGGCCAAATAATACTTTATTGTATGGTTATACCACATGTTTATCCATTCATCAGTCAATGGCATTCAGGTTGTTTTTACCTTTTAGCTATTGTAAATGTGCTGCTATGGACAATCATAAATGAGTGTTTTTGCTTGGATAATTATTTTCCATTGTTTTGGTATATAATAAAAGTTGAATGTCTGGATCATATAGAATGCTAGGTAAAATCTTTAAAGGGACAAACTTTTTTCCATGGCAGCCACTTTATATTATATATTCCCACCAGCGATCTATGAAGGTTTCATTTATTCCACATTCTTAAATCTAGCCATCTAATGGGTATAAATTAGCTTCTTATCATGGTTCTGATTTGCATTTCCCTGATAGCTAATAATATAAAACATTACTTAATGTGTTTATTGGCCATTTAACTCTTAAATTTAGGTCTTAGATTAATTCTGAATTAGCTTTTATATGTGATATATATATGTACATATATATCATGAGGTAGAAGTTTATATATATATGTATGTGTGTGTATATATATATATATATATATATATATATGAGGTAAAAGTTTAACTTCATTCTTTTATATTTAACTAGTACATTTCCCAGTAATATTTTTTGAAAGACTTTTTTTGTCCTTTATTGAATGGTCTTGGCACCTTTGTCAAATATAAATTGACCATAGGCAAAGAGTTTTATTTCTGACCTCTCAACTCTATGCCACTGATCTATGTGTATATCCATGTCAATATCACACTAGTTTTGATACTATAGATTTGCATTACATTTGCAAATTGGTAAGTATGAGTTCTTCAAATTTGTTCTCTTTCAAGACTGTTTTAACTATTCAGTGTCTCTTGCAATTTCATATGACTAGGATCAGATTTTCCATTTCTGGAAAAAGGGGTACTGAGATTTTGATAAGTATTTCATTTAATCCCTAGATGCTTTAGGACATATTGCCATCTTAAAAATATTAAGTCTTTCAAGCCATTAATATGGTATGTATTTCCATTTATTGCTATTTTAATATTTTAATGCTCTTATAAATACACTTGTTTTCTTAATTTTAATTTCTGTTCATTGATGTTGTATAGAAATGCAAGTGACTTTTGCCTGCTGATATTGTATTCTACAACTCTGGTCAATTCCTTTATTAGACCAAATCAGTTTTCTTGTGGGTTCCTTAAGATTTTATATGTATAAGATTATATCATGTGGGAATGGAGATAATTTTACTTCTTCATTTCCAATTTGTATTTTTGCTTTACAAAATCTCTGACTAGAACTTCAAGTGCAATGTTGAAGTGGTAAAAGCAAGAATCCTTGTTCTTGTTTCTGATTTTTGAGGGAAAGTTTTCAGTCTTTCACAATTGAATTATAATGTTAGGCGTGAGTTTTTCATAAAGGTTCTTTTACAAGTTTTTTGTTTGTTTTGTTTTGTTTTTAAGATTTTATTTATTTATTTGACAGACAGAGATCACAAGCAGGCAGAGAGGCAGGCAGAGAAAGAGAGGGGGAAGCAGGCTCTCCACTGAGCAGAGAGCCCAACACGGGGCTCAATCCCAGGACCCTGAGATCATGACCTGAGCCGAAGGCAGCGGCCTAACCACTGAGCCACCCAGGCGCCCTTATAGTTGTCTTTTCTTATGTTTCCCTTACTTGGCTTTTGTATTAGCAAAATGATGGCCTCAGACTATGAGTTATGAAGTGTTCTTTCCACTTCTATTTTTTTTCAAATAGGTTTAAAATAATCAGTGTTCTTTTTCAAATGTTTGGTAAAATTTACTACTGAAGTCCTCTGGTCCTGTGTTTTGTTTTTTTTTCCTTTTTCCATTTATGATTGTGGGAGGCCTTGATTCCTG
This sequence comes from Mustela nigripes, assembly GCF_022355385.1. NCBI lineage: Eukaryota > Metazoa > Chordata > Mammalia > Carnivora > Mustelidae > Mustela > Mustela nigripes. The sequence goes on along the minus strand of NC_081575.1, from coordinate 61,800,139 downwards.
ATTCTCTTTAATTTCTTTTAAGGTCCATTCATATTTTCTCTTTCTTCTTAAGCTATTTTTTCATAGTTTGTTACCAAGAATTTGTTTTATTTGCATTAACTAATTGGTGCAGAATTGGTCATAGTATTCTCTTATAATCATTTTTATTTAATATCTCCACATTTATTCCTTAGGGTAGTCATTATATTATTCTTTTGCCTTTCCATGGGCAATCTAGCTAAAGTTTTAGTAGAAAAAGACAACTATCATATGATCTCCCTGATATGAGGAAGTGGCGATGCAACATGGGGGCTTAAGTGGGTAGGAGAAGAATCAATGAAACAAGATGGGATTGGGAGGGAGACAAACCATAAGTGACTCTTAATCTCACAAAACAAACTGAGGGTTGCTGGGGGGAGGGGGATTGGGCAAGGGGGTTATGGACATTGGGGAGGGTATGTGCTGTGGTGAGTGCTGTGAAGTGTGTAAACCTGGTGATTCACAGACCTGTACCCCTGGGGATAAAAATATATGTTTATAAAAAATTAAAAAAAATTAATGAAATAAAAAATGAATAAATTTATTACCGGATGAATAAAAGCTGAAAGAATCTGTTATAAGTAAGCCTATCTTATAAGAAATTCTAAAAGGAGTACTTTTCTTTTTCTGAAAAGAAAAGTCTTTTCAGTCCTTAGGGTTGAAAAGAAAGGGTACTATGTAGTAATAAAAGTTACACTAAGAAATAAAGACCAATGTTAAATGTAACTACAGAGGTAAAATAAATGCCAGTAATACTGCATTATTGGTTTAAATCTTTCTTTTTTCTATGACTTAAGACACGGATGAATACAACAATTATAAACCTGTGCTAATTGACACCAAATATAAAAAAGATTATCTGTAACAAAAACACCATAGAAAATGAAGAAATGGGGATATAAACTAGTAGATTTATTGTATCCTCTTAAAACTACATAGATATATGAAATTCAATGTAATAAAGTTAAGATGTTAACTACTAAGAAAAAAAATACAGAAAAAGGAGAAGGTAATCAAATTAGTAAACTAGGAAAAAAAGTCACCTTGAAAGCATTAACGAAGAAATTGTGGAACAACAACAATGAAAAAGATAAGACATTGAAACCAAATAAAAAATTATCAGTAGTAAGTCCTTCCTATTCAACAATTATTTTTTCTTCTTTTTAATTTAATGTAAAAATTTAAATTAATTTAAATATTTAATTTATAATAAATATTAAAATAAATTATTTTTATTTATATATTTATGTGTTTAGCAAATATTAAAATAAATTAATTTTAAAAATTAATTTAATTTTTTCAGTGTTCCAAATTACTTTAAATATAGGTGATTATTTACTAATTGAATAAAAACTAAAGAAGTAATTATTTTAAATGTAAATTTAAAACTTTATTTTATTAAATTTTTTATTTTTTATAAACATTCTAGTTAAATTTTTTTTAACTTTTACCTTTTTCTTTTTTAACGTTTTAAACCTAGTTTATCTAATATATATATTTTTTCTTTTATATATTTTTCTGATTTGTTTTCTTTTTTTAATTCTTTCCTTTTCTTTTTTCTTTTTTTTTTTTCTTCCTTTTGAACCTCTTTTTTTT
>NC_081575.1:61797670-61798425 GCF_022355385.1 Mustela nigripes | reverse complement strand
CCTCTTTTTTTTCCCTTTCTCCCCCCTCACGATTTGGAATCTCTTCTAATTTGGTTGAAGCATATTTTCCTGGGGTTGTTGCCACACTTTTAGTATTTTACTTGCTCCTTTATATACTCTTATCTGGACAAAATGACAAGACAGAAAAATTCACCACAAAAAAAAAGAATAAGAGGCAGTACCGAAGGCAAGGGACCTAATCAATACAGACATTGGTAATATGTCAGATCTAGAGTTGAGAATGACAATTCTCAAGATTCTATCCGGGCTCGAAAAAGGCATGGAAGATATTAGAGAAACCCTGTCGAGAGATATAAAAGCACTTTTTGGAGAAATAAAAGAACTAAAATCTAACCAAGCTGAAATAAAAAAAGCTATTAATGAGGTACAATAAAAAATGGAGGCTCTCACTGCTAGGATAAATGAGGCAGAAGAGAGAATTAGTGAAATAGAAGACCAAATGACAGAGAATAAAGAAGCTGAGCAAAAGAGGGACAAACAGCTACTGGAGCACAAGGGGAGAATTCGAGAGATAAGTGACACCATAAGACGAAACAAAATTAGAATAATTGAGATTCCAGAAGAAGAAGAAAGAGAGAGGGGAGCAGAAGGTATACTGGAGAGGATTATTGGGGAGAATTTCCCCAATATGGCAAAGGGAACGAGCATCAAAATTCAGGAGGTTCAGAGAACGCCCCTCAAAATCATTAAGAATAGGCCCACACCCCGTGACCTAATAGTAAAATTTACAAGTC
>NC_081575.1:61662998-61792670 GCF_022355385.1 Mustela nigripes | reverse complement strand
AAACCTGGTGATTCACAGACCTGTACCCCTGGGGATAAAAAGATATGTTTATAAAAAATAAAAAATTAAAAAAATATTTACACTATAAATGGTTATATTAAGAAAAAAAAATTTCAGGGACAAATGTATGTCTCAGCCAGTTGAGTGTCTCACTCTTGGAATTGGCTCAGGTCATGATTTCACAGTGGTTGAGCACTGAATCAGGCTCTGTGCTCAGCAGCGTGTCTGAAGACTTTCTCCCTCTGCCCCTCCTTTCCCTTTCTCTCTCTTTTAAATAAATAAATAAATCTTTAAAAAACCTTAATGGAGTGAGGCAAGATGGCAGAGGAATAGGGGACCATATTTTAACCGGTCCCCTGAATTGAGCTGTATATCTGCCAGATGACTCTGAACACCCATGAAATCTGCCTGAGATGTAAGAAGATATATATCAGGAGTTTTAACAACAAAATATCTCTGGCAGCCAGTTTCAAGGTGTGAAGCAGGGAGCTGCAATTCTGCAGGCAGATTAGAAGATAAATGGAAGGGGGAGGTAGCTGTCATAGATACTGGGACTGGGAAGTTTAAATACCACAGGAGAGAGCAAAGACGTGCCTGGACCTGGAAGCAAGGGCTGGGAGTGCTATTGTGGGGCACACAGCCCAGGTTGCTGCGGTTTTCATCAGCACAGACAAAATGGAGTCAGTGTGATCTGGAGGGCTTTCTGAAGGACAGTCTGCTATCTCTCTGTTCTGAGACAAAAGTTTGGACACAGGCCCTTCTACTCTGACTCTTGGAAGGGACACAGAAACCCACAAGGGAAAGCTGCCAGAGAACAAAACCCCTAAACCGGTTTTCACTGAGCCCAACTCTTCCACATGGGGCAAGGCAATTCCGTCCAAAAAGGGTTGCCTAAGTAACAGCATGGCAGGTCCTTCTCCCCCCGAAGAAAGGCTGAAAGAAAAAGAGGCCAGGAACACTAAAGTCCCTATAAAAGAGGAGCATTTTGCTTAGATTGTAGTCAATAGTTTGAACTATCTACATTCCCTCAACCACCTGTCAGCAGAATGACTAGGAGGAGGAACCCCCAACAGAGGAAAACTTCAGAGACTGTAACCTCTACCACATAACTAATGGATATGAACATAAGCAGTATGTCAGAATAAAATTCAGGGTAACACTTATGCAGACAATAGTAGGTTGGATAAAGCCATTTGTGGCAGCATAAAATCTCTAAAGGCAGAAGTAAAAGCTATCTGGTAGAACTTAAAAATGTTGTCAGTGAGATCCAATTTAATATAGATACTCTAACAGCTAGGGTAAATGAGGCAGAAGATCGAATTAGTGATCTAGAAGACAAACTGATAGAAAGGAAGGATCAGGATGAGGCCTGGAACAAATAGCTTAGCATCCATGAAACAGAATTAGAGAAATAAATGATGCCATGTCAGAATTACTGGGATCCCTGAACGGGTGGAGAGAGAAAGGACTAAAATGTATAGCTGGGCAAATTCTAGCTGAGAATTTCCCTAAACTGGAGAATGAAACAAGTGTTCATATCCTAGAGGCAGAGAGGACCCCCTCCCAGAACAATGAGGGTAGAGCGACCTCCAACCTCCAGGCATGTGATAGTGAAACTCATGCATCTTAAATCCAGATATAACACCTTAAAGGCAGCTAGGAGGAAGAGATTCCTTACATACAGAGGGAGGACCATCAGAGTAACAACAGACCTGTCCACAGAAACTGGGCAACCCGAAAGGGCTGGCAAGACATATTAAGAGCACTAAATGAGAAAAAAAAAATGCAGCCAAGAATACTTAATTCAGCAAGGTTGTCATTTAGAATGTATGGAGAGATAAAGATCTTCCAAGACCAGCAAAAACTGAAAGGATATGTGACAACTAAACCAGCCCTGCAAGAAATATTAAGGAAAGTTCTATAAAAGAAGAAAGATCCCAAGAGTGATGTTGAACAGAAATTTACAGAGACAATCTATAAAAACTAGGACCTCACAGGCACCATGGTGAAAATAAATACATATCTTTCAAAAATCACTCTCAACATGAATGGCCTAAATATTCCCATAAAATGGCCGAGTTCATAGATTGGATAAAATGACAGGACCCATCCATATTTTGTCTACAAGAGACTCATTTTGAACCTTTAGCTACATCCAGACTGAAAGTGAAGGGATGGAGAACCGCCTTTTATGCCTACAGCCTCAAAAGAAAGCTGGGGTAGAGATTCTTATATCAGACAAATTATATTTTAAGCTAAAGACTGTAGTTAGAGATACAAAAGGACATTGCATCATTCTTAAAGGGTCTATTCAATAAGAAGACCTAACAATTGCTAATACCTATGTCCGCAGCATAGGAGCAGCCAACTACATAAGCCAATTGTTAATCAAAATAAAGCATCACATTGACAAGAACATGTTAATTGTAGGGATCTTAACATGCCACTCTCAGCAATAGATAGATCATCTAAGCAGAAAATTAACAAAGAAACAAGAGCTTTGAATGATGCACTGTACCAGACAGACTATATAAATATATCTATATCTAGATCTATATCTGTATCTATCTCTTTACCATTCCACCCTAAAACAACAGAATAGACATACTTCTCAAGTGCACATGGAACTTTCTCCAGCATATATCACATACTGCTTCACAAATCAGGGCTCAACTGATACCAAAATATTGAGATTATTCTCTGCATATTCTCAGACCACAATGCTTTGAAACTAGAACTCAATCACAAGAAAATGTTTGGGAGAAATTTGAACACTTGGAAGCTAAAGAACATCTTGGTCAAGAATGTTTGGGTCAACCAGGAAATCAAAGAACTTAAACAATTCATGGACACCAGCAAAATTTAAAACACATTGGTCCAAAACCGATGGAATATGGCAAAGGTGGTCCTAAGGGGGCAATACATAGCCATCCAAGCCTCACTCAAAAAAATAGAAAAATCCTGAATACATAAACTCTCTTTACACCTTAAAGAACTGGAGAATCAACAATAAATTAAGCCTACTCCATGCACAGAAAAGGAAATAATTAAGATTAGAGCAGAGATCAATGAATTAGAAATGACAGTTACAGTAGAACACATCAATGAAACTAAAAGCTGGTTCTTTGAAAGAATTAAAGAGATCAATAAACCACTGGCCAAACTAATCCAAAAGAAAAGAGAAAGGATGCAAATTAATAAAATTATAAATGAAAGGGGAGAGATTATGATTAACACCAAGGAAATTGAAACAATCCTCAGAAATAGTTTTCAACAGTTAGATGCCAAAAGGTTAAGCAACATAGAAGAAATGGATGCATTCCTGGAAACCTATAAACTTCCAAGACTGAAACAAGAAGTTGACAACCTGAATAGACCAATATACCAGTAACGAGATTGAAGCAGTGATCAAAAACCTCCCAAAAAACAAGAGCCCAGGACCTGACAGATTCCCTAGAGAATTCTACCAAACATTCAAAGAAGAAATAATGCCTATTCTCCTGAAGCTGTTTCAAAAAATAGAAACAGAAGGAACACTTCCATGCTCTTTCTATGAGGCCAGCATCAGCTTGCACCCCAAATCAGGCAAAGACCCTATCAAAAAAGAGAATTTCAGAACAATATCCCTGATGAATATGGATGCCAAGTTTCTCAAAAAGATCTTAGCTAATAGGATCTAACAGTACGTTAAAAAGATTATCCACCACCACCAGTGGGATTTATACGTGGGATGCAAGTGTGGTTCAATATTTGCAAATCAATCAGTATGATAGAACAAATGAATAAGTGAAAAGAGAAGAACCACATGGTCCTCTCAGTAGATGCAGAAAAAGCATCTGATAAAATATAGCATGCATTCCTGATTAAAAAATCTTCAAAGTATAAGGATAGAGGGAAAATTCCTCAACTTCATAAAACCCATCTACAAAAACCCACAACGAATATCATTCTCAATGGGGAAAAGCTTAGAGCCTTTCCCTTAAGATAAGGAACATGACAATGATTCCCCCTTTCATCACTGTTGTTCAACATAGTACTAGAAGTCATAGCAACAGCAATCAGACAACAAAAAGAAATAAAAGATATTCAAATTGGCAAAGATAATTTTGTCAAAAATGGACAGAAGACATGAATAGACACTTCTTCAAAGAAGACATACAAATGGCTAGCAGACACATGAAAAAATGTTCATCATCATTACCATCAGGGATATTCAAATCAAAACTACATTAAGGTACCACATTATACCAGTCAGAATGGCCAAAATTAACAAGACAAGAAACAACAAGTGTTGGAGAGAATATGGAGAAAGGGAACCCTTTTACACTCTTGGTGGGAATGCAAGTTGGTGAAGCTATTTTGGAAAACAGTGTGGAGTTTCCACAAAAAATTAAAAATAGGACTATCCTATAACCCAGCAATTATACTACTGGGTATTTACCCTAGAGATACAGATGTGTTGAAAAGAAGGGGCATCTGTACCCCAATGTTCGTAGCAGCAATGTCCATAATAGCCAACCTGTGGAAAGAGCAAAGATGCCCTTCAACAGAAGAATGAATAAAGAATATGTGGTCCATATACAATGGAATATTACTCAGCCATCAGAAATGATGAAAACCCAACTTTTGCATTGAGATGGATGGGACTGGAGATTACACTGAGTGAAAGAAGTCAAACAGAGAAAGTCAATTATCACATGACTTCACTTGGGGAACATAAGGAATAGCATGGAGGACATTAAGAAAAAGACGGGAAAAGTGACGGTTGCTAAATCAGGGTTGGGGAGACAAACCATGAGAGACTGTGGACTCCAAGAAACAAACTGACGGTTTTAGAAGGAAGGTGGTGGGGGGAATGGGTGAGCCTGGTGATTAGTATCATGGAGGGCATGTATTGCATGGTGCACTGTGTGTTATATGTGAACAATGAATCTTGGAACACTACATGAAAAACTAATAATGTACTGTATGATGACTAACATAACATAATAAAAATAATATTAGAGTGAAAAATTAAATAAAATTAAAATAAACAACATTACATCACAGGGAAATAGAAAAACAGGAAACTTATCTGAAATATAGTAGAGGAAGGAAACAACAAAGAAAAATCACAAAATAAATAAAATAGAGGTAAGAATAATGTAGTGAGTACGAACTTTTAATAAATAAAGTGTAATAAATAAATGAATAAATAAATAAATATGTAGTAAGTGCAAACCCCTACTAAATGAAAAACAGGAACAAAATACAAGCTAACCACATAGCAAATACCACATAGCAAATAAGCCTAGACCATATGCGTGTAGTGATAAGATTAGCGCAGAGTAACAAGTTGTAAATATTTTAACTTGTGTGAAATATCGTAAACCAAAACATGTTTACGGTGTGTATATGTTTTTGGTGTGTAAGCATAAGAAAAATAAGCGATGTAATATGTTTATGAAGGAGACTTAGCACAGTATATAAAGAGGCATCGCGTTGGACTGAAGTGAAGCGAGTTCCCTGTCGGGAGAACATCATCGCCGGTGCTACTGATGCCCTGACAGTTCCGTTGCCAACCACTCGCTGGTTCTCAGTCTCAACTTCTGTGGTGACCTCTCTGTCTAGATTGTGAGGTGACGTCTCCTTCTCCGTGACAACGTCAGTGGACCGTGACCGTCCACGATAGTGGTGCGGACCTTGTCCCAATAAAGATCAAGTGAGTTACATCATATCCATCTCTCTATCTCTTCTTTACATGTTGCGACCTCCTGGCGGGATGCAGGGGTTTTGCTCACGACAGTTGGCGTAGTGGGCAATCGTAGTCCGAGTCACGGGAGGAGTTGGTGAGATCGGCAGCTGAGGTGACAACCGCCGATGCAACGACACACCCAGTGGAGACAACTGTGTAAGCTCCTAAGGACAACCCAGAGGATCCTCCAGAAAGCAAAGAAAACGGGGGAGCTGATCCTAAAACTTTTGGAGGAAGAGGACAGAGGCCACCGAGAGAGGTCGACTACACCGGACCTCCCCAATCTACCAGACCGCCTACCACTGCGGAAGTCTGGAGGGCCAGACTTCATCCCACTGGACAGCGACGAGGAAGACGACTGAACCAGGTTGGCCACCCCCCACCCCAAACTAACTAACGGGAGGACGCAAGGCAAAGGGGAAGGGTGACACCCTCGCGTGGGCCGTGAGCTCCGGCCATGCGAGAAGGACGCCACAGACCCTGGGGAACGCACCCACCTATTTCAGGCGAGCCCCAGCCAGCGAAAATAGATGAGGGGGTGGTTACTAAACAAGCTCGAGCACAGCATACATAACGACCTTAATCAAATTGAACATAAACTATATTGTAGCTACTTAAATTGGAGTTGGTTTCGATTTCAATACAAATTAAAACTTAGACTGGCACAATGTTTACTAAAATAAAAAGAGCCTTTACGAAACTCTCAGTCAGGGAAGACTGGAGAGAACTTAAGCCTCAATCTCCATGGAGAAATATAGAGAAAGTTGTACAAGATAAATTTCCTGAGTGCAGGAAAGGTACTAAACTTAATGATTTATTAATTGACCCAGAAAAGGTGCAGCCATTATTGGAAATGGCACACCGAAAAGAAGTGCCAGCAATTTTATGCAAAGTCATCGATGACGTAAACAATGACAGGCTCAAAGGCAAAAGACTAGTCAAAGAAGCCATCGGTAAATCAAAAAACCCCTTCCTGCAGATGGCTCTTGCAGAAGCTTACCAAGACAGCGGTAATAATATGGCCCAATGTAACCCGGTTACAGTAATCAAAACATCAACCCCTATGAGAACGCCTGGTGAAGGAGTCCAGATCAGGGACATAGAAACCAGAGAGTATGGTAGACAAGAACTGGCATCCTTGAGAAATGGTTGTGCGCAAAACGGCCTTAATGACGCCGAATGGCTATTAAAATTATGGAATAAAGGAATGCATGGCATAAGACTCTCGAATCAGGAAATGAAAAATCTTAACCTATCGATAGACCAACCAAATGTAGCGGAGGCACTACAATTTTATTTAGAAACAGAAAACAGGGGCGCCTGGGTGGCTCAGTGGTTTGGGCTGCTGTCTTCGGCTCGGGTCATGATCTCAGGGTCCTGGGATCGAGCCCCGCATCGGGCTCTCTGCTCCGCAGGAAGCCTGCTTCCCTCTCTCTCTGCCTGCCTCTCTGCCTACTTGTGATCTCTGTCTGTCAAATAAATAAATAAAATCTTAAAAAAAAAAAAAAGAAAAGAAACAGAAAACATTGTCAGGACAGTTTTTGAATAGATAGCCATGGCATGGGTACAGGCATTCCCAGTTTTAGATATTGGAAGTCTAGACACAAGATGGAGAACACCAGAAAAAGGTATTAAGGTCATTAGGAAACTTTGCCTATTAGGATTAATCTATTATGGCGATTTAACCAGTCATCCAGGCAGATTCCAACTAACAGCATCAATGAAAAAAGCTTTTATTAGAGGCGGACCCAACAACATGACACTGGCTCTCAGTACAATTATGGCAGGAATGAACACAGGACATAACACAATAGAATACTTGAGGAATATGAGGGATATCAAACAAACCCCTAAATTATCCTTCTGGATATCTAGGCCGTGGCCTAGACAGTCTTCTAGCAATAAAACCTGGAACATTAAGGGACAACCTACTGGGCGAATGCCTCACAGCCCAATGCAATGGGCCAATATTAGGAGGCAAAATGAGGGGCCTAATGCAAAAAACGACATAGGGGCTCCCCCGTCTGGCCAACGAGGGAGACCCATGGGGCCCAACAAGAGGCCGGAAGGGCTGCAGAGATATTTTCGCCCAAGAGAACCACAGAAAGATCCCTACCCAGGAGTCCCTCAAAGACGATTTTATCTCAGAAAACCAATGCACAATGCCTACCAAGACAGGAGACGCCAGACACAGTCAGGGCAAACAGGGATAAGCCGCTTTCGCGATCGCAACCAATCTTTACCTTTACAGCGAAAATCCTTCTACAGAAGGACATAAGACCATATATACAGCTAACAGGCAGCCTCCAAGGAAGTAAATTCCATGATTCATTCTTAATAGATACCGGTAGTGAAATCACGTTAGTACGCCCAGAAATATTACCTATCAGTGAAGATACTTATAAACACTATACACCAGTTTGCATAAAAGGTGTAACAGGACAAGAAATAACGGGCTATAAAACATGCATGTCTTTGTATATATACGATAAGGAAGTAAGCATAGATATAGTTATATGTGCACATGCCCCGTGTAATATATTAGGTATAAGAGAAATCATAAAAATCTTTGGAGACTGGATACCATTGAAAAGACTTAAAACCATCAAAATGGATCCAGATAAACCCGAACGTATATGCTTGACTATAGAAGAATTAACAACCGTGAAAGTAGAGCCCATAGTTTTACCTAAGATTAAACCATGTTTCACACCACAATACCCCATTAAAGGGGGAAAGCAGGAAATTACTGATACCATCTCAGACCTATTAAAGAGAGGAATTATCAAATATACACAAAACTTTAACAGCCCAGTATGGTCTGTTAAAAAGCCCAATGGAAAATGGAGAGTAACGGTAGATTATAGAAATATCAATAAGAATTCCCCTAAGATGCCAGGCCAACTACCAGACATAGAGAATATAACTAAAGAAATTACAGATTTCAAGCCAAAATGTATGGTCACTATCGATCTGACTGACATGTTCTTTGCTATACCTTTACATCCAGATAGCAGAGAAATCACCACATTTACATGGGAAGCCAAACAATATCAATTCACAAGAGTCCCACAAGGATACAAAAACAGTCCCATTATTGCCCATAGTGTTATCCAGCAAACAATTCCATGGAACAAGATTCCAGAGAACACTAAGGTCCTAACATATGTGGACGATATCATCATTCTAGGAAAAAGAATTAAAACTAGCTATGGATATATTCATTGATGCATTACGGAACAATGGATGGACCATCAATATGGACAAAGTCCAGGGACCATCCCATCAGGTAAAAATTTTAGGAATTATATGGATGACAGAAGGCCCCAGTATTCCCGATTTGGTAATTAACATTATTAATAATATACCAGAGCCCACTAATAAAACCCAGGCACAACACCTGCTAGGATTATTTGGATATTGGAGGATTCGTATTTTTCTTGTGTGTGGCTTGATGGACACAGTAATCATAAAACTATTGGTGGGAAAAAACCCCACCAATCCAGAAATCAACCCAATTACCAAATTTTACAGACACTTTTGGATATATAAAATGACCCTCTTCGGGTATGTTAAAACATGTCCCTCTGGTAGTCAGGGGGTGGAATGTAGTGAGTACGGACCTTTAATAAATAAAGTGTAATAAATAAATGAATAAATAAATAAATAATATGTAGTAAGTGCAAACCCCTACTAAATGAAAAACAGGAACAAAATACAAACTAACTACATAGCAAATAAATCTAGACCATATGCGTGTAGTGATAAGATTAGCGCGGAGTAACAAGTTATAAATATTTTAACTTGTGCGAAATATTGTAAACCAAAACAGGTTTACGACGTGTATATGTTTTTGGTGTGTAAGCATAAGAAAAATAAGTGATGTAATATGTTTATGAACATAATGTAAGTGATGTAATATGTTTATGAACAGTATATAAACAGGCATCGGGTTGGACTGAAGTGAAGCGAGTTCCCTGTCGGGAGAACATCATCGCCGGTGCTACTGATGCCCTGACAGTTCCGTTGCCAACCACTCGCTGGTTCTCAGTCTCAACTTCTGCGGTGACCTCTCTGTCTAGATTGTGAGGCAACATCTCCTTCTCCGTGACAACGGTTATGTGGTCCAGCGGACCGTGACCGGACTATGATAGTGGTGCGGACCCTGTCCCAATAAAGATCAAGTGAGTTACATCATCTCTCTATCTCTTCTTTACACGTTGCGACCTCCTGGCGGGACGCAGTGGTTTTGCTCGCGACAAATAAGTAGTAAGATAACATTTAAAGTAATGGTCAGTTTTTCCAAAAATAAAAAGTAAAACTAAAACTAAAACAAACAAACAAAAATATTGCTATGCTTTAACTACATTAACTATGATGAAAAAAAAGGAGAGAGAAGACTCAAAAACACAAATGAGAAATGGAGAACAATACAACAGGTAAACACAGCAGTGCATAGTATGATAATAGATTACTATAAACAATTATATACTAACAAATCAGATAACTTAGGGGAAAAAACAGATAATTCCTAAAAATGCACAAATTATGACAATTGAATCATTAATCTTACATCCAAGAAACAGGAATTCTCCTTAGACCAATAAAAAGAATTAAAGTTAAATTAGGAATCAAAAATCGCCCAGCACAGAAAATCTCATGATCCTATGGTTTAACAAATTCTACCAAACATTTAAAAAATAATTAAGGAATATTTTTATCAAAATCTTTCAAATTATGGAATAAAGGGAAGACATTCACTTAAGATATGTCATGCCACTGTCTTCTATTATCCATAGTTTCCAAAGAGGAATTATCTTAGGATAATCTTATTTAAATCTTATTATTAATCTTATCAAGAACATCTTTTGAGTGGTTACTTCACATAACCCTCTGCTTTCAAGATTCCCTATTTGTCCTGTCTTTCAAATATTTGATATTATAATATATCTCAGTGTGGATCACTTTAGGTTTACCTTGGAATTTTTGGAGCCTCTAGGATATGTACACTCATATAGTTCATCAAAATTTGGAAAGGTTTCTTGACCATTATTTATTCAAATACTGTTTCTGCCTCTTTCTGTCCTCTCCTTCTGGGACCCCATTATGTGTATGTTGGTATATGTGATGATGTTCTACAGGTCTCTTAGGCTTATTTTGTTTATTTATTTTTCCTTATTATTTTTGTTCCTTCAGACTAGATAATCTGTTTTTTTTCAGACTGGATAATCTCAATGGGGGTGTCTTCAAGTTCACTGATTCTTTCTTCAGTATACTTAAATTGTTGAATATTTCCAGTATATTTTTTTCATTTTAGCAGTTATATTTTTCAGCTTCAGTTCTTTTGATGTTTTTATTTCAATTTGGTTCCAGTTTATAATTTCTATTTCCTTATTGGTATTTTCTATTTGGTGAGACGTTCTTTCTTCTGTGTGGTTTTTTGTCATTGTTTCTTGTACATGGTTTCCTTTCAGAGTTTGAGGGTGTTTAAGGTAGTTGATAATAGCCTTTGTTCATTAATCCAATGACTGTGTTTTTTTTTTAACAGTTTCTGTTCATGTCCTTTTATTTTTATTCCCTGTGATTGAATGGGTCTGATTTTGTATGCTTTGCAATATTTTGTTTAAAACTGGACATTTTTAATAATATAATGTGGCAACTCTTAGAAATCAGGTTTTGGAAAAAGATTTCCCCCTTCTTTGGGAGGTTTTTTAAATTGTTTGTTTTAGGCTTTTGTGTTTTTGTTTATTGTCTTTTTAAAATCATTTTTGTAAATGTTTTATACCATGAGCACTGAAGTTTGTGTTTCATTAGTTTAGTGGTAAAGTATATAGACTCCTTAAACATATACTGAGTTGCTGAGCATGCTTTGAAACCTGAGATTAACCTGAAATGAAAAAGACTCAGGACTTTTCTGAGTGTGCATCTTGCTGAGTCGTACATGTGGCTTTTAAATTTTATTGTACACACAGCTGTTTTTTAATTATTTAATTTCCCAAACAGTCTCATTTCAGCTTCTTTTGGGTCCTTAGATGGTCTACTTTTTTTTTTTTTTGAGATGATGAATTTAAAATGTTTCATTCTTAGCTATTTTAAGAATTTTTTTTAATTTTTAATTTTTTATAAACATATATTTTATCCCCAGGAGTACAGGTCTGTGAATCGCCTGGTTTACACACTTCACAGCACTCACCAAAGCACATACGCTCCCCAATGTCCATAACCTCACCCCCCTTCTCCAAACGCCCCTCCCACCAGCAACCCTCAGTTTGTGACTCTTAATCTCACATTCTTAGCTATTTATAAGGGTGAGTAAATTACTTTCAGACAGTTGAACATATATTTCACATTTTCACAGACTGAATTGGGGGAAATTTTTGATAAGAGTTTAATCTCTTGAAAGGAAGTTGTGATGCTCAAATAAAAGTTTATAATATCTGATTTTTGCTCAAAATTTGTTTACAACAATAAAATGTTATTTTAATGGCATGTACCATATCTTCTCTTGTGGGATACTCTTTGTATATATGTATAACATTATTTTCTTTAGGTGGGGTCTGTGTCTTATCCATATTTTAATTATATCTTAGGCTGAGTATATGGTAGGCACTCACTCAATGTGATTTCTATTTCCATAAGCTTAGATGGTCTCTTATATGTTTCTACCTATAATCTATTGTTCCAGGCATCTGAAGGTCTGTAGTTCCCTTGAAGCCTTTCTGAGCAGTACCCTCTGCTTTCTAACACTTTCTTCATGTGAGAACTTAGTTATGTTGATTATGCTTGCCTTTGATTTGGGTTAGGAAAAACAAATGGCCATCTTTTTTATTAATTTTTTAATTTTTTATAAACATATAATATATTTTAACCCCCAGGTTACAGGTATGTGAATCGCCAGGTTGACACACTTCACAGCACTCACCATAGCACATACCCCCCCAAATCTCCATAACCACCCCCCCTTCTCCCAATACCCCTCCCCCCAACAACCCTCAGTTTGTTTTGTGAGATTAAGAGTCACTTATGGTTTGTCTCCCTCCCAATCCCATCTTGTTTCATTTATTCTTCTCCAACCCCCTTAACCCCCCATGTTGTATCTCCACTTCCTCATATCAGGGAGATCATATGATAGTTGTCTTTCTCCGCTTGACTTATTTCGCTAAGCATGATACCCTCTAGTTCCACCCATGTCATCGCAAATGGCAAGATTTCATTTCTTTCGGTGGCTGCATAGTATTCCATCGTGTATATGGACCACATCTTCTTTATCCATTCATCCATTGCAGGGCATCTTGGTTCTTTCCACAGTTTGGCGACCGTGGCCATTGCTGCTATAAACATTGGGGTACAGATGACCCTTCTTTTCACGACATCTGTATCTTTGGGGTAAATACCCAGGAGTGCAATTGCCTGGTCATAGGGAAGTTCTGTTTTTAATTTCTTGAGGAATCGCCACACTGTTCTCCAAAGAGGCTGCACTAACTTGCATTCCCACCAACAGTGGAAGAGGGTTCCCCTTTCTCCACATCCCCTCCAACACATGTTGTTTCCTATCTTGCTAATTTTGGCTATTCTAACTGGTGTAAGGTGATATCTCAATATGGTTTTAATTTGAATCTCCCTGAGGGCTAATGATGATGAACATTTTTTCATGTGTCTGATAGCCATTTGTATGTCTTCATTGGAGAAGTGTCTGTTCATATCTTCTGCCCATTTTTTGATATGATTATCTGTTTTGTGTGTGTTGAGTTTCAGGAGTTCTTTATAGATCCTGGATATCAACCTTTTGTCTGTACTGTCATTTACAAAAATCTTCTCCCATTCCGTGGGTTGCCTCTTTGTTTTCTTGGCTGTTTCCTTTGCTGTGCAGAAGCTTTTGATTTTGATGAAGTCCCAGAAGTTTATTTTCACTTTTATTTCCTTTGCCTTTGAAGACATATCTTGAAAGAAGTTGCTGTGGCTAATATTGAAGAGATTACTGCCTATATTCTTCTCTAGGATTCTGATGGATTCCTGTCTAATGTTGAGGTTTTTTTTCCATTTTGAGTTTATCTTTGTGTATACTGTAAGAGAATGGTTGAGTTTCATTCTTCTACATATAGCTGCCCAGTTTTCCCAGCACCATTTATTGAAGAGACTATCTTTTTTCCACTGTATATTTTTTCCTGTTTTGTCAAAGATTATTTGCCCATAGAGTTGAGGGTCAATATTTTCTAATAACCAAAATCAAAGATATGAAAATATATGAATTTCATGTATGCCTCTGTGCCGGGCAAGGGCTCAACCTCTCTCCTGGGTTTTGGCACCAAATGTAAAGTTGCTCCGGCTGGTGATGATAAGAAAAGAGGCTATGAGGCAAATGGATCCGAGAGATGAACTTTATTGCAAGCACCCTTGGGCAAGGTTCTGTGACTCACAGAAAGAGAGAGAGAGGCGGGTAGTGAGTAGGGGAAGTCACACTGGGAGGGAGTTGGCGAGGTCCTTTTATCAGGTTGAGGTAGGGCATAGCCTTGCACCCACTGGGTATGTGGTGATCAGAGGGTATGGGGCGGAGGTGGTCCATGATGGCCAGTTTTCAATTTTGAAGCTCCTGGGTGGAGAGTTTCAGTCTCCTGGCAGTGACCTGGAGGCCGCAGTGAGGGTGGCAGGAAAGTCTGCCATCTTGGAGAAGGTTGGCAGGAAGATCCGCCATTTTGGAGCACTGGTTTCCCAGCCAGCCCATCAAATTTATTTAAAAAATAATAGCTATGAACTTCTCAAACCTGGGGAAGAAACTGGATATACAAATAAATTAATCTAGAACAACTAATTGTCTCAACCCAAAGACAAGTTCTCCAAAACAGATTATATTAATACTGTCAAAAGTCAATAATAAAGTATTTTAAAGGTACCTGGGGGTGTGGTGGGGAGAGACAGTAACCATCAAAGAAACTTTCATTAGAGTATTAGGAGATTTCTCAGCACAAACCCAATAGCCCAAGAAAGAGTGGAATAACATATTCAAAATAATGAAAGATAAAATCTGCCTCCCAGGAACACTCTGGCAGAGATTTTTTTCAGATAAATAAAGGCTTCCTCAAGCAAACAAAAGCTGAAGGATTTCACCACCACCAGATTTGCTGTACAAAAAATATTGAAAGGAGATTTTCAAGTTGAAACTTAAAGACAAAAATACACATAATTCTGAGTAAAGTTATCAATAGAATTAGAAATCTATAATTTTTATAATATCAAACTCTTAATTATAGGATAAAGATTAAAAGAAAAAAAGCATTAAAATTAGCTGTAACTATTGTAAAAGGAATTGTTTTTTTAATTCCTCTTTCTGCTACTTCACTACTAGTGTATATAAATGCAAGATTTCTGTATATTAATTTTGTATCCTGCAACTTTATTTAACTCATTTATCAGTTCTAATAGATTTTTGGTGGATTCACTAGGGTATTTTATACACAGTATCATGTTATCTGCAAATAGTGAAAGCTTTAATTTTTACTTATCATTTTGGTTGCCTATTTTTTTCCCCATTTGATGGTGAGGTTAGGACTTCCAGTACTATGTTGAATAAAAGTGGTGAGAATGCACGTTTGTCTTGTTCCTGATCTTAGAGGAAAAGCTCTCAATTTTTCACTATCAAGAATGATGGTAGCTGTGGGTTTTTCACATATGGACTTTATTATGTTGAGGTTTCTTCCCCCTAACCTTACTTTGTTGAGTTTTTTTTTAAAAGATTTTATTTATTTACTTGACAGAGATCACGAGTAGGCAGAGAGAGAGGAAGGAAAGCAAACTCCCTGGTGAGTAGAGAGCCTGATGCGGGGCTCGATCCTAGGACCCTGAGACCATGACCTGAGCTGAAGGTAGAGGCCTAACCCACTGAGCCACCCAGGTGCCCCACTTGTTGAGTTTTTATCATGAATGTATGCTGTGCTTTGTAAAATACTTTTTATGCATCTATTAAGATGTAACTTCTTTGCATTGACCTTAGAAACATTTTTCTACATATGTCTTCTCTGGCAAGGGAAACAAAAGCAAAATTAAATTACTAAGACTATGCCAACATAAAAAGTTTTGTGCATTGTAGGAAGCCATCATCAAAACAAGTAAGATATTCAAGATTATATATATGATAAGGAGTTAATATGCAAAATATATAAAGAACTTATACAATGCAACACACACACAAAACCCCCACAAATAATCTGATGAACAAATGGGGAGAGGACCTAAATAGGCATTTTTCCAAAGAAAACATAGAAATAGCCAACAGACATATGCAAAGATGCTCACCATCACTATCCTCAGGAAAATGCAAATCAAGCCAAAAAGGGCAACAACAGATAAATAAGGGAATTATGTAATAATAAAATAGCAGCAGAACACACCTTCTTCTCAAGTGCACATGGAACATTCTTCAGGATGGATCATATGATAGGCTACAAAACAAATCGTAGCATTTCTTAAGAAAATTGAAATCATGCCAAATATCTTCTCTGACTACAATATCATGAAACTAGAAATCAACAGGAGAAAAGAGAGAATATATACAAATACTTGGAAATTAAACACAATACTTCTAAACAACCATTGGGTCAAAGAATAAATCAAAAGGGAGATAAAAAAAAAACTCTCTGAAAACAAAAAATAAAATAGAAAATATCAAATATTGTGGGATGCTGCAAAAGCAGTTCTGAGAAGAAATTTAATATCAATAAATCCTAAGGTAAAAAGTTAGAAAGTTCTCAAATAAACAATCTAGTGTTACACTTCATGGAAGTAGGAAAGGAAGAACAATTTAAGCCTAAATTTAGCAGAAGGAAGGAAATAAGAAAGATGAATGGTTATAAATGAAACAGAGACCAGAAAAATAGTGGAAAGAATCCACAAAATTAAGGGTTGCTTCTTTGGAAAGATAAAATTGACAAACCTGTCTAAATCGATAACCTAACTGAAAAAAAAAATAATTCAAATAAAAGTAAAAATTAAAAAAGAAGACATTACAGCTAATACTACACAAATACATAGAATCATGAAACTATAATGAACAATTGTATGCCAATAAATTATATAATGTAAAAGAAATTAATACATTTCTAGAAACACACATGCTACTAAGAATTAATGAAGTAATGAAAACTTTGAACTTGTCTCACATTTAGGTCTTTCATCATTTTTAATTTATATTTGTTAATGGCATAAGAGAATGGTCCAATTTCATTCCTCTATATGATGGAATATTACTCAGCCATCAGAAAAGGTGAATACCTACCATTTGCATGGATATGGTTGAAGGAACTGGAGGATATTATGCCACATGAAATAAGTCAAGTACAGAAAGACAATTATATGGTTTTCACTCATATGTGGAATAAAAGGAATAATGCAGAGGACCATTGGGAAAGGGAAAGAGAACTGAATAGGAAGTAATCAGAGAGGGAGACAAACCATGAGAGACTCTTGACTAGGAAACAAACTGAGGGTTGCTGGAGGGGAGGTGGGGGGGATGGGGTAACCAGGTGATGGGTACTAAGGAGGGCACGTGTTGTGTGATGAGCACTGGGTGCTATACACAACTGATGAATCATTGAACACTACGTCAAAAACTAATGCACTATATGTTGGCTAATTGGACATTAAATAAATAAATAATAAATTAAAAATCTGAACCACCAATGAAGAGTGAACAGAATGAATCAGTAAGTTAAAAACTCCCAATGCAGAAAATTCCTGGATCTGAGCACTTCAATGGAAAAATTTACTCAATATTTAAAGAAATATTCACACTAACCTTCCTCAAGATGTTCCAAAATATTGAGTGGAAGGGAACACTTCCAAACTCATTCTACAAAGCTGGCATTACCTCGATATCAAAGCCAGATAAGGGTACCACTATAAGAGAAAACTATAGACCAATATCCATGATGAACATAGATGCAATTTCTCAACAAAATGCCAGCAAAATAAAATCAAGAAGACATTAATAGGATTATGCACCATGACCAAGTGGGATTTATTCTTGGGATTCAAGGATAGTTCAAAATACATAAATCAATATGTATTACACATGACATTAACAGAATGAAAAATAAAAGCCATATTTTTTCAATAAATGCTGAAAAAGAATTTGGCAAAATGTAACGTCATTTGATGATTAAAAATAAAACCCTACAAATTGGGTATAAAAGGAACATACAATGTGATAAAGGATATGTACAACAAACTCACAAACTAACAGTGTACTCAATGGAAAAAAGATTTGAAAGTGCTACTGCAAAGACCAGGAAGAAACAAGTGTGTCTTCTTTCATTATTGCCATTTAATATAGTACTGAAAGTCCTAACTAAAGCAATTGGGCAAGAGAAGGAAATAAAGTATTTAAATTGGAAAAAAAGAAGTGAAACAATATAAGTGAGATAATCATATAATTTTTATCTTTTTCTCTTGCTGTGATGTATATTGTAGATTTCTCTGTGACTATCAAACCACTGTTGCATCCCAAGAATGAATCTCACTTTACTGTGGTGATTTTTTTAAAAATGTATTGTTGGATTTAGTTCACTAATACTTATTTTTTACAATTTTAAAATTGGTATATTGAGGTAAGAACACTTAATATGAGATCTACTCGCTCTATAATTCTTTTGTTTTATTTTATTTCATTGCTTTTCAGTGTTCCAGAATTCATTATTTAGGCACCACACACAGAACTCCATGCAATATGTGCCCTCCATAATGCCCACCACCAGGCTCACCCAACCCCCACCATCATCCCCTCCCAAACCCTCAGTTTGTTTCTCAGAGTCCACCATCTCTCATGGTTCATTTCCCCCTCCAATTTTCCCCAACTCACTTCTCCTCTCCATCTCCCCATGTCCTCTGTGTTATTCCTTATGCTGCTCCACAAGTAAGTGAGACAATATGATAATTGACTCTCTCTGCTTGACTTATTTCACTCAGCATACTCTCTTCCAGTCCTGTCCATGTTGATACAAAAGTTGGGTATTCATCCTTTCTGATGTATGCATAATATTCCATAGAAGATATGGACAATATCTTCTTTATCCATTTGTCTCTTGAAGAGTATCTTGGCTCTTTCCACAGTTTGGCGACTGTGGCCGTTGGTGCTATGAACATTGGGGTACAGATGGCCCTTCTTTTCATTACATCTATATCTTTGGGGCAAATTCCCAGTAGTGCAATTGCAGGGTCATAGGGAAGCTCATAAAGAAGCTCCACACTGTTTTCCAAAATGGCTGCACCAACTTGCATTCCCACCAACTGTGTCACGGAGTTCCCCTTTCTCCACATCCTCTCCAACACACGTTGTTTATTGTTTTGTTAATTTTGGCCATTCTAATTGGTGTAGGGTGGTATCTCAATGTGGTTTGGATTTGAATCTCCCTGATGGCTAATGATGATGAACATTTACTCATGTGTCTGTTAGTCATTTGTATGTCTTCACTGGAGAAGTGTCTGTTCATGTCTTCTGCCCATTTTTGACATGATTATGTGTTTTGTGTGTGTTGAGTTTGAGGAGTTTTTATAGATCGTGGATATCAGCCCTTTGTCTGTAGTGTTACTTTGAATATCTTCTCCCATTCCGTGGGTTACCTCTTTGTTTTGTTGACTGTTTCCTTTGCTGTGCAGAAGCTTTTGATCTTGATGAAGTTCCAAAAGTTCATTTTTGCTTTTGTTTCCTTTGCCTCTGGAGACATACCTTGAAAGAAGTTGCTGTGCCTAATTTTGAAGAGGTTACTGCCTATGTTCTCCTGTAGGATTCTGATGGATTCCTGCCTCATGTTGAGGTCTTTTATCCATTGTGAGTTTATCTGTGTATGCTGTAAGAGAATGGTCGAGTTTCATTCTTGTACATGTGAAAACTTAATAAATACAATAAAAATCTTGAATATATCTGAAAAAATTGAAATAGGTTAATATTTTGGCTACTTACATTCCCTACTTCCCTAGAAATGCTTATTTTTTCAGATAGTGTTTGGTGTGTGTGTGTGTGTGTGTGTGTCTGTGTGTGTGTATGTGTGAGCATGCTCACTCAGCTTTCTTGTGCAATCAGGGGTGTGAAAACCACTAACACAGTGATAGTATGCTATGTAATAGACATTAACCTTTAAAACAGAAGGCCTAATATCCTGTCACATCTTGGCATATTAAAATATGCTAATTAATCTCTATGTACTTAAAATTGACTATATTACCTTTAAAGTATATTCCAGTTTTAATATTCTATAATTCTAAAATTCTTCTTGTATTATGTTCTGTTAAATACATAATTAGGCAGACACTTAACCAAGGGATTACATAAAATCTGCTTCCTGTGTAAGAACACTTAAGAGTGAAAAACTGAAAGCTCTTCTTTTTAAGATCCAGAACAGAAAAGGGAAACCCCATCTAGCTACTTTTATTTAATGTAGTACTAGAAATCCTAATCAGAACAATTAGGCAAGAAAAAGAAATCCGAGGCATCTTAATTGGAATAAAAGAAGTAAAGTTGTCTTTATTTGAAGATGGTATGGCATTATACATAGAAAAACCTAGACTTCACCAAAGACTATTAAAACTAAACAAATTAAGTAAAATTGCAGGATACAAAATCAAAATACAAATATTAGTCATTTCAATACACAATTAAGAAACCATCAGAAAGAGAAATTTTAAAAACAACCTCATTTAAATTATTTAAAAAATACCTAGGAATAAATTTAACCAAGGAAGCAAAAGACCTGTACACTGAAAACTATAAAACATTCATAAAAGAAATTTTAAAAAGTCACGAGTAAGTGGAAAGACATTCTGTTCTCATATTGGAAGAATTAATATTAATAAAGTTCTCATAATATTTAAAGCAACCTACAAGTTCAGTGCAATCCATATAAAAATCCTAATGGCATTTTTCACACAGAAATAGAACAAACATTTCTAAAAGTCATATAGAATTATAAAAGTCCCCAAATAGCCAACGTGAACTTGAGTGAAAAGAAAGCTAGATGCATCACTTTCTGATTTCAAGCTATACTACAAAGCTAAAATAATCAAAACAACATGATATTTATATAAAAACAGGCACATAGGTCAATAGAACAAAATAGAAGAGCCCAGAGATAAACCCTTATATATATGGTCAATTCATTTACAACAAAGGACCCAAGAATATATAATGTGGAAGGGGAATGTCTTCAATAAATGGTTGGGAGACTGAACAGCTATATATAAGAGAATGAAACTAGAGCAGTATCTTACACCATATACAAATTCAACTCAAAATAAGTTGAAGACTTCAATATAAAACCTGAAGCCATAAAATTCCTAGATGATAATATAGAAGATAAACTTCCTGACATTGATATTGACAATGATTTTTTTTTTTCTGACACCAAAGGCAAGTACAATGAAAGCAAAAATAAAAACGTGGACCATATCAAACTAAAAAGCTTCTGCGCAGCAAAGGAAATCATCAACAAAATGAAAAAGCAGTCAATGGAATGGAAGAATGTATTTGCAAATCATATATATGATAATTGGTTAAAATCCATAATAATGAAATTCTACAACTCATTAGAAGGAGTAATATGCCTCCATCATAAAGGATGAATACCCAACTTTTGTAGAAACATGAACAGGACTGGAAGAGATTATGCTGAGTGAAATAAGTCAAGCAGAGTCAATTATCATATGGTTTCACTTATTTGTGGAGCATAACAGCATGGAGGACAGGGGGAGATGGAGAGGAGAAGGGAGTTGAGGGAAATTGGAAGGGGAGGTGAACCATGAGAGACTATGGACTCTGAAAAACAATCTGAGGGTTTTGAAGGGGCGGTGGGTGGGAGGTTGGGGGAACCAAGTGGTGGGTGTTGGAGAGGGCACAGATTGCATGGAACACTGGGTGTGGTGCAGAAACAATGAATACTGTTATGCTGGGAAAAAAAAAAAAGGATACCAAACGTCATAAATTATGGAGTCTAGCAAGCACTATCAAAAAAAAAATAGTAATCTATTAAAATGGGCAGAAAAAAAATAAAAATAGAGGGTCTGGATAGACAAGTTTCCAAATTCATAAAAATGGTCAACAGATACACAACAGGAAACATTCTTAGGCTCAGCATCTTTAGTAATCAGGGTAATGCAAAGCAAAATGACAATGAGGTACAACTCATACCTGTTAGAATGTTTATTATCAAAAGGACAGGAAACGACAAGTGTGGTTAGGATGTGGTAAAAAGGAACCTTTATGCACTGTTGGTGGGATTGTAAATTGGTGCAACAACTATGGGAAACAGCATGGAGCTTCCTCAAAAAATTAAAAATAGAACTGCCATATGATACAGCAATTCCACTTCTGGGTCTTTACCTGAAGGAAACAAAACCACTATATCAAAAAAAATTATCTTTATGTTTTTTAAAGTAACCAAGACACAGAAATATCCTGTATGTCCATCAATGGCTGAATGGATAAAAAAAATATGTGTATATATTCATGTGTATGTGTGTGTGTGTATGATTATTATTCAGCCATAACGTAGAACAATCCTTATATTTGCACCAACATGAATGGACCTGAGAGTATTATGCCAAGTGAAATAAGTCAGGAAAAGACAAACACTATATGATCTCATCTATATGTATAATCAAAGAAAAGTAAGAAAGAAAACTGAACACATAGATAGAACAGATTGGTGTTTGCCAGAGGCAGAGGTGAGGGTCACTGGGAACAAACTTCCACTTATAAGATAATAAGTCCTGAGGATACAGCATGATGAGTACAGTTAACAATAATGTACTGGACATTTGAAAATTGCTAAGAGCGTAGATCTTAAAACTCATCACAAAAGAAGATGTATAACTATGTGCAGTGATGGATATGAACTTAATTTATTATGGTAATCTCTTTGCAATATATACATATATCAAGTCATTTTGTTGTGCATCTAAAACTAACACAGTTATATGTTAATTATATATCAATTTTAAAATAAATTTAAAATATTTTAATAAGTAGAAGCATTGGGTATGGTAGATTTGAGAACCTCTATTTCAGCCAGTCATGTCAGAGCTGTTTCCATTTGCTCAGTTAGTACAGGAAAAGTAAACTTTTTGCCAATTAATAGTAAATGGGAATCTTCTGGGCAATTTCCTTCTCAATAAAGGAGAACTGCATAAGATTTTAAAAATTATTTTAATTATATTTTAATTATAAAACCCAGTGGCATTAAGTATACTCACAAAATCATGCAACCATCACCATATCCATTTCCAGAATTTCTCATCATCACAAACTGAAACTCTGTACCTGTTAAACACTAAGTCCCCATTCCACCCTCAGGAAGACCTTGATAACCATTATTCTACTTTCTGTCTCTATGAATTTGACTATTCTAGATATCTTACATAAACTAAATCATACAATATTTACTTTTATGTGTGATTTGTCTTATTCTACTCACATATATCTTCAAGGTTCATCTATGATGTAATATGTGTCAGAATTTTATTCCTTTTTAAAACTAAGTAATATTACATTGTACATATATACCACATTTTGCTTATCCATATATGCATCAACAAATATTTGGGTCCTCTCCATTTTTGGGATATTGTTTATAATGATGCTATTATGAACACGCAAATATCTGTCTGAGTCCCTTCTTTCAAATCTTTTTTTTTTCCCCCGGTTAGGCTAAAATTTTTTATTATTTATTTGTTTGTTTTATTTTTTAAATTTAACTAGCCATCATTGGTTTTTGATATAACGTTCAATGACTTGTCAGTTCAGTATAACACCCAGTGCTTTTTCAAATCTTTTGAAATCTATCAGTGTGGAATTGCTGGATCATATGGTAATGTTATGTTTAATATTTTGAAGAACTGCTATACTGTTTTCCATAGCAGCTTTTAGTGCTTTATATTTCCACCAGCAATGCTCAGACATTCCAGTTTTTCCATTTCCTTACCAACACTTATTTTTTAAAAAAACTGATAGCCATTCTAATGGATGTGAAGTGATAGTCATTGTGGTTTGGATATGCATATCCCTAATGAATAGTGATGATGGGCATATTTCATGTGCATATTTGCTATTTGCATATATATTCCTTGATGAAATATCTACTTAATAGATATTTATCTACTCTGCCCCTCTTTGTAATTGGATTTTTTTTTGGAAGTTCTTTATATATTCTTGATCTGGATCATTTATCAGATATATGGTCCACAAATACTTTCTCCCATTCTATAGGTTGTCTTTTCATTCTGTTTACAGTGTCCTTTGACACATAAATTTGTTTTAATTTTTATCAAATCTGATTTATCTATGCTTTTTTTTGTTGCTTATGTTTCTGATGTCATATCCAAGAAATTATTGCCAAATTGATGCCATGAAAATTTTCTCTATGATTCCTTCTAAGAGATTTCTAGTTTAATGCTTAGGTCTAACATTTAGGGTTTTTTGTTTTGTTTTAATCTATTAGTTTTATTTTAATCTATTAGTTAGTTTTTGTATACGGTATAAGGTAAAGGTCTAACTTCTTCTGCTTGTGGATATTGTTTTCCCAGCAGCATTTATTGAAAAGACTCTCCCTGCTCCCATTGAATGGTCTTGGAACCCTTGTCAAAGATCATTTGACCACATATGTGAGGGTTTATTTCTGGGATTCTTTATTCTCTTCCATTTTTGTCTATATGTCTGTCTTCATGCCATACCACACTTTTCTGATTACTGTAGCTTTGTAATAAGTTTTGTAATTAGAAATCATGGATCCTTCAACTTTGCTCCTTTAGAAGACTTTTTTTTTTTTTTAACTCTTCTGAATCCCTTGAGATTCCGTTTGAATTTGAGTATGGATTTTTCTATTTCTACAACAAAAAGTCATTGGGGATTTAATAAATATTGCATTGAATCTGTAAATAATCTTAGGTAGTGTTGATATTTAACTATAGTACGTCTTCCAATCATGAACACCAGATACCTTTCTATTTACTGATGTCTTTAATTTATTTCAGTGATGTTTTATGGTTTCCAGGGTATCAGTCTTTCACCTCCTTGGTTAAATTTGCCTCTAAATATTGTATTCATTTTGATGTCATTATAAATGGCATTTTCTTTTTTTTAAGATTTTATTTATTTATTTGATAGAAAGAAAGAGATCACAAGTAGGCAGAGAGGCAGGCAGAGAGAAGGGGAGAAGCAGATTCCCCACTGAGCAGCGAGCCCATTGTGGGGTTTGATCCCAGGACCCTGAGATCATGACCTGAGCTGAAGGCAGAGGCTTAACCCACTGAGCCACCCAGGTGCCCCTGTTTTCTTCATTTAGGACTTTTTTTTGTCCTGACTCTTTGTTGTTGTTGTTGTTGGAAATCTGTCATATGGAATCACAATGCTTGAGAGGAAAAACAGTCTTTTTGTGGCCAAGAAGAGAGAGGATATAAGTATCTTAAGGACAGTAGCAAAATAAAAATGTGAAGAGACAAATTCCTTGATGACCAGGTGCTATAGTAACTCTGGAGACTCCTACTTCTAGACTTCCTGTTATGTTAGATAATTAAGCTTTTTATCACTTAAGCCAAGTTTGGTCATATGTTCCATTACTATTATCTGAAAATATCCTGAGGAGCATAATAATAAAGGGCATCTGAAACTGCAGTTAAATTATTTTAACATGAAGCATTATATATACAGAAGAATATATAAGACACATAAGAGTTTAAGGAATGATAACGAATAAACACATGTGTAATCACCATCCAAGTAACTAATAAAACATTACCAACATTCTGGCAGACCCCTATATGTCCATTCCTAATTGCATTCTCTTTCTTTTTGATTTAGAAGCAACCTCTCTCTTGACATCAGTGCCATTCATTCACTTCCTTTATTCTCCAGCCTTACCACCTCTGTAATGTATACTTAGGCAATTTATTGTGTAGGAATATACTGCATGTGTTGTTTTTGTTTTTGTCTTTTAACTGAGTATCATGCACAAACTTAGCTGTGTAAAGGACAATATTGCCCATACTGGATGAAGTTTCCCAGAAAGTGATTAGCTAGTAGTCTCTAGATCATAATCTTTCCTGAAATGTTAATGGATAAGATCATAGATGGAAACTAGAAAATTGTCAGGGTTTACCTCAATCAGAGTATTTGGAAGGGCCATTATATGGGCCAAGTAAATTACATCTAGCAGGAATAAACTTTACTGTATTTTCTGATGTTAAGAACACTGTGGTCTAGCTCTAGTTTCAGGTGTAGGTCAAAGTAAAATAATTCTGAGGGATGAAATATGTGTTCTTAGGTAACTCCACAGATTTGGAGATATTTTGGGAGCAGAATTTCATCATCACTCTGTTGAGATAAATGAGGTAGATACAAGAATCTAAGCCAACCACATCAGACTGTCTTCAGGTTAAAAATAGTTATAGTGACACCAGAGATGTTGGTCATGGCATCTCTCAGTATTTCTCAGTATTTTTGCCTTCTATGTGTGGTGCATAAAGCTGTTGTCCTGAGCTATGACCTCACTTTATTCACAAGGATCCCTTTAGGTTCTCTCCTATGTTGGATGTATTGTTACCTGAACTGCTTCCTGTAAACTAAAATTTCCTTCTTATTAATTTATTTTATTGTTTTTATGCACACACCCTCTAGCCTTTCTTAAGAACAAGTGAATGGGATGCAAATTGTTCAAGATTTTGCATATTTAAAACAATCTTTGTTCTAGCCTTATACTTGAGAGTTTGGCTGCCTATAGAGTTTTAAATGAGAGATAATATTCTTTCAGAATTTCAAACAATTTTAACACTGTCTTCTTGCTTTTAGTGCTGTTTCTGAGAAACACAAAAGCATTATAATTCTTTGCATAATTGTATAGTGTGACTTTTACTTTCTCTCTGTATATCTATCTCTATTCTCTATTTCTCTTTATCTTTCTTATGGGTACATTTTTTTAAAAACAACTTTATTGAGAAATAATTACATAATATAAAAGTCACCCATTTTAAGTGTACAATTAAATGATTCTCAGAAATTTACTAAGTTGTGCAACCATCACTACAATCCAGTTTTAGAACATTTTCATCATCCTAACAAGATTCTTCATGCTTGGTTTCACTCAACCTTGGTTCCTATACCCAGTTCCAGGTACAATTTATCTACTTTCTTTCTCTATGGACTTGGTGATTTCTCTATGTATCTTTATCTCTCTTTCTCTTTCCATTTCTCTTTCTGTTTTCAGAATAATCTCTTTGCCCTCAGAATTTTGAAATATCACAATGATATGCCTTGGTGTGCATCTATTTTAATCCATTTTAATCAGTATATCAGATCCTTTTAAACTGGTAACTAATGTCTTTGAGATATAAGAATTATCTCATATTATTTCATTGATCCTGCCCTCTATTTTTCCTGTACTCTTTCTGCAACAACTATTAGTAGGATATTGGATTTTCTGGATGGATCTTCCATTTTCATTTACTTTTCTTTCCTATTTTACATATTATTGTCTTTTTAAAATTTTCTTTTGGTGTTCCAGAAATCATTGTTTATGCACCACACCCAGTGCTCCATGCAGTATGTGCCCTCCATAATACCCACCACCAGGCTCACCCAACATCTCAACCCCCTCCCCTCCATACCCCTCAGTTTGTTTCTCAGTATCCACAGTCTTTCGTGGTTTGTCTCACCCTCTAATTTACCCCAACTCACTTTTCCTTTCCATCTCTCCATGTCTTCTGTGTTATTCTTTATGCTTCACAAATAAGCAAGACCATATGATAATTGACTCTCTCTGCTTGACTTATTTCACTCAGCATAATCTCTGCCAGTCCTGTCCAGGTTGCTACAAAAGTTGGGTATTCATCCTTTTTGATGGAGGAATAATACTCCATTGTATATAGGACCATATCTTCTTATTCCATTCATCCATTGAAGGGCATCTTGGTTCTTTCCACAGCTTGACAGCTGTGGCCATTGCTGCTATGAAGATTGGAGGACAGATGACCCTTCTTTTCACTACATCAGTATCTTTGGGGTAAATACCCAGTAGTGCAATCACAGGGTCATAGGGAAGCTATAGCGCCCCATTTTTAATTTCTTAAGGAATCTCCACACTGTTTTCCAAAGTGGCTGCACCATCTTGCATTCCCACCAACAGTGTAACAGGGTTCCCCTTTCACACACATCCTATCCAACATATGCTGTTTGTTAATTTTGGCCATTCTAACTGCTGTCATGTGGTATCTCAATATGGTTCTGTTTGAATCAACCCGATGGCTAGTAATGATGAACATTTTTTCATGTGTTTGTTAGCTATTTGTATGTCTTCATTGGAGAAGTGTCTGTTCATGTCTTCTGCCCATTTTTTGACATGATTATCTGTTGTGTGTGTTGAGTTTGAGGAGTTTTTTATAGATCTTGGACATCAGCCCTTTGTATGTAGTGTCATTTGCAAATATCTTCTCCCATTCTGTGCGTTGACTCTTTGTTTTGTTGACTATTTCTTTTGCTGTGCAGAAGCTTTTCATCTTGATGAAGTCCCCAAAGTTCATTTTTGCATTTGTTTCCTTTGCCTTTGGAGACATATATTGAAAGAAGTTTCTGTGGCCAGTGTTGAAGAGGTTACTATCTATGTTCTTCTCTAGGTTTCAGATGGGTTCCTGCCTCATGTTGAGGGCTTTTATGCATTTCGAGTTTATCTTTGTGTATGGTGTAAGAGAATGGTTGAGCTTCATTCTTCTATACATAGCTGTTCAATTTTCGCAGCACCATTTATTGAAGAGATTGGTTCCCCGCCACCCCCCCAGCAAGATATTTTTTCCTGCTTTGTCAAAGATTATTTGACCATAGAATTGAGGGTCCATATCTGGGCTCTCTACACTTCATTGGCCTATGTGTCTGTTTTTATGCCAGTAACATGCTGTCTTGGTGATCATAGCTTCGTAGTAAAGCTTGAAATCAGGTATCGTGATGCCCCCAGTTTTATTTTTGCTTTTTGAAGATTCCATGCAAATGCATGTGTATTTATTATGGAAATTAAAACTATATTTAGTAATTTGAGATCTGTTTGCCTCACTTAATATGTAAGGGCTATTCTTCAATGATATGCACTTGAATCCGGGTCTTCTGACAAAATCTCCCTACATTGCAGCTCCTGGGACAAGTTAGATTTTATGGAAGATCACTGTCCCACAATAATTTTTCTTAAAGCCCATATCACAGGAAGCAAGTATGCTACTGGATATTACTTTTTTTAAGAAAATATTTAGTGACATATATTTAGGGAACAATGAGGGCATTGTATATTCCCTATTTGGCCTCCATCTCTGCCATTCTCCTTAACTTCTTTGTCTTGTTCTGTCCCTGAAAGCTAACTCCTGAAAATTTCATCTGTGGTCTCTTTTCCCCTGGCCAATAAGAGATACTTTTGATATATGTGGGTTGGTGAAAATAATCGGAGGCTTTACCTGGGAAATGAAATTTGAGCTGAATCTTGAAGAATGTTCAGGGGTTTGGCTCTCAAAAAGGAATAAAATACTATTAACTCCCTTGGTCCCTTTAGCCCTACAGGTAAAAGTGGCTTGTGGCTATTCTCTGGATGACTCATCATCCCTTATTTGTTCAGCTACCTCTGACCAGAACTCTGTAAGGCATTACTTGATTAAAATATCTTTGTGCTAATTACTTGAGGTGAATTTTGTTTTCTTCTAAGATACTGACTGAGTTAACATTTAGTAGGTTTCTTTACTGCAGAAATTTACAGAGGCTTTAATGTGCTAATTGCATTAATAATCTCTTAATGGAGGTTATCAGCTGGCAACACTTCCCAAAAGTATTTGTCTATAGAGCTCTTTTAGAAAAGTAATAATAGTTACTTGTTGATTCACTTATTTATGTAAACTAGCTTTCAGACTAATATTCAAAAGAACTAACTTTGGGAAATGTTATTTAATAATTACAAATATGCTACTTATCAAGTCTTACACTTGATAATACACTGTAATAAATACTTTCATAAATTATCTCACAAAATTGTATCAGAAACCCTATAATGTGGATTCTGTTATTATAATACTATTATCATTTCCCATTTTTATTTTTTCATTTTTAAAAAAAAATTTGAAAGATTTTATTTATTTATTTGACAGGCAGAGATCACAAGTAGGCAGCGAGCCCGATGCGGGGCTCAATCCCAGGGCCCTGGGATCATGACCTGAGCCGAAGGCAGAGGTTTTAACCCACTGAGCCATCCAGGTGCCCCCATTTCTCATTTTTAAATAAGGAAACCAAAGTTTAGAAAATTAAATGCTGCCCAGCTTATAAATGGTGAAGGTAATCAATTTCAAGTCTTTGATTCTAAAGTTCCTGTCCTCAAACTTCTAAGGCCTCATAAGGTGTGACATACGAGGCCTTGAATATGGAGATTTCCAGTTAGCAAAAGGACAGTTCAGTGAATGTAATCCAACTATCTGGCTCAAAAGATT
The DNA here is from genome assembly GCF_022355385.1 of Mustela nigripes. Lineage (NCBI taxonomy): Eukaryota > Metazoa > Chordata > Mammalia > Carnivora > Mustelidae > Mustela > Mustela nigripes. The sequence continues at coordinate 61,762,453 of NC_081575.1, read as the reverse complement.
GCTATACATTGCTTAGTAAATAATTCCTAGTGAATGTTGATGAACCAAGTGAGGATTTTTGTAACCCCAGAGAATTAATGTAATTCTGTATGCGCCAAACTCACTACCTGGGAATATAGCATTCCATTCATTTTTTTTGTTTGTTTGTTTCATCAAAGGCCAATTTTTCTTAATTACTGGAATCTTGAAAATAAGGACATCTTATTTTTCAACTTATATGCCCAGCATACCTCTCACAAGTATATACTTCATAAATGTTACCTGTTATGATTTCTGTCATACAACACTGTTCCTACAAATTTCAATGATGGAGAAAATTTCCATGAGCATCATCTTATTTTTAAAATCCTACATTCCATACTTAATCATGTATCTAGTCCCCTCTTTATTTTTTACTCTCACTTAACATTCAATTAAATTTAGAGCTTTAGAGATAATACGTTCTGGTTGGAAAGTCTTAAGTTTTAGTCATTGTTCAGGTTACAACAAAAAAAAAAGAAAGTGGAATTATTATTCCAATACTTCATGGACTATAAACTGAGCAGACCAATTTCAGATACAAAGTAGCACACTCTAAAAGGATTTGTGCATGTGTGTGTAGCAGGGGAGGGGCATACTGTGTATTTTTGGTATGTGTATGTACTCGTGTGTGTCATTTCTTCCCAGAATGATGAAATATAACTAGCTAAAAGTTGGCTCAAGGAAGGTAAATAAGTAATTAGATTGAGGCAAATAAGTAATTTTATTGAGCAACATTAATTTTTAAGGAACAACCTTTTTCTTACTTTAAACTTTTTTTTACTGAGGCATAACTGACATAACATTATTAGTTTCAGGTGTACAACATACAGATTTGGTGTTTGTACCTAATGCAAAATAGCCACCAGAATAAATTCAGTTAAGATCTATAACCATACATAATCACAATTTTTTGTTATGATGAGAACTTTCAAGATCCACATTCCTAGCTACTTTGAAATATGCAACACCTTATTATTAACTGTAGTCACCATACTGTACATTCTATTATATCACCATGACTTATTCATTTAGTAAAACGTACTTTTAATGCAAAATAAAAAATGCAAGTCTTACTCTGCCATATCATGCTCTGAGTTGGAAAACATATACAAGATGTAATAATTAAATGAGTTGAGTAGTGTTGGAATGAAATATCATGGATTATCTTTTTATTTGGACTAAAAAAGAACTGAAATTTTCCTTCTAGAACTGAAACTATGTAATTTGCATGACTATGATTAAGACTACTTGTATAAACTTCTTATTAATTGTTGATTATAACACTTCACTAAAATTTGCCTATATAAAATTTACATGACTAAGTATATTGTTATTTTTCTAATATTTCTCCTTCCTACTTCATTGTATTCTGCTTGTCTGAAAGGTCACAATAAAATAGGAAAGGACAATGCAGAAAATTGTTGTTAAGACTTTAAAGATGTGCTAAATTAGATTTCTGAACACCATTTTTAGGAGACCCTAATAGGCTGTGAATGTTCTTATTGGCCTATTTCTTTCTAGCTCAAATGAGAAGACTGTCCAGATGTTAGTCTTGAAAACCCAAAGTATTCACAAAACTGTGAGTGTTCATGGCTAATGTGGAAGAAAACCACAGTATCTATGTAGAGGAAAATTTAGCATTATGCGAATGATGTTTAAATATCAGGGCCTTTCATTGTAAGGGCCCTTTTCAAGTCCATATACCTTAACTCTATTTATCCTTTTAATATGTTTTTTTTTAAAAAGTGCCCTCCAATTATATCCAAAATATATATTTTGTGGGAATGAACAACTTTTTAATGAATAACTTTATTCTTATTTAGACCATTTTGTGTTCAGTTCTTTTGCTACAGATGATCATGCACATAAAAATGAGTTTGGCTACATTAAAAAAAAGTGATAATTTTAATCAAAGCACCTAGATTCATTTTATTTACATAATTCTATGTTCACTAAATATTCACAGAAATTAGAAAAGAATAAATCCTTCTGATTCTCTTGAGTTTAAGTTCTTGTTATTATGGATGATAAAGTTTTATGTATGTGTATTTACCACACTTCATATCATCTTTTTGATTTTTGTTATAGTTGGTTACCATGAGTTCTAATTTTGTTCATTTTCCTTTACATTGACTTATGCCTTGTTATTTATTAATTAAATTTAAATTTTAAAATGTTATTTTCATAAATAAAAATCAATATAATTTACCACAAATAGAAAATAATATTAAAATAAATTCAGTAAAATAAAATTAATTTTTTTCCAGATGCTGGAGCCTGCTTAAAACTTTGAGCCTGAAGTCTGTTCCTTCTATGATAAAAAGGGAAATTATCAATGTTAAAGAAACACAAATAGCTAAAACCAGAGACTTTATCTTCAATATAATCAGAAATATTAAAAGAAAATTGAGGAGAAATGGTTTCCTAAGTCTGTGATTCAAAATACTTAATACTGAGTTTATGTCACATATGATTATTTTACATTTTAGTCAGCACTCCTGTAATTTATTCTGCAACTTCTGTCTAGCTCTAGAGTAACATCTCCACATCTTATGGTACAGTGTCCACTCAAAGGATCAGTAGAGAATTCATCTTCAATATTTAAGAAGCATCAAGACTAAAATGCTTCAAAATTAATGCATCATTATAAATATCCTTCTTGATGCATAACAATAATAAAAATTGCAATAACTTATTTATCATCTATGTAATATATACAAGAGACTTTCATACATACATCATTTTATTTACTTCATATAACAACCTTATACAAAAAGTTGAAAAATCATCGAATAGGTAATGCTATTCTAACTTTGTGATTCAATGCTATAACTATAAGTTAGTTGGTATTATTTTCATCACACTTTTACTGACATAAAGCATGAAGCTTCATAACTATGCTCTTTTAAATGTGAAATATTTGTTTTCTGGGTTTTGGAATGAGAAACATCTGAATCCAAATTTCAGCCCCCACCACTTTCTGCAGGGATATTCTGGATGGGAAAAAATGGGTGAAGGTAAGTAGGAAATATGGCTTTCCATTTATGGAATGAATGAGCCACAAGAATAAAGGCACAGCATAAGGAGTAAGTCAGTATTGTTGTAATAGCATTGTATAGTGACAGAAGGCAGCTACACTTGCGGTGAGCATAGCATAATGTATACAAAAGTTATATCATTATGTTGTATACCTGAAATTGATGTAACATGTGTCAACTATACTCAAATTAAAAAAAAAAAATCCTAACGCAGATGACATGACAAATTAAAAGCCTCTTTATGTTAACTGAATTGAAAATGTTTTGCTTTAAGTACAGAATATGATGAAAGGGATTATCATTTGTTCTGAAAGTCAAATATTATTTTTTTCTTAGGGGCTTTACAATATGTAATATATACAATATGTAATATATATTCCTTAGGGGCTTTACAATATTTTTTCTCCAAAGTTCAAACTTTTGAAAAATGTTAAGAAACTTTCATTAAAAAATTTTCCTACACTTCTTTGCCCACCTGAAACTAATATAACATGATACATAAACTAACTGAAATTTAAAAAAAACTTTAGAAACTTAATACAGCAAAAAAACCTTTTCTTGTGTTTATTATATACAATAAAATTTCTTAATTAAAAAATTGAAAGAAATTGTGTACCTGTAAAATATTAAATGGGAAATAAATGTTAGTGGTTTTCCTCTTTACCTTTTCTATTCCTAGGTAACACTTCAGTGCAGTAAAACCAGCTAAACTCCATTCACATGATTTTGAGAAGTGCCTTGGACTATGTTAGAATATCTGGGTGCTTATAGCACTTAAAGCCAGGGAGCTGAAACTGAAAACTTACAGTGCCTGTGAATGTATCTGGCTGTGAGTCATGCCTGACCAACTAACCTATAAGCTCCTAGAGAGCAGGAATCTTGTCTTTTGCCTCTTTGAAATCTACCTGAATCTTGATGAAGGTTTGATAATACGGCATAATGGTTGAAGGACTATAAAAGGTTCTGCTACTATCTTTATTGACTCTACTGACTTTATTGACTCTATTGACTACCTTTATTGACTTTATTGATTGATTCCAAGCAAATCACTTAATGTTTTTGAGTCTGTTTCTTGGTTTTTAATATGGAGATGATGGTGCAACACATTCCTCATAGGCTGAATGAAAAATGCATATAAAGTATCAAGGACAGTAACTAATGCATAAGTGTTCAAAAATGGAGCTAATTAGTACTATTAATATAAATTTCAGTTATCAATAAAGACATAGTTGATTAATCTAATCCAAACACTCTAATAATAGTGCTATAAATGTTTTGAGGCAGAGATTCCTTATTTCTCTGTCTTCTGGCATTATTACTAGTGTGATCATTAACAGTCACTATTAGGATTACAGTCTAACAGTGGCAAGCATAGAAATATTTCGTTTTGCATTATTTCATAACTCTTGGCTTCAGGATGATCTGCCCTCTGCATTTCTTATTTAAGTCAGTGGCACTGTATCAAAGAACTCCTGAATTGATTATGCTATTGGTTTCAGTTTACAGACTCTTTACTTTGCTGAGAAATGAACTTTGGTTTCTATTCATAAACCACTGGCAAAAACAGGATATAACATCACTTCCTTGAGTTTAAAACAAAAATCCCCTACAAAGGTAACTATTACAATCAAAGTTAATATGTGAGATCAGACATTTAAAACCCTTTAGTATTTATCTGTTAGTGAAAAAAAATGTATAGATTTGAAAACTTACTGGAGAGTAAATTTACCAGAGAGGCATGGCATCATGAAGAGATTATCCAGATCTCTCAAGGCTATCCTATTGAGCCAACGTGCCTTATTAAAAGTGAGACTTTAACCCCACTTCTGACAAAGACAGAACAGGGATGTCCAAAAAAAAAAAACCCCAAACAACAACAACAACACAAAAAACACCCCGCTATACACATTAAAGTTTAAGACATGTAGTTTGGCATGCAGAGAGTAAACATATAACATATTGTTTGGGCCCTATAACCTCCCAAAATTAATTTCTTCCTTGCTTGTTACTTATTTCTAAGACCACATTAATTTGTTCAACCATTTAATCAATAGGCTTTAAGTGAGTTTATTAAGGATTGTGTTCTCTAGGGGTTTACCTATCATTTAATTAAAAAGGGTAGTATACTCAGAAAAAAAGTAGTGAATACTAAATTAATTGTAAGTGAGGATAATATATTCCTAAAGTCGGGGTGTCTGGGTGGCTCAGTGGGTTAAAGCCTCTGCCTTTGGCTCAGGTCATGGTCTCAGGGTCCTGGGATTGAGCCCTACATTGTGCTCTCTGCTCGGTGGGGAGCTTGTTTTCCCCTCCCTCTCTGCCTGCCTTTCTGCCTACTTGTGATCTCTGTCTGTCAAATAAATAAATAAAATCTTAAAATATATATATATATATATATATATATATATATATTCCTAAAGTCTAAGAGATTGATAATTATTGAACATTTACAAGGGTCTTTGAAAGATAAAGGATAGTTTTGATTCATATGGGTAAAAAGTCATATATTTTTCCATTTCACAGATTATTTTGGTATAAGATTAGCTGATATGAGGAAGTGGTGATGCAACATGGGGGCTTAAGTGGGTAGGAGAAGAATCAATGAAACAAGATGGAATTGGGAGGGAGACAAACCATAAGTGACTCTTAATCTCACAAAACAAACTGAGGGTTGCTGGGGGGAGGGGGGTTGGGAGAAGGGGGTGGGATTATGGACATTGGGGAGGCTATGTGCTTTGGTGAGTGCTGTGAAGTGTGTAAACCTAGTGATTCACAGACCTGTACCCCTGGGGATAAAAATATATGTTTATAAAAAATAAAAATTTAAAAAAAGAAAAAGATTAGTTGATCAATGTGGTGAATATACACTAGATGGTTCTTTCTACAGAACCATGTCTCTTCACTTAGGTTGTACTTACTCCATGAATCTAAAGAAATGACCCTAATTGACAAAGCAAAACTGTTATTTTCTAAGCCACAAAAGTTCATGAACTAAACTAATGTTGAAATATAACTCCAAACACATAGAAAACTAAAGAAAGAAATCTTGACCTCTTTCTCCACAGCAATCAGCTTATGTTTTAAATTTTGGTATAGTACCCCTTAAGTATGTTCTCCATAGCATTCATCACCAACTGCATTTATATCAGTCTCTTCCTCAAGCACACCGGCACTCCTCTAAATAATCGTCAACAGTGGCAGATAGCTTAAACACAGAACGGTAGCTTTTTTATTTCTATAATTAACAATAGATTAAGCACTCAGAGACATGATTTCAATTTGAGAAGCTTCAAGTTTCAAATTCTGTTTCCCAGAGGTGGAAGCCTGCCATTAGAGACTCTGAGCTATCAATTAACTGAGCTTTCTAAAAGAAAATAAAAGAGTTCAAGCCAGAATCTAAAACCAAATAAGTGCCTTAAATATCAGTTTAAAGCCTTGAAATTTCAGTTTCATGTATAGTATCTCAAAGGGAAATTTTATGCCTGAAAAATAAAGAGAAACCATGTAAATTCCATGATAATGGACCTTTCTATGAATTCCTGAAAATTAAGTTTAAGAAATCCAAGAAAAAATATCCTAATGATTATCATTATCCTAATAAGAATTCTGTTTCCTTCAATGAGCTATCATGAAACTGGAAGGAAATTTCACAAAAGAATAATTTTAGGGCCATCTCTTTGAACTCTACCTTCTTTCTAAAAAATCTTAAAAATAAAAAAAAATAAGTAAAAACTCATAAAATAAGCATTTACATTAATTCCACTTTTGCCTGAATGCAAAAAGCCTGACATTTGAGGCAAGTTAACTTCTCAGTCACTGTAAGCCTTATTTCAGAAGGCTACACGCATAGTTTTGTTCTGGCCAGTGTTAGAGAAAACCATGCAAATATATGATGTTTTTTCCCCCAACTTTCTAGCTTTTTAGCTTTTCTTCCCCTTCCCATTAAGCTACTCTTTCCCTCCTGTTATGAATTAACTTCCACTCTTTCCCCTAAGATGCTAAGAACAGCTTATCCTTCACATGGACTTGTCATTTCAATTCACTCAACAAATATCTATTTAACATCTATTACATATAAGTTTTCTTGTTTCATTTGAACTGGGATAAAGGCTTTAAACAAAGGCACAGCTGTGTGTGTGTGTGTGTGTGTGTGTGTGGGCATACCCACACACACCTTTTACTGGGGGATATTTTAAGTACTTAAGGAAAGTAGAAGACATATTTATTATGAGATCTTTTTTTGGTTAATCTAGCCACATACCTTGGTGGTTCTAAAAGAGATTTATATTAGGAAGATTGGAAAATCCAAAATTAGTGTTTCTGAAAATCTAAGTTTTCCTGTCACCATTCATTGTGAGGATGTGTTGAGATCCCAATATAAGCCCTTTGTTGGTACTAATAAATTAGCTGGCTTTTCCAGATGAAAGAAACACTCTCCATCATCCTAATTAGTAACAATTTTAGGTGGCCAGAGTTATGCTATATACACAGTAGGAGTCAAGAGGATCCCTCTAACATATTTCTATACAACAATAGCAACAATTTATTTATCTACCATTGAAAAACATGCTGCAAGCATTTACTGTATCTATGTACGGTAACGAATACTTTAAACATTTCATTCACATCATTAAGATAAGCACCTACAAATACGGAGTGAGTAAAGCAAGCATTATTATCTTCACTTAACAGATGAGAAGAAAAGTCCAGAGAATCTCATACTTTTTAAATTCTAGAAATTAAATAAGTAGTATTTCTGAGACTATTACATAATAGCTCAATAGCTTGGCCTTTTACATACTATGTTAAGTAAAACTTCTATTAGAAATAATTGTATGTATCTTCTGTAGTTGTTTCAGTTGCTCAGTTTGCAAGACCTCAAAATCACATGTACTTCACTATATGGGGATGCTTGCTGTACAGTTGAAGGAAGAAAGTGCTGACCTACAAGTATATGTGAGGCTTTCATCCTCCAAGGAGTAAATCCTCAGATGAAAAGGAAGGGGCTAGGAGGACTTGCGAGAATAGAGAAAAGCAGCAGCTCACAGCTGTGAGAGAAATGCAGTGTTATCCATCAAACTTGGAATTCACAGCTCTGAGGCCAATTCTGCAGAGGTTGTGACCCAAATTGTGTGATATGAGTTAAACATGGGAAATGTATGCTTTGGGCTCTATGTATTGCTGGAAAAATCCACCCTCTCCCCCCACCCACCCAAGCAGTAGGAAACTCTTCCAACCCAAAGGATACAACTGAGGAAAAAAAAATAATCAAAGACTTAGTAGATTTCAGAAATTTGTGAGGTTGTAAGTGGCTTGAGAAATCATCCAACGTAACACCCCCTTTTTATAGAGGAAGAAATAGGCCTGGATGAATGGAGGTAGAGGTAACTAGATTACACACTGAGTTATTTAGAGTTGTTTAGAGCTGGGGTGAAATCATAGCTTAACACTCCTTGTGTGTAGTTTTCTTTTTTTTCCTTTTTCTTTGTACTTCACAGACAGTCTTGTAACTTGAAAACAGCAGTCCAAGCAGAGGCCCTTTGTAGTTAAAAGGAGACTCCATTAGAAAAGACTACTAATTTTAGCTTTATAGATAACCTAAAATTATGCATCATTAGAAAAGACTACTAATTTTTGCTTTATAGATTGCCTAAAATTATGCATCCCTACTGTCCAGTTACCTGGAGAGCCTGAAAAGTGAATGATATAAGTGCTTTTTGTGCAGAGGGGATTTAGTCATGGACAGAGTACAGATACCTAGGAGGAAGACAAAAGAGCTTTCCATAACAAGGGAAACATCTGTGCACAGCTGTGAGATAATAGAAAAGTTATGAATCGGACATGGAATTTCACAGCTTTAGGGCCAAATTTGGAAAAACTATATCCCGTCTTGGGAACAATGAGTAGAGTATGAGAAACATGTACTCCTCTATGCCTGAAGCTCTGAGGAAAAGAGGACTACGAGCTTGGGAAGAGAACACCTTCTAAAAAGCTAATATCTGTTTCTGCAGTGTTTGATATTTTATAAATATGATAATTAAAAATGTATTTTTTTTTTGTAAAGACTGGAAGCATAATGTTGAAAATATAGGTCAATAAGCCAGAGTGATTCAAACTGCATCAAGGGAAACTGGGTACAGGTACCTCTCAATATTCTTTTAACACTTCTGTGAATCTTTCCTTACATCACTCCACTCACAATCTATAGCCTCATTTTGTCCTTTTACTAGTCCCTTCCTCATCCTCTATCCAGGCTTGCCCTTCTCGAAAATCACCAGAATCTCTAGATACTTCTCAGATCATAGCAACCAGTTTCCAAATTGGAATTTCCATTTCCTTGGAGCAGCTGGTAATACCAATTTATAACATGATTTGGATCACTGATCAAGTCAACCATATTTCCACAGTTTTCTAAGATCATTTGCCTCTTAAAAGAGAAGGTTTCTAAAAGGATATCTAAGTAAGAAGTTGGAAAACGTTTTTCTGTAAAGGGCCAAATAGTGCAGACTTTACACTTTGCAGGCCATATGATCTCTGTTGCAAATACTCAACTCTGTCTTTGAATTTAAAAGTATACATAGACATACATACATTCATGGATGAGCTCATACTTGAATCATCATAGCTCTGTTACAATAAAACTTCATTTATGAAGACAGGCTGATAGTGGGAGGAGCTCAATAGACTCTGCAGAGCAACAAATATTTAAGTAGTGAAAATTATAGAAAACAATGATTTAAATTACCTGAAAATTGATCTAAGAAGGATATACTACATGGTAAAACATTTATTCGAGAAAATATGCTAAATATAGTAAATCTCAGCAATAAGTTATAGTCTGTGGCATTTGAGCTATGGATCTCTCCTATTCTTTGCCATCCCCAGCTCTGTGTAAAGGAAGCTTTACTATCAGCACTGTATAGTTGATTGTTACAAGGGCAGGGTATATGTGTATCTCAGACCCTCCCCCAGAGCTATGTTTTTCAAGCTCTATTCTCAGAAGACATGGATGAGAAGACTGAAAGGCCTTCCTGCCACCCAAATCCTACTCAGGGGGCTAGGACTTTGCCCCAACAGTTACAGAGTATACTGCAGTCTGATTGGCCTCATCCCAATTTGCTCACAAGGCAGAGATTCCACTCTGGGAAAAGCAAACTGAACAACAACCAGGGGCTTCTATGTTTTTTACCACACCAGAACCCATTGGTAGAGCAACTATATTTTTCTCTCCACCAGAACCCACTAGTTGAGCAAGGTTTGTCACTCCAAGAGAAGTAGTATGCTGTCTCCATCTTTAGCTTCTGGGCAATTGCATAGATCTTCCCAAGAAAAGACACAAACCACAATGACTTATCAGCCTCAGGGGACAGACTGTCTAAGGACCTTATCAAAATAACAGAGATTTTGGTGGAGAGCAACTAAGAGGCAGCCTGTTCTAAGCAAAAGCAGCCAGATCTAAGCAGAGCAGCCCAAAGTTTAGTAGAGATAACTAGAGAAATACAGACCAGAAGAACTTTCCTGGGATCACACTTAACTGTGGAAGCTGGGAAGGTTGTGTACACTACTATTCATGAACAGTCATAGCAGGCTATGGGGCAGGCTTAAAAAACATTCTCCAAGCCACATACCAACCACTCAGCAAAAAGTAGAAGCCTTGTTGGCTTGAGGAACTTAAGTACAACCTCTGACCAAGCAATTGCAAAATAATAAACATTTCTGACCTTAGGGTGACTTCTAAGAATCTAGGCAGAAAAACAAGATCACATTTAACTCTAGTGGTCTGGAAGACTGCACACATCCAAAGTTGTATAACCAAAGAAGTAACTTCTTTCAAGGGCAGCCATAGAGGGATCTTCTGAGACATTCATCCAGGATAAGACTGAAGCAAAATTCCAAGTTTCCTGAACTGTAGAAACACACACATCCAATGATCTAATTGGTTTGGTGAACTTAAGTACAATCTTTGACCAATAAATGACTTGTAATGAACAAGGGGTGTACAAGAGAAGCCAGACTAAAAGATTTTTTTTTAAAAAAGGAAAATCTGAGAACAGGCATCAGAGGCTATAGAATAGCAAAAGAAGTAAACTTCACAGAAGTAGTCCACCTAAGTCATAAATCAAACAAATGACCAAATAAACATCAAAAACAAGTCTCAGCAAGGGAGGAGACTCAGTATCAAGTTACTACAATATATCATTTGTGCAGTTATCAACAAAAATTTAAGATATGTAGAGAAACAGGAAAATATAACCTATACACAGGGAACAGAAACAAGCAATAGAAAAAAATCTTTGAGAGGGCCCAGATGTTGGACTTAGCAAACAAAAATCCTAAAGCAATTGTTATATCTATGCACAAAAAACTGAAGGAAACAATGTTTAATGTCTTGAAGACATGAAAATTGTATATTATAAAGTAAATAATATCAATAAAGATATAGAGATTATAAAAATGGAAATTATGGAAATAAAAACACAATAAGCAAATTGAAAACTTCAAGAGAAAGGTTCAAGAGTACATATAATTTTTATTTTTTTAACTTTTTTAAATATTTATTTTTTTGGCAGAGATCACAAGTAGGCAGAGAGGCAAGCAGAAAGGAAGAAACAGGCTCCTCGCTGAGCAGAGAATCTGATGTGGGACTTGATCCCAGGACCCTGGTATCATGACCTGAGCCAATGGCAGAGGCTTTAACCCACTGAGCCACCCAGGCGCCCAAGAGTACATGTAATTTTTAGAATAAAGAATCAGCAAACTTGAAGATAGATCAACATGTATTATGCAATCTGAAAGACTTAAATAGAAGTGAGGATAAGTGAACAGCCTTAGAAGAAAGTGGGGCAAGATGAAGCAGACTAACACACATATAATGGAAATATCAGAAGGAAAGAGATTGATTAAAATGACAGAAAAATATTTAAAGAAGTGATAGTCACAAATTGTATCAATTTGGTGAAAAGCACTAATCTTCACATTCAAGAAATTTTAAAAACCTTCAAAATTATACTGAAACAAAGAAGTCTACAAACAGAAACATAGTCAAAACATTAAGAGCCAAAGATAAAGAGAAAATCATGGAAGCAGCCAGGAAAGGCATTTGTACCTGACCTTTTTATTTTTTTTTATTTTATTATTTTTTTAAGTTTTTGTCTACCTTTATGTTCCCAGGATTTTTTCAAACAATTTTAGAATCCTTATTGTAGCCTGTTTTCTTCTTTTGCTTAAGTTTCTTCTACAACATTCCTGTTTTAGTTTGCTCAGGATATATGTAATTGTACCCCAGCAGACTCTGAGCAAAGGTGGGTGATGCTTTGGCAAAGCCAAAGAAAAGATCTGGAGACAGTGAATGAGGCATATGTTTATCAGGGAGCTTACATACAAGGAGTTTAGAAGCAGCTAATGGGACAAAATATCTGTTGCTGGGATCTACATGCAGCAAGCTTTTATAGAGTAGTCTAGGAACTATATGCATCCCTTCCCTCCTTGCAGAGCCTGTATTCCAAGGAGAGCAAGGCTTGCCATCTGGACATTTTTCATTATAAGGAGATGCTCTGTTTTGGTCACACCTGGAACACCTGATCTTGAAGACTGAACTACACATTTTTCTACACATTCTGATTGATAGGAATATAGAAGTGGGTGGGATCTCTGCATTCTCAAGACTTACAGGGACAGTTAAGGTGTGCTTGCACAAGCTAGCTATTTGGCACATACAATGCAGGCTTCCATAACAGAATACCTTAGACTGGGTAACTTAACAAATTGATTTTCTCATAGTTCTATAAGTTGGAAAGTCCCAGACCCAGGTTCAGTTTTTAGTGAGAGAGCTTCCTTCCTGGCTTACAGATAGGTCCCTTCTTACATGGGGGGAGTGTCTGTGTGTGTGTGTGTGTGTGTGTGTGTGTGTGTGTGTGTGGAGAGAGAGAGAGAGAAAAGAGGAGAGAGAGGCGAAATTAGTTTTGGTGTCTCTTCCTTTTCTTATAATGGTATCAGCTCTATTCGATTAAGGCCCAATTCTTATGAAATCATTTAATCTATAACTCTCTTACAAGCTTCTTCTCTAAATACGGTCACATTGGAAATTAAGGCTCCAACATATGATGAATTTTGGGGAGTACACAGTTCAGTCCATAGCAGTCACCATCGTGAATAGTCCAGCTTCTGATTTCAGACCTCCAAAGAGACAGGGAACACATTTACTTGCTTATGCTGTCTTTTTAAGTAATTGTTTCAATGGTTTTTCTTGCATTCAGCAAACATGTCTCTTGGGAATTTGTATTTACTTCTTCCAATTCTCCCGTTAGTATTGTGTTGATTGATCTGCTCACGGAAAGGCCCTGGCTCTGTATCTGGTGCATAGTAATCATTGAATAAGATATTATTTTGTGAAACAGCCCACTGAGTTATTTAAAGGTAGATATCATGTTCTTCATTCTACACTCCCACATTCTGCACACTAAATGTCCTGAGTTATTTCAAATAGTTAATCTTGTAAATATATTTTTATCATCTTAGATGTTCTCTTGGCATCATATTCTTTCCTCAAGTGTGACTAAACTTCATAAGCGATTTTAGGAGTGGTCTGACTGGCTTGGAGTAGAATATAACTATCAATACTATCATCCTAGTTTATTTCCATTAATTCAGCCTAACATGAGATTTATTTTTGTTGCTGCTGGTGATTGTTGCTTACTATTCACTGAGCATGAGTTAACAGTGAGCTGAAATTCCTCTTTTCTACTTGCATTTCTGCTTAGCTACAATGCAACTGTTCTCTGGCTGGTGACTTTTTTTTTAAATGAAAGAGTAAGGTAAGACAATTTTCCTATTTAAAATCCATATCATTAAAGCCAATCCTAGTTAAGATAATGTTGGATCTGTGATCATGAACATTTTAAAAGCATTGTCTCAGTTTCAGTTTTTCCAATAAGCATGTAATGCAGCACAGAGAAACCTTGAGCCAAAAAAATGAGACATATATGGTATGGTTGAGGCATGATGCTTTCAGGTTGTATCTGTTTATAGCTAATTGCTTTAGAAATAGTTGGAGTAAAATCTGAAATACTGTGAAGTCACTGATATGTCTGATATAATCATCTACTTACTAAGCTAGAATAACCTTGAACAGTCCTTTGAAATATTTAAGTCCTTTGTGTTTCATTTTCCTCATGTGTAAGAAGAATATAATAATACCTGCTCTACTTACCTTTCAGGACTATTGGAAGCACAGATTATCACCACTTAGGAAAGCCTACCTAAGAATAAAGCCAAGCTAGAGGAAATAAGAGAGTATATATGATAAGAAGCATGTTTTTGCTTTCATTGTCTGTAACCTAGATCCAGAAATGTTTGAAGTCCTGGAAATTTTTCAAACATAGTCTAACACATGTTTTCCCTAGGTCCAGTTTGAATTGGGTTTTAGTCAAATGCATATGACAAAAGTCCTTACTAAAACATCCAGAATATGGCAGAGGAGATCTTGGTTAATATGATGATAACCCTAAGGATTAAAATGCCTGACATATGGAAAACAGAGTGAAAGGAATAGTAATGAGACATATACAAGGCTCCAAAAAGGAGCAGATGGCTTAGAATTTGCCTATTGGGTATTTGATTAATTACTTGGGATAGAGCATGGCCTTTTGGGATGGGGAACCAGGGACTCAGATACTCTCTACATAGTGGCAAGAGGAGCATTTTGTTCATCCTACATTACTTGCTTTTTGCTGCACTAACAGAGAATAGAGTTGATGTTATTCTTGTTAACAGTTTAGTTGATGTTTACAATGAGCTGGAGATGTGACCTTTGTTTAATAAGTCATGACAAGCAAAACTAAATGGGAAATTGCTGATAAATAAATTGTTTTAAGTATGTTTGGTTTAATATAAACTAAAAAGTAGATCAATATTAAAGATTTCATTTATTGCTGTGTATAATTTTTAAAGCAAATTAACTGGGAAAATAGGCTCAAAAGAAGTAGGCACTTCTATACTGGAGATATAGGCAGTATGGCTCATGAAATTTGTACAACCTAATTAAGTAGAAATATAAATAGCCTATTTGGGTTTGGATATTCTGCTAAGATAGATGGTTTCAAATTAACTTTCTGTTATCCAACCAGAAGAACCTTCAGCAAATCCTTGAAATTAGAAGGGATTCATGGAACCAATTTAGTCCAATTCCTTAAGCCAAGGAAAAACTGCTTTTTACTGATCATTTTTTATTTTCTACTGTATGTGAATAATCTGTGGAAACTATACCTAAAAAAAAAGGTCTTTTCCTCCATATGACCTAGAAAAGAAGAGCATCTTCATAAGTTATTAGCTCCTGGTCTTTTAGTCAGATCTGGGATTCAGGGCAAGAAAATCAACATGCAGTGGTCTCCAACCAGTCCCATTTCCTTGTTCCCCCAAGATTACGACTGTTTCCTTCCAGAGTTCATCACAGACACAGAGAACATTGCCTATGAACATATAATTTACTCTAGCTGAAAAGTCTCTTAACCAATTCCACCTTTAATCCATTTTTTCTTCTTTTCCCCTCAGCTCTCAGCCTCTTTGCAGTCTCTCTATTCCTATCACCCAATTATCTACCCCCATTCCATTTACTCTGCTGTAAATTCATTTTTACCTCATTGTGCTCTTGAACCAGATCAGGCATTCCTGAGCCGACAGGGTCCCACGCCTCAGTCCCTTCAAACTCCTGATACAGTCAGTTCTGTATGGGAACATGCAAAAACACAGGCAATTCCTAAACAGGCATTTCAAATTAAAGAGTGTAGACATGGATTTAGGGTATTTTACCATTTTTAATGTTTATCTTCTTAATCATGTTTGACTTAAACTAAAATTCCTAAGAGTTTTTTTTATTTATTTTTTATTTTCAGCATAACAGTATTCATTATTTTTGCACCACACCCAGTGCTCCATGCAATCCGTGCCCTCTATAATACCCACCACCTGGTATCCCGACCTCCCACCCTCCGCCCCTTCAAAACCCTCAGATTGTTTTTCAGAGTCCATAGTCTTTCATGGTTCACCTCCCCTTCCAATTTCCCCCAACTCCCTTCTCCTATCTCCCCATGTCCTCTATGCTATTTGTTATGCTCCACAAAGGAGTGAAACCATATGATAATTGACTCTCTCTGCTTGATTTATTTCACTCAGCATAATGTCTTCCAGTCCCAGCCATGTTGCTACAAAAGTTGGGTATTCATAATTTCTGATGGAGGCATAATACTCCATCGTGTATATGGACCACATCTTCCTTATCCATTCATCCGTTGAAGGGCATCTTGGTTCTTTCCACAGGTTGGCAACCATGGCCATTGCTGCTATAAACATTGGGATACAGATGGCCCTTCTTTTCACGACATCTGTATCTTTGGGGTAAATACCCAGTAGTGCAATGGCAGAGTCATAGGGAAGTTCTATTTTTAATTTCTTGAGGAATCGCCACACTGTTCTCCAAAGATGCTGCACCAACTTGCATTCCCACCAACAGTGTAAGAGGGTTCCCCTTTCTCCACATCCCCTCCAACACATGCTGTTTCCTGTCTTGCTAATTTTGGCCATTCTAACTGGTGTAAGGTGATATCTCAATGTAGTTTTAATTTGAATCTCCCTGATGGCTAGTGATGATGAACATTTTTTCATGTGTCTGATAGCCATTTGTATGTCTTCATTGAAGAAGTGTCTGTCCATATCTTCTGCCCATTTTTTGATATGATTGTCTGTTTTGTGTGTGTTGAGGTTGAGGAGTTCATTATAGATCCTGGATATCAACCTTTTGTCTGTACTGTCATTTGCAAAAATCTTCTCCCATTCCGTGGGTTGCCTCTTTGTTTTGTTGACTGTTTCCTTTGCTGTGCAGAAGCTTTTGATTTTGATGAAGTCCCAAAAGTTTATTTTCGCTTTTGTTTCCTTTGCCTTTGGAGACATATCTTGAAAGAAGTTGCTGTGGCTAATATTGAAGAGATTACTGCCTATATTCTTCTCTAGGATTCTGAAGGATTCCTGTCTCACATTGAGGTCTTTTATCCATTTTGAGTTTATCTTTGTGTATGGTGTAAGAGAATGGTCGAGTTTCATTCTTCTACATATAGCTGCCCAGTTTTCCCAGCACCATTTATTGAAGAGACTGTCTTTTTTCCACTGTATATTTTTTCCTGTTTTGTCGAAGATTATTTGACCATAGAGTTAAGGGTCCATATCTGGGCTCTCTACTCTGTTACACTGGTCTATGTGTCTGTTTTTATGCCATTACCATGCTGTCTTGGTGATCACAGCTTTGTAGTAAAGCTTGAAATCAGGTAACGGGATGCCCCCCGTTTTATTTTTGTTTTTCAACATTTCCTTAGCGATTTGGGGTCTCTTCTGATTCCATACAAATTTTTGGATTATTTGCTCCAGCTCTTTGAAGAATACCGGTAGAATTTTGATCAGAATAGCATTAAAAGTATAGATTGCTCTAGGCAGTATACACTAATAATGAAAATATGGAAAGGGAAATTAGAGAATCGATTCCATTTACTATAGCACCAAGAATCATAAGATACCTGGGAATAAACCAAACCAAAGAGGTAAAGGATCTGTACTCGAGGAACTACAGAACACTCATGAAAGAAATTGAAGAAGACACAAAAAGATGGAAGACCATCCCATGCTCTTGGATTGGAAGAATAAACATTGTTAAAATGTCTATACTGCCTAGAGCAATCTATACTTTTAATCCAAAGAGTTTTGTGTCATACCAGCACTGTGTAGTTAACTTAGTACTGTCCCAAGGTTTTAGCATGTCAGTTTTGATTTTAAATTATTCTTTGAGTGACCTACTAACACTAACCCCCTTTGCATACTGCAATGTAAAACAGTTGACTAGTCTCACCTCCCATGGAAGATATTCTGTGTTTGTTTATCCAATACCCATTCCAACCTAATTCTAGTTTGAATTCTTCTACAATTAAATTACGAAACTAAAATCTACATTGCATGTATGCATACATACACAAACACACATATTTTTAAATTATTTTTTGGCAACTGATATACATGCCTGTGACCCAATTTGGTTAAGCAGATGAAAATTTATGACACTTGGAAGCAGAAGAAAGCAATATGAGGCTGGGGCCATATGGGTGAGCTTGGATCTTATGGAAATCATTATGGCAGAGGCATCCTATTCTTTTAGGCAATCTGTGCAAAGTGTCACATAAAGTCTCTAATATCATAGTGCTAAGTGTTAGATAGTGAATATTCTCCTAGAATATTCCCATGATGTGACATATATCCTTGCTGAATTGTCCTTAGCTGTGTGGCATCTGGGCCTATTTTTTTTTTTCTCTCCCTCCTGGAGATTCAGTGATTTATCTAATAATCTTTGACAAGTTGCTTCCTGTATAAATGAAGTAGATCCAATTTTACAGTGTCTATAACTAAAAACTTACTTATGTCACTTTAACTTCTTACCACAATCACAGTGGCTAGATTTATTTGAAAATGTATTAATTGAATGCTTTGAGTTTCAGAAGATGTCCTTACATTCACTTAAGAATACCTTTCTGTATTGAGTCTACAAGTGTCTGTGGTTTTGAGTATATCTCATCAGGTCTTTCCCACATGTATTAAATAGGCCAAAAGCATAAATACATCATCCTTAGAAATATAAGGTAGTAGAGAAAAAGGTTGCTTAGGACACAGTGTAAAAACCACTGAACCAAAGTTGAGAGCCTGAGTTCTTGTCTTAGCTTTTTACTTCCTAACTGTGAGAACATGTGAGTCCCTTATCCTCTTTGGGTCTTAGTTTACTTCAATGAATAAATGAGGTCAGTGGTTTTTAACTTTTTTGCATGTTATGGACTCTTAAGAAGCTTATAAAATCTATAGAATATTTTCTGTAAAATACACACACACTCCAAAAATTTTATACAACTTCAGAGATCCTTTAAACTCAGGAACCTCTATTTTAAATTTTTTTCAAATATAATGGCAATAGCCCTGGAATTCAACATTTAGTTCCCTATTATTTCACTTATCCTCTTCTATCATTACACAGCTAAGGACAATTCAGCAACTGTATCCAACACAGTGAGCACCCTCTTTACCTCTAGCCACTGTGATTGTGGTAAGAAGTTAAAGTGACATAAGTAAGTTTTTAGTTATAGACACT
Organism: Mustela nigripes; assembly: GCF_022355385.1. Lineage (NCBI taxonomy): Eukaryota > Metazoa > Chordata > Mammalia > Carnivora > Mustelidae > Mustela > Mustela nigripes. The sequence continues at coordinate 61,743,226 of NC_081575.1, read as the reverse complement.
GTAAAATTGGATCTACTTCATTTATACAGGAAGCAACTTGTCAAAGATTATTAGATAAATCACTGAATCTCCAGGAGGGAGAGAAAAAAAAAATAGGCCCAGATGCCACACAGCTAAGGACAATTCAGCAACTGTATCCAACACAGTGAGCACCCTCTTTACCATTTACAGTGACTCTCAGAAAAGAAACATCAAAATAAAATAGAAAGAAGAAAAGATAAATGATCTCTCATTAGACTCAAAATAATTTACACTGAGCTCATCTGTATTATCTGTATTAAGACATGTAGAAATATTTTAATTTACATGTCATATCACAATAAATCAATGTGGAGTCAAAGTCCATCATTACACATTCAGAAAAATTCCAACCATTATCCTCCAAATAATCAGTTTCTATACAAAGATTTATAGATATGCAAGGTACATAGTTTTTCCTCAGTGTGATACAGAGTTTAGAAGTTCTGCTTGAATAGTCCCCAAATCAAATGCAGGATTTGTTTCTTCAGCAATTTCTCCAATGAGTGCAATATTGTGACTTTGTTATGATGTGTATCCCTAGTACCACTTGTTTTACTCCTGTGAAGGGCTGAATACTAGTTCATGACTTTCATCCAAACTCAAGTTAATGGTCTGGTTAAAACATTGCAATCTTTGCACAACCATTCTCTCCTCAGAAGTAATAAATGCAACAGTTTGGTTGATGTAGTTCTCCAAGGCAGATGTCATAATGCTGGGCTCAGCTGCTCTGGACAACACAGCAATGCAGGTGACAAGTGAAGCTAAAAAGGCCTGCCTGAGCTCATCTATATTACACTATTTTAGTATACTGTAATTATAATTATACTACATCGGACAATTTGTATAATTGTCTTTGGGTTTCAATCTCCTCACCTGTAAAATAAGGAAGTACGACAAACTAGCAGTATAACCATTTAGGGGAATATTATATGAAAGCCCTCATTTTCTGGGCCCTTCCTGCCAAGTCGCACTTCTGATAGCACAGTCTGTGGTGGTAACCTTTCTTAGTCCAGTGGTTCTTAAATTTTTTTTGTCCCAGCCCCTTCAAGGATCTGATTAAAATGTAGACATTTTCCCCAAAAAAGTGCTCATATGTATGCACACAGAAATTTTTTTATAAATGCTTTCAGAAATTCCAGAACCTTCTGAAGTCCATGCATGGGACCAGTAAAAACTCCTTTACAGGAAGATGTTTAAAAATCCTTTTATAATTTTTTAAAAATTTAAATTCAGTTTAGTTAGCATATACTGTATTATTAGTTTCAAGGGTAGAATTTAGTGATTCATCAGTTGCATATAACACCCAATGCTCATTACATTAAGTGCCCTCCTTAAAAATCCTTTTACTTCCAATAAGTTGTGAGTCTCTTACATGGTCAGCATGTTTGGCTGAATGCAAAAATGGGTGGTGGATACTTCCCTAAGCCCTTCCCATTCTTCTCCACCATTATTTTTTCCTGTTAATTATCCCCAGATTGCCAGGATCCCCACTGAGAGTAGATTTACCTAATAGGTTTATGCTAAATAAGGAATTTGAGGCTGTACATGTTACCCTTCTCAATAGTTTGCTTTTGCAAAAAGGACAAGGAAGGGGAAGAGCAAAAAAGGACACACTTGGAATACTGACTTTTCAGACCTGATGGCAGGTATATGAGTGGGCTTTTAGGGATTATAACACTTGTATTGAATACTGTGTTGTGTAGAACAAGTGACCTTCTAGTTTATCTATGGATAGGGTGTTTCTTTCTATGAAGGGCAAACCACATGCATATATCTGAATACAAGCTTTATGAAGTGAATTTTGTGTGGGCTCCTGCTGAATCTCCTATCACAAGTGTCTGACACAAAAGATACTCTCACTTATTGTTAATTATAAAGACTTAAAATCAGTAACAATAATACCATTCTTGCCCTGAATTCTGGTGTAAGTAAGCATGCAGATTCTAACAGCACCCTTTTGTTTATTTCCTTTGAGTGCTATTTTTGATTGAGATATTCAGTGCTCATTTGCACTTACACTGTGACTTTTAGTACAATGTTCTTTGAAATTTTTCAAAATAACAAATTAGGCTCCCTCCAGGCCCAAAACTGGTCTGATTGCTATGGCTAGAACTTCCAGTATTATGTTGAATAAAAGTGGAAAGAGTGAACATCCTCATCTCATTCCTGATCTTAGTATTTCCCCATTGAGTATGATGTTTGCTGTAGGTTTTTCATATATGGCCTTCATTATGTTGAAGTATGTTCCCTCTAAACTTATTTTGTTGAGGGCTTTTATCATAAATGGATATTGTAATTTGCCAAGTGCTCTTTCTGTGTCTATTGAAATGATGATATGGTTTTTATCCTTTCTCTTATTGATGCGATGAATCATGTTGATTGATTTGTAAATATTGAGCCAACTTTGCATACCAGAAATAAATACCACTTTATGGTGGTGAATGCTTTTTTAATGCATTATTGGATGCAAGTTGCTAGTATTTTACTGAGGATTTTTGGACTCTATTCATTGAAGATATTGGCCTGTGGTTCTCTTTTGTTGGTATTGTCTTTATCTGCTGTTAGTGTCAGGGTAATGCTTGCCTGCTTTCCTCATAGAATGAATTTGGAATTTCCTTCTGTGTGTGTGTGTGTGTGTGTGTGTGTGTGTGTGTTGTAAACTTTGGAATAGTTTGTGAAGAATACATATTAACTCTTCTGTAACTGTTTGGTAGATTTCCCCTGTGAAGCCCTCTGGTCCTGCCATAATATATAATTTAGAAATGAACATGGTCTTGAGTAAACTGACTCTTTGGCCACTGGACTATTTGGGATAGAAACAATGTTCAACCAATTTCCCCTCGTTTTCTTCCTTCTTTGCTTTCTGTAAATTGAATTCTGTTTTCCAACCTCCTTTTATGATCAATTCAGAGACTATCCCTCAAGGAAAAAACAAAACATACAGATATAAGATAACACTGAAAACTTTGGCAAAGAAGAAAGGAGTTGAGTCGGTGATATACCCTTGGACTGCTTGTAATTTTGGTACTGAAAGGTAATTTGCAGTTTATTTGGGACTATGTGGGAGTTCCACAAATATGGAATCTACTTTATGCCATAACCTGATAATCCCAAAGCTGTGAGAATTTTTCTCTTGGCCATGTGCAAGAATAAAAATTTTTAAGTTATTATTTTATTTTCTTTATATTTATAATGATTAACATAATTTGGTTCCAATATTATATTTTACCAATAAGTACCACTATATCCTGAGAATCAGCAATGATAATGTGTCTTGAAATTTTAAACTGCTTTTCTTTAGATTTTATTTATTTATATGTCAGAGAGAGAGAGAGAGAGAAAAGTAGGCAGAGGGAAAAACAGGGTCCCCGCTGAGCAAGGAGACAGATATGGGACTCAATCCTAAAACCATGGAATCATGACCTGAGCCAAAGACAGACACTTAACCAACTGAGCACCCAAGTGTCCTTGTGTCTTGAAATCTTAATTTCAAAATTGCAAATCAATTTTTAGCATTTTTTGACAATCAAAGCTGTATAACTTAGAGAAAGTTACTTAAAAGTAAAAAGTTATACTTAATATAATTTATATATACTTATATATATACTTAATATATAGCTATATATTACATATAACTATATATAAGTACATATGTATACTTATAAAAAGTTATACTTAAAAGCTGTATAACTTAGAGAAAGTTACTTAAATTACTCTTTTTTAAAAAGATTTTATTTATTTATTTGACAGACAGAGATCACAAGTAGGCAGAGAGGCAGGTGAAACAGACTCCCTGCTGAGCAGAGAGCCCGATGCGGGGCTTGATCCCAGGACCCTGGGATCATGACCTGAGCCGAAAGCAGAGGCTTTAACCCACTGAGCCACCCAGGCACCCCTAAGTTACTCTTAAGTTACTCTCTTAGCCTGGTTTTTAATCATAAAATGGGACAAATACTATCTAAAACGTAGGGTTGTTTGGATGAATAAATAATAGAACAAATGTGAAATTGGTAGTACAGTGCTTAGTGGATTGCCAACTCTCTGGCTGATGAAGTCCCAGAACCTAAGTCAGGTTCGGTGGGGTGAGGAGGTTCGGAGCCGACGACTAAAGAAAGAATTCTTAAGACGTCGTTGGTGCAAAATGGTGGTTTATTAAAGCACGGGGACAGGACCCATGGGCAGGAAGAGCTGCTGCCCTGGGTTGTGAAGGTGGGCATGTTATATACCCCATGGTTGGGGGGAGGTGGTGAAGGAATGGGAGATTTCGACAGAGTTCTCACATGCTAGGGAGGGCCTACAAGGTGCCGGGGGGAGTCTTTGCCCTTATGGCTTGATCAATGTCGTCCTTAGGTCAGGCATTAACATCAAGATAATTGGGAGATTCTTGGTGGGGTATTATGATCCTGCTGTCATTTACATTCCCTTCTACCTCAGTCTCCTCCAGTTTATGGTGGGAGGGAGACATTAGGGCTGCAGTTATTTGCCTCTGGAAATTTGTGCTATTGATAAGGTAACCTCCCTGTTTAGGTCTCTAGGACATCTTGTAGAGCAAGGGAGATTCCTGTTCTGCAGGATTGCGATCCCTGCAAGTTAACTATTTATCGTTTTATGGCAGTCAGGGGTGCCTGAGGAATGCCACACGTATGGAGGGGAGCGGGTGAAGAGGGGGTGCAAGGCGCCAGCTTTTGCTTTGTCCTCAGCCAGCCTCCTGCTCCCTCATCATGGCCATCAAACACTTTCCAAAAAAAGTATTTTACTTAAAGAAGGAATAAGTATGTTTAGTATTTTAATTGGTAACTTGACAAAAAAATTAATTTAGGTATCCTATTTTTTTAATTTTTTTATTTTTTATAAACATATATTTTTATCCCCAGGGGTACAGGTCTGTGAATCACCAGGTTTACACACTTCACAGCACTCACCAAAGCACATACCCTCCCCAATGTCCATAATCCCACCCCCTTCTCCCAAACCCCCTCCCCCCAGCAACCCTCAGTTTGTTTTGTGAGATTAAGAGTCACTTATGGTTTGTCTCCCTCCCAATCCCATCTTGTTTCATTGATTCTTCTCCTACCCACTTAAGCCCCCATGTTGCATATCCTATTTTTTAATGTATTTTAATTTGTTAATTGCAGCACTCTAATGTCTTATTGATGATGATGATGTGTTAATTTTGTGCAATCACTTCACAGCATAAAGCAGTTTGCAGATTATAGAGTGCTGAACAAATGCTAGTTATGATTAAATCAAATGATAACAATTTAAACTATAGAAAATTTGTAGAAAGGGAGAACCAGTGGTATTTAAAATTATAGGTCAGATAATATGAATATGTATAGAAAACTTATTTTAATGATAATCTATATTGCATTATGCAATATTGTATATGCAACATAATAAACTAAGTTGAAATAGTAATTTTAGAATCATGAGGTAAACATTAAATGATAATGAAGCATTTATTAAAAAGAAAATTCTTTCCTCGAACAAATAATAGCTCAAACTTTTCCTTTATTTACACTTTATTATTATTATTTTTAAAGGATTATTTATTCCCTTTAGAGAGAGAGAGAGACAGTGCACAATTGAGCGGAGGGCAGCAGGAGAGGGAGAGAGAGAATCTCAAGCAGATTCCCCACTGAGCATGGAGTCCTATACATGGCTCTATCCCATGATCCTGAGATTATGACCAGAGATGAAAGAAATAAAAGGCATTCAAATTGGCAAGGAAGAAGTAAAACTTTCATTATTTGCAGATGACATACTATACTATGTCATATATACAACAAACCTGAATGACTCTACCAAAAACATACTAGAACTGCTAAATGAATTTTGTAAAGTTGCAGGATACAAAAACAGTGAGAAAAAAATCAACCTACTGAACCACCCAGGTGGGCCACACTTTCATTATTAATTATTGTTATTATTATTTTGCCTCACAAGATCATAATTATTTACAAAAATAGGAGATTATGAAGAATAATTTACAAAGCCATGCCTCTCTGAACAGGGAAAACAGACTCATTTTTATTAATCTTTTTAAAAAAAAATTCCAATAGAGTTAACATAGTGTGTTATTTTAATTTCAGGTGTATAATATAGTAATTCAACACTTCCATGTATCAGCCTGTGCTCATCACAGTGCACTCCTTAATCTTCATCACCTACTTAACTTATTCCCCCACTAACCTACCTTCTGGTAACCATCAGTTTGTTCTCAATAGTTAAGAGTTTGTGTCTTGGTTTGTTTCCCTCTCTTTTTGTTCTTTATTTGTTTTGTTTCTTAAATTCCACATATGAGTGAAATCATATTGTATTTGTCTTTCTCTAACTTATTTCACTTAGCATATACTTTCTATCTCAATCCAAGTCCTTGCTGATGGCGAGATTTCATTTTTTAAGGCTGAATAATATATATATATATATATATATATATATATATATTATATATATCATATTGTATATTGTATTGTATTTTATTGTAACAATATTGTATATTGTATATATGTAATTATATATATATAATATATATATTTATAATAGTATATATGTATACACCACATCTTCTTTATCCATTCATGAACCGATGGATGTTTGCACAGTTTCCATAATTTGGCTATAGTAAATAATGGTGCAATAAACATGGTGGTCCATGTATCCCTTTGAATTCGTGTTGTATTTTTTTGGGTAAATATTCTGTAGCACCATCATTTAATGATAGTGTAGTTCCTTTTTAATTTTTTGAGTAACCTCTCTACTTTTTTCGACAGTGGCAATACTGGTTTGCATTCCCACCAACAGTTATCTTGTTTGCTGCAAAAAACAGTTATCTTTACATTTTTACCTGTAAAGGTAAAAATGACCTTTACAGCATAAGGTCATTTCTTATGCTTTTTATTTTAGCACTCATGGTTTTGATTTACATTTCCCTGATGATGAGTGATACTGAGCATCTTTTCTTGTGTCTGTTGGCCATTTGTAGATCTTCTTTGAAGAAATAGATGTTCATTTATCTGCCAATTTTTAATTACATTATTTGGCTTTTGGGTGTTAATTTGTAAAAGTCTTTAATATATTTCCATACTAACCCTTTATTGGATATGTCACTTGCAAATATTGTCTCCCATTTAGTAGGTTGCCTTTTCTTTTATTGATGATTTCCTTTGCTGTACAAAAGCTTTTTATTTTGTATAGTACTGATAGTTTACTTTTGCTTCTATTTACTTTGCCTCAGAAGACATATCTAGAAAAATGTTCCTACAACTGATACCATAGAAATTACTGCCAGGGCTAACTTCTAGAATTTCTATGGTGTTAGGTCTCACGTTTAGGCTTTTGTTTTTGTGTATGATGTAAGAAGGTGGTCCACTTTCAATCTTTTTCATGCAACTGAACAGTTTTCCCAACACCATTTGTTGAAGGACTCTCCTTTTCCAATTGGATATTCTTTACTGCTTTGTTTGAGATTAACTGACCATATAGTTGTAAATTTCTTTCTGAGTACTCTATTCTGTTACGTTGACCTATGTATCTATTTTTGTGCCAGTATGATAGTTTTCATTACTACAGCTGTGTTATATTACTTGAAGTTTGAAATTGTGATACCTCCAACATTGCTTTTATGTCTCAAATTTGTTTTGTCAATTCATGGTCTTCTGTGGTTTCATATAAATTGTAGGATTTTTGTTCTACTTCTGTAAAAAATGACATTGGTATTTGACAAGGATTGAATTAAATGTGTAGATTGCTTTGGGGAGTAAAGACATTTTAACAATTGCTCTTCCAATCCATGTTCATAGAATATATTTCTATTTCTTTGTGTCACCTTGAATTTCTTTTATCAGTGTTTTATACTGTTCAGAGTGAAGATCTTTGAACTCTTTGGTTAGGCTTATTCCTAGGTTAGGTTGTTTATTTGAGATTTTTCTTGCTCTTTTAGGTAGGCTTCTATTGCTTTAAATTTCCCTCTTAGATCCACTTTTGTTGCATTCCAAAGGTTTTGGACCATTGTGTTTTCATTTTCACTTGTTTCCATGTAATTTTAGATTTTTTTTGATTTCTTGGTAAACACATTCACTGTCTAGTAACATGTTATTTAACCTCATATTTTTGGGAGTCTTTCCAGATTTTTTCTTATTTTTGAATTCCAGTTTCATAGCGTTGTGATCAGAAAAGATGTGTGGTATGAATTCATTTTCTATTTATTGAGACTTATTTTGTGCTGTAATATGTGATCTATTCTGGATAATCCTGTGTGCACCTGAAAAGAATGTGCATTCTATTTTAGGAAGACATATTCTAAATATGCCTGTCAAATCCACCTGGTCCCATAAGTCATTCAAAGCCATTGTTTCCTTGTTTATTACTGATTGGACTATCTGTCCATTGAAATAAGTATGATATTAAGGTCCCCTATTATTGACACTTGGAACATTCTCCAGAGTAGATCACATATTAGGTCACAAAACAGGTCTCAACAAATATAAGAAGATTGACATCAAACCACACTTTTTTTTTAACCCTAAGGCTCTGAATCTGGAAGTCAACAGCAACAAAAACATCTGGAAAGTTCTCAAATACATGGAAGTTAAACAGCATGCTACAAAACAATGAATGTGTTAACCAGCAAATAAAAGAAGAAATTTAAAAAGAACAAGGAAACAATGAAAATGAAAACACTGTGCTTCAAAATCTTTGGGAGGTGGATGGGGAATGGGCTAAATAGGTGATGGGGATTAAGGAGTTAAGGAGTTCACTTGCTGTGATGAACAGTGGATGTTATATGGAAGTGTTGAATCACTATATTGTTTACCTGTAACTAATATTAAACTGCATGTTAACTAACTGGAATTTAAATAATTTAAAAAATCCCTTATTATTACTGTTTTACTATCAGTTTCATTATATTTGTTTTTAACAGCTTTATGTATTTGGGTGCTCCCATGTTAGATGCATAAATATTTACAATTGTTATATGTTCTTGTTGGATTGTCCACTTTATTATTATATAGGGTCCTTCTTTGTCTCTTGTTACAGTCTTTGTTTTAAAATCCAATTTTTCCGATGTAAGTATTGCTACTCCAGATTTCTTTCCATTTTTTGGTAAGATTTTATTTATTTATTTGACACAGAGAGAAATCACAAGTAAGCAGAGAGGCAGGCAGAGGGGGAAGTGGAAGCAGGCTCCCTGCTGAGCAGAAAGCCTGATGTGGGGCTCAATTCCAGGCCCCTGGGATCATGACCTGAGCCAAAGGCAGAGGCTTTAACCTACTAAGCCACCCAGGCGCCCCATGCAGCTTTCTTTTGACAGCCATTTGCATGGTAATTTTTTCTCCATCCCATCAGTTTTAATGTGTAGGATTCTTTAGGTCTAAAATGAATCTCCTGTAGGCAGCATTTTGATTGATACTTTTTTTTTAAATCCATTCTGTAGCCCTATGTCTTTTGATTGGAGCATTTAGTCCATTTACATTCAAAGTAATTATTGATAAATATGCATTCAGTGCCATTTTATTATTTGTTTTGTGGTTGTTTCTGAAGACTTTTTCCTCATCCTTTCTTGTCTTACTCTCTCTCTCTTTTTTTTGTTTTCTTTAGTGATATATTTGGATTTCTTTCTGTATTTTTCTTTGCATGTGTATTATTGGGTTTTGATATATGATTACCATTAGATTTTTATATAACCTCTTCTGTATATAGCAGTTTACAAACTCTTAAACAGCCATGAGCAAGATAGCATGTAAATTATAATCCTTATACAGAAGATATCATCAAATACAACCTTGGGATTTTCACAAACTCTTAAACAGCCATGAGCAAGATAGCATGTAAATTATAATCCTTATACAGAATATAGCAGTTTATATTAAGTTGATAGTCATTTAAGTTTGAACCCATTCTTTTCTCCTCTCCTCCTCAAATGTTAGGTATACATGTCTTAGGTATACCATGTCTTACATCTTTTGCTTGGTGACTTTATTGAGTGACTTTTTTTTTTCTTTTACAGAATATTCATTTTTACTGCTTTTGTATTTCCTGCCTTCTTACTATCACTTTTGGTCTCTCCTTTCTACTCAGAGTCTCATTTAATATTTCTTTCAGGGCTGAATTAGTGGTCACAAACTCCTTTAGTTTTTTGCTTGTCTGGGAAACTTTTCATCTCTCCAGTCTTTGTGGATCAAGTATTCTTGGCTGCAGATTTTTCCCATTCAGCACTTTGAATATATCATGCCACTTTCTTCTTACAAAGTTACCACTAAAATATCTGTTGATGGCCTTATGGGTTCTCCTTTGTATGTAACTGTCTTTTTTTTTTTTTTTGTCTTTCTTCTTTTAAAATATTTTCTTTATCCTACATTTTCCCTGTTTAGTTACAATATGTCTCGGTGTGGATCTGCTTTTGTTGATTTTGTTGGAGTTTCTCTGTGCCTCATGAACCTGGATATCTGTTTTCTCCCCAATTTTCAGCTATTATTTCTTCAAGTATATTTTCTGCCCCCTTTTCTCTATCTTTTTCTTCTTAGATCCCTATAATATGAATGTTATTATGTTTGATGAAATCTCTGAGTTTGGCAAGTTTAACCTCATTTTGCACAATTCTTTTTTCTCTCTTTTGTTCAGCTTGATTACATTCCATTACTGTCTTCTTGGTCTTTAATTCATTCCTCTTCTTCTTTCAGCCTGCTGTCCATACTATCTAATGTGTTTCTCATTTTGTTTATTGAATCCTTTATCTCTATTATATGTATTTTTTTCTTTTTGGTAAGGGTTTCACTGATGCCTTCCACTCCTTTCTTCATCCAGTGAGTATCTTTATAATCATTGCTTTCAATTCTCTATTGGGCATGTAATTACATCTGTTTTTGTAGATCTCTGACTGTGGCCTTGTCCTATTATTTCACTTGGGAAAATTTCCTCTGTTTTCTCATTTTTGTCTAAGTCTCAGTTCCTGTTTATACGAATTAGGAAAATCAACTATATCTGTTCTTGAGGGCAATGGATTTATGCAGAAGAGTTCCCATATTCAGTGTAGTGTCCTTAATTCCCTAGGGCCAGGTGTCTCAGAGTGTGGACTCTGCTGATTTATCCTGGTTGCTTTATCTTTCAGTAGTCTGCAGAAGCTTTATTTGCCTATTGTGTGCAGAGTTTGGTCCCTGACCTGAATATGGTGAGTTTTAAGAAGGTGTGCTGTGGTCTGCCTGTAAAATAATACCTGCTGCCACCACCTCTGGAATCATGTCCCTGCAAAATTTCCAGGAATTCTGGGGGAAGGGTTACACCACTCTTTACTTACACAAGCATGACTGGGAAGAGAAGGGTAGTTCCACTGGAGTGAAGGGGATCTAGTCTTGGTGTAAGCAAGTTCCATAGCAAGCTTTGTAGTCTTGCTGATTTCTGCATGTGGCCCTGTGCTTATTCTCAAGGGAGAGAAAGGGAAAGCTGCCTCCCAGTTCCTTCATTACCAGAGGGGTCTCTCTGTGAATACTACCTCTTTGGTACGTACACTGAAATAAGTAAATAACCTCCCCATTGTGTGCCCCAGGTTCTTTTCAGATTGCTGTTTTCATGTTGTATCTTCACAGCCTGTTTGCCCTGCTTTCTCTCCAAGAGCAGTCCAAATGTTTTTTATGTTATCTTGGAGTCAAGCCCACCAACCTTTAAAATTGCAATCTTTAAGCACACTTGGTTGCCAGAAGTCACGAATTCATTCCCTCCTGCTTTCCAAGCCAATCACTATGGGAATTGCTTTTCCCCATGCATCACCCTTGGGTTTGTCTCTCTCTCATCTTTCTCTATCACCATGGCTGCATCCCCACTGCAGGGACTACAATCTATTTCTCTACCAAACTGCATTTCTGTACGTCTTACCTTCTTCGATATGGCCTCTTCTCTACCTTTAGTTGTGGAGTTTGTTCTGGCAGTCTTCAGGTCAATTTCTGAGGTATTTAAGATAATTTGATACTTATCTAGTTGTATTTATAGGAGCCTAGGGTCCTCCTATTTTGCCACCAACTTCCCCTTTTTTTCCCACTTTAATATATTTTACATTTCAAAATTACACTACCAAGAAAATATTTATAAATTGTCTTGATCTGTATTTCTAATTTGAATGAGCTTAAACATTTTTTTCTTTTTAAAGTAGATCCACATCAGTCAAAGTAGATCCACATCAGTCAAATGTCCACCCCTTTTATGTATAAAGGCAGAAGCATAGAATGCAGCTTTTGAGTTTATTTGATATTTGATCTTTCCTCTGTAACTAAGACAAAGCCTTGATACAGATGATACAATTGTGAACAAATTACCCATATCATTAATGCCATGAGACACTAGCCAGATAGAAATGACTTCGGTGAGAACATTGTCTTAAAAGTCAAGAAACCTGGGTTTAAGTCCAAGATTTATCATTAATTCACTATGAAACATGAATCCAGTCCTTCTCTCTTACATTATTCATCCTTAAAATTAGAGCTTAGACTAAATCATCACTCAAATTTCATTTGGTTCTGATATAGTGTTCTTATCTGACCAATTTGGAGTGGAATTTAACAATGTTCCTTTGGGGATATTAATTTGATTCTAATTGGGCTGAAGTTCCTTGATCTAAATAGGAATGATAAGTCTAGGTCAGGAAATTTTACTACCAGGTATTTTATGTCATAATACATGAGGATTGGCTCCTATGAGTTTTTATTTGGGACAGCCAGCTAAAACCACAAGACTGATATGTCCATGCCTAGACCTTACTTGGTGGAAACAGACAGGAAGAAAATGAAGATAATAAAAGGTGAGCCTATACCAAACAGCAAAATTTATGGGCTTTTAGAAATCTGAAAATATATCTTTCTGTTCTGGGCTTATTGAAGTCCTGCTATTCTTTTTTTAAATTTCTTTATTTTTTATTTATTTTCAGCATAACAGTATTCATTATTTTTGCACCACACCCAGTGCTCCATGTAATCCGTGCCCTCTATAATACCCACCACCTGGTACCCCAACCTTCCACCCCGCCACCGCCACTTCAAACCCCTCAGATTGTTTTTCAGAGTCCATAGTGTCTCATGGTTCACCTCCCCTTCCAATTTCCCCCAATTCCCTTCTCCTCTAACTCCCCATGTCCTCCATGCTATTTGCTATGCTCCACAAATAAGTGAAACCATATGATAATTGACTCTCTCTGCTTGACCTATTTCACTCAGAAGTCCTGCTATTCTTAATTGGCCCAGCCCAATTTCTCATTCTCCTGGAAGTCTTGCCTGACTTGTACCCTGAAATTCCATTCCTTATCCAAGCCTCCCCCTCTCCCCCCAGCATCTCTGACTTCTGTAAAATCTTGCAGCAGTAGATATGACATTTTTAGGTCCTTATGACATGTATGTTGCCTTATATTTGAGGCATCTACATAATGTCTTATCTGCTTAACCACATTTTAAAACATTGTCCTTTTGTTTACCATCAGCTCTCTCCTACTCTTTTCTCTTCATTCTTTCTTCTTCAGCTATATTTGATTACTGGCCTTCATTTGGCAGTTACTTGGTAGATGTTTGCTGAATGAAGTTAAGTCAGAGAGAAGGGAGAAAGCACCAAAATAAATTCAAGACACAGGAAAAAGAAAATAGGAAATTTTTCTTTAAATAAGCAAATAAAACATTAATGCCCTATCCTGCCAGACTGTGAAGTACAGAATAAAAAGATACAACAGAAAGAATGAATTGTGATCTGTTGTCAATACATCTGACTTAATGCAATCGTAGATTAATTTGACTCTTTCTCCTATATTCACTACAATTGCTGAGCACTATTCTCACCATAGCTAGCTTAGTGCAAAATCATTAAATGTTTTTGTAATTCAGTTTTATGTCCTGGAATCTTTCCATTTTTCTTTTATATCCTGCTCCCACCATCTATTCTCAACTTTCTAATTCTAATAAATTCATTCACACCAAAGTTTTCAAATAAGTATATTTCTAAGTGTCAGGATTTGAAGATCAAGGAAGAAGGAAATGCTTGCCTCCAAAGGACTTGTGTTTCAGACATTAGTAAAGAAAATATTTTGAGGCAAAGAGTTCTACAGATGCTTCCTATAATATACTGTGAATGTATGTCCTGGTATGAGGCTTGACCTGCATTAATATATTTCTTTCTTCCATGGTCTATATGAAAAGTTCCTTTGCTTTGGTCTAAAATACTACTTAAGTCTTGGAGATTGCCTTCAGTTGTCCCTTGTTCATCTCTAAGGGATCCTGCTGATGAGGGAGCAGAAGGCTGGCTGAGGACAAAGCAAAAGCTGGCACCTTGCACGCCCTCTCCATGCACTCCCCTAGGTAATATGTGTGACATTCTCAGGCACCCCTGGCTGCCCTAAAAGAAAAACAAATAGTTTACTTGCAGAGATCACAATCCAACAAGACAGGAGTCCCCCTCAGTTTACAAATGTCCTAGTGATTTACAACAAAACAGCTATCTTATCAATAGCTCAACTTCCAGAGACGAACAACAAGCCCTAATGTCGCCCTCCCTTCTATAAATAAAACTGAAGGAGGCTGAAGTGGAAGGAAATTAAATAAAGTTAAATTTCTTCTAAACCTAAATATCACTAACAAGGACACTTGATAGCAGGAATGTGACATTCCACCAGGAAATTCCCAATTGTCTTCATGCTAGTGCAACATTAAAGGGAAAAATGGCCGTGGCTTGACAGTAACCAGGCCTTCAATATCCTGACAGTCTCTTTACCATGATAGCCCTTCTGAACACCCCTTTTGTCCTCACCTACCCAACTCCTGTGTATATAATCATCCACTCCTCACATCCCCAGAGGAGCAGCTCTTCCTGCCCATGGGTCCTGTCCCCGTGCTTTAATAAACCACCATTTTGCACCAAAGATGTCTCAAGAATTCTTTCTTGGTCATCAGCTCCAGACCTCACCCCACCGAACCTCACCTATGTTCTAGAACTTCGTCACTGCTGCCGGTGGTGATATGTTGGTTGTCTAATACAGTGTAGTGCTGGTTTCTAGAGCTCTGAGGCTACTTGGAACCCCATCTTCAATAAGCTGTGGCTAAGGGTCTGGGCTGCAGGAAATCATGTTCTTTTCACCCAATTATCCCTAACTATGGAGAGGAAATGGGAGTTTACTTGCACTTCCTGGCCCAGGACCCTGGGAAGAATGGGGAGTGGGTGAACAGGAAGTGGGAGGTTAGTTAGGTATCTTCAAGTTTTTCTTAAAGAGTATTTATTTTAATATTGGGCTTAAAGGTCTACACATCTAAGAATACCCTAGGCAGAGGTCATTCCCACTTTGAACTCTCCTACTAGGAGCTACCTAAGGGCAACTTTAGGTAAGGAGTATCTACCTTGGTACCTCAACACTATATATATGAGGGTCTGAGAGAAAAGATCACAGTGAAGATTGCAGTGGCCTACTCTCTGTGAAAGTGGGAGGTTAGGGTACCAGGTGGTGGGTATTATAGAGGGCACGGATTGCATGGAGCACTGGGTGTGGTGAAAAAATAATGATACTGTTATGCCAAAAATAAATAAAAAATAAATAAATTAATTTTTAAAAAAAGTGGTCAGAAGGTAGATAACTTCTGCAAAAGGCTCCATAAACAAACAGGCCACCTATTGTCACAAACTCAAAGCTTAGTGCAACCACAAGATTAGAAGACAATGAACAATGAACGGTGGTCCTATAAATAGAAACAAGGGTTTCTTTGCTAAGTGTGAAGTTTAGCAGGCGTTATGTACAGCCCATAGCATAGCTCTGCATCATTAATCAGAGAGAGAGAGAGACTGAGCACCAGCGAGCTTGCTAGCTCAAGCTACCTCCTGGAAAACGGAAATGTTCAGTGTGCACAGAGGCTTGCATATTTCACTCTGACATCTCACTACCATGTTTCCCAACATGGTAGTGGTTAGGTAATGCTGAAGGTTTTTTTTTTTTTCCTTTTGCTATCTTCATTTATTTTTTGGCTTTTTAAAATTTTGTTTTCTTTTTATTCTTCTCCCCGCTCCTTCTGTACCTCCCTCCCTCTCCCCTTTTCTTTTCTTTCCCTTACTTTTCTTCCTTCCTTTCTCTCTTTCTTCTTTCTTTATTTCCTTTTTTTTTTTTTGGTAGTGAGAAAGAATTAGATTGTTTTTTTCTCAGAACAGGGAGCTAGAATTTATGTATATATCAGTAGCATCCTTGTTGGAGTTGTTGTCGCTTGAATTCTTTGGAGATCTCTGGAGAAAACAAAGAAACTGAAACGGTAGGCTCCTTTTTTAATGAATATTTAGATCTTATCTGAGTCTTTTACTGTTAATATCTAGAATTGGTCTCTTCATACCAGATTCTGGATAACCTGTCAGTTCTAAGGGTGGTATGTATATCATGAACATCGACCATCCTAGTATGTCATTTCCTTAGTATTTTTACCACCACCACCAACAACAACAACAACTATATATGTATACATACAGTTGGCCACTTGATGTGGGAAGGGGAGTAACTTAGAATAGGAAGAAATTAAGTTTGACATGGAGAGATTTTTCCTAATGTGTTTCACTCAATTGATATTGAATAAAATATACCCATGAACATTCATAAATTAACCAACTTTGTATTAAGAAGATTCACTTGCAGAATGTGCAGAATATTTTTTATCTACTCTTTGTTACCACTTTTTGGAGGTGATATTTTTATCTACTAAATGATTAAAATGGTAAGGTTTCTATTAGTTTCAAAATGAGCTTGTGATTAAAAAACAAGAGCTATAATGTCTCAGGACCTTTACTAATATGAATGCATGTTCTAATCAGCTTGTATAAGTTACATATTTTTACTAAAAATGTGAATTGTAGTTAAGTGTAGAGATTCTGCTTTCAAAGAATGCTCTGCAGAACAACAATGACAACAAAACACAATTAAAATGAGAAAAAAGAAATAAGAAGACAAGATATATAGATGAGCTGTATCTATCATAATAATCAGTACATAAAAGAAACAACAATGAGCTAAATGATTTTAGGTTAAATTTACATCTTTAGATACACATAATTAACTTATTTTGGCAAAATGTAAGTAAATACATTTTATATTTAGTAGTTTCCTGGTTTGCATTTTTTTTCCTCGTTTGTGCTCAAGTAGAAATATTGAGGAAGGTGCCTTCTAACTTTAAACCAAATGATGGGATTATTAGTAGCATGGAACTGTTAGGAGATGCATTCAGAGATTATGAAAAAAGAAAGGGTAATTTTTAAAAAAAGGATGGATTTCCAACATGATCCATGATGAAATCTCAAATGAGTTTCCTACTCCTTTCTCTGCTCTTAACAATGGTGTGCATGGACGTTATATTAGTTTTTCATTATTTTTTCCATGGACTTCATTTTATATTGCTTGGATCTTTTTAGCAAAGAAAAAAGGTATACTTTTATTCAACTAGAGTTACATTTGTTAGAGAGCTTTGTATCATTCAGCAAGAAGTATTTCTTTCCTTCAGCTGCTATAAATATCAGGTATTGTGGTAAAGGTATTGATTTTATAGATGGGAATCAAGTTTTTCAGCTGAATGAAAGATTCTACCGGCCACACTAGCAGATACCTAGATCACATAAAAACCATCCTTCAAGAAATTTGTGTTGGAGGGTTTCTTTAATTATAGAAAATATTCTTTGCACTTTTAAACACTTGTACTGATCTATTTTGCTGTATGTTTTCAGTATTATTTCTGTGAGACAGAAATCATCTAATATACCTATTCTGTTTGGGCTGGTACAATATGCTACTGAATATTGTAAAGGTGAATAAATACAAATGGACATTGACTCCTCCAAAAAATTCACTGAATTTTCACCTAAAGACCCTTAAGAATGAATGAATTCCATTTTCCCCCTTTGCACTAGGTGACTGAAATGAATAGGAGAAAGAAGCATGCTTTCTACAATCCTCTCATAGACAGTTTCAGCATTAATCAGATACTCAGAGTAAGAAAGGGAATTTAACTCTTTCTTCTGAACCCTATCTAATTCTGAAAGAGGGGACCACAGATAGTGCTGTTTCCCTTGCCCTTTAAATTGACCTCCCAAAAGCCTTTTTATTGTGTCATAAGTCTAGAGAATCAGTCTGCAGACACTGAGACAAAGAAAATGGTCAGAAACAGATTCAAATCCTTTCACTGATGGGAGAAATGGAAAACATCTAAGATTATTTTATGCTTGAAAAATGGAATACACTCACAGTTTTCATTTTACAGTCGGAAAAACTGAGGCTCAGATAATTGAAATGACTGGGCCAAGTACTTCTATGAGTCTGTGACAGAGAAAAGGCTACAACCTACATCTCTGACACCTCATCCAGTGCTCATTTCACTTTTTCTTACTACTTAACAAGGCTTGAGGATTAAGAGAAGCATGTATTATTCATTGGGAAATGTTAAAATGTGTCATTTAGAAATCGCTCAAGAATAAAGGGGGCACTTTTCAGGGTTCTTCCAAGGACCTTACAATATAACAAATTTTGTTTTGCTGGGATCTAGCACTGTCACTGTTTCCTTGCAAGAGTAGGAGGTAATTATTCTACTATGCCCATAGGAAAGAAAAAAAAAAAACCTAAAATGAAAATGAACATGCACAATGTTGCAAAGTTAACACAGTCCTGGCCATGTACTTGATATTTATGTGCTATATCATATGCCAAGGCAATGTTTGGCCAAGCTCTAAGACAAGAGAAAGTACTCAGGAAGTCCTGAGTTCTAGGAGATTCCACGTTTGAGTAGAGTCAAGATTATAGGGTAAGCATAAAGGCAAAATAGACTTAGAATAAAGTGTGAAGAAGTTAATATAATAATTTGTGGTATGTGAATCCACAAGAGGATATAGTCATTAGAGGCCTGACTATTACTGCTTATTGTATAACATCATGATATCTGGGATTTGAAAATTAAAGTGAGTTCTCTTGATACAGTCATTGAAAGATAATCCAGACGGGAGAGTGTGCTTCAGAAGAATAACTTTTACTTGTAGCAATGACTAGATTAGCATAAGCTGCTACAAATCAAGATGTAGACACAGTTCCTGAGAAATAATCAGAAGTACAGGTTTTGGACTAAAACCAAGTTTGTATAGATGCTGGAGATGGATATGGGTCAAGAAATTCACTAAATCTCATTAGCTAGTGAGGAAACAAATGTTTAAACCATTGCTCATGATTATTTGGCAAATCACGATAAGAATGGCTCCTGCTCAGAGCATGAGCCTAGCCTTCAGTTTCAACTGTATCTTGGACCGCATAATTACTATCTCGTTAGGTTCCTAAAATATATGCAAATGTCAACCATTAACTCAAAAAGCCCTTCAATTCCTTTCTTACTTCTTGACAATGCATTTGTTTTTCCAACAGTTTTTGCTCAATGTCACACTGTTTATGGAAGGGAATGACAAGGTTTCCTCCACATTCTCAGCAACAGAAGAAAGCATTTAATTTTGTTATAATTATAAATACTTAGCTAGAATTATTTTCAGTTCTACTTGGCAGGTCACATACAGGTATTTCTATAAAGCTAACAACATATTACTAATGTTTCTTTTTAAAAAGTTTTTATTTAAATTTCAGTTAGTTAACATACAGCTTAATAACATATAGCTTAATATACAATTTAGTGATTCAACATTACTGTACAACACCCTATGCTCATCACAACAAGTGAACTCCTTAATCCTTGTGTCGTCTTTTACCCATCCCCACCACTCACCTCACCTCTGGTAACTATCATTTTGTTTTCTATAGTTAAGAGTCTGTTCCTTGGTTTGCTTCCCTTTCTATTTTTTCCTTATGTTCCTTTGTTTTGTTTCTTAAATTCCATATATGAGTGAAATCAATTGGTATTTGTCTTTCTTTGACTGATTTATTTCACTTAGCATGATATTTCTTAGTTCCATGCACATCATTGCAAATGAAAAGATTTCATTCTTTTTATGGCTAAGTAATAATCCATGGTGTGTGTGTGTGTGTGTGTGTGTGTGTGTGTGTGTGTGTATTCATTGGTAGACAAACACGAGGGCTGTTTTTATAATCTTGCTATTGTAGATAATGCTGCTATAAATATCAGAGTGCATGTATCCCTACAAATCAGTATTTTGTATCCATTGGGTAAACACCTAGCAGTGCAAGTGCTGGATTTTAAGGTAAGTTCTATTTTATCCTTTGAGGAACTTCCGTACTATTTTCTACAGTGTCTACACCACATGGCCCTTCTACGAAGAGGGTTCCCCTTTCTCCACATCCTCCCCAACACCTATTGTTTCTTGTGCAGTTGATTTTTACCATTCAGACTAGTGTGAGGTGATATCTCATTGTAGTTTTGATTTTCATTTCCCTGATTATCAGTGATGTTGAGCATCTTTTCATATGACTGTTAGCCATTTCTATGTCTTCTTTGGAAAAAAAAGTCTAATCATGTTTTCTGTCCATTTTTAATTTGATTATCCAATTTTGGGGTGTTTAGTTTTATAAATTCTTTATAGACTTTGGATACTAACCCTTTATCAGATACGCCATTTAAAAATATCTTCTCGCATTCCATAGGTTGCCTTTTAGTTTTGACAATTGTTTCCTTCTCTGTTCAGAAGTTTTTTATTTTGATGAAGTCCCAATAGTTTATTCTTTGCTTTTGTTTTCCTTGCCTCAGGAGACATATCTAGGAAAAAACGTGTTATGGCTAATATCAAAGATGTTACTGCCTGTGTCCTTCTCTAGGATTTCTGTGGTTTCATGTCTTATATGCAGGTCTTTAATCCTTTCTGAATTTGTTTTTGGGTATGGTGTTAAGAAAACGGTCCAGTTTCATTCTTTTGTTTATTGCTGTCCAGTTTTTTCCCAACACCATATGTCAAAGGGACATTTTCTCTTTCTGGCTTTCCTGAAAATTAATTAATTTACCATATAGTTGTGGGGTCATTTCTGGGTTTTCCATTCTGTTGATCTATGTGTCTATTTTTGTGACACTACCATACTGTTTTGATCACTACAGCTTTATAATATAACTCAAAGTTTAGAGTTGTGAAGCTTAATTTAAAACAGAAAACGTTTCTGTAGTTTGCAATAATTGTCTTACTTTATTCACTTTTGTAACCAGAGTGGCTTTATTTACACATATTGACTTTGTTTATACATATTAATGTGACATCAATCAGAAATTTCAAGAAAACATTTCCTCCTACAGATTTTGAATTAAATGGGTGTTTAAAAAACACATCTGAAAAATAATAAATCGGTTTGTTTTTCACACATCATTTATTTTCTGACACACCATTTGGTCTGACATTTTCAAAATAGAGAAGGTACTCAAAATATTCAGGTTTTTTAAAAGATTTTATTTATTTATTTGGGAGAGAGAATGAGAGAGAGAGAGAACATGAGAGGAGAGAAGTCAGCAGGAGAAGCAGACTTCCTGCCGAGCAGGGAGTTTGATGTGGGACTCAACCCCAGGACTCCAGGATCATGACCCAAGCCAAAGGCAGTCACTTTACCAACAGAGCCACCCAGGTGCCCAAAATATTTAGTTTTAAAGAACCAACTCACACGTCACCTTAAGTCACCTAAAAATGATTACATACTCTAAGCAGTAAATCATTGCCATTAATGTCCTATAAATAAAGTGTAAGAATTATTTTATCATATAAACATGTCATTAACTTATAAGAAATATGTGGTAAGAGGTGAAAGACCTGTACTTTGAAAACTATAAAACACTGATAGAGAGGGATGCCTGGGTGGCTCAGTTGGTTGGACGACTGCCTTCGGCTCAGGTCATGATCCCGGAATCGCAGGATCAAATCCCACATCAGGCTCCCAGCTCCATGGGGAGTCTGCTTCTCCCTCTGACCTTCTCCTCGCTCATGCTCTCTCTCACTGTCTCTCTCTCTCAAATAAATAAATAAAATCTTTAAAAAAAAAAAAAAACACTGATAGAGAAATTGAAGATGACACAGAGAAATGGAAAGACATTCCATGCTCATGGATTGTAAGAACAAATATTAAATATCTATACTACTCAAAGCAATCTACATATTTAATGCAGTCTTTATCAAAATACCAAGAGTCATTTTCACAGAGCTAGGACAAAAAGTCCTAAAGTTTGTATGGAACACAAAAGACCCCAAATAGCCAAGGCTATTATTGTTGTTGTTTAATCTCCCCCCGGCCCCGCTCACTGCATTCTAAAGTATTAGCAGATTTCTCATGTTTCTAAGAATATTGGGGTTAAATTTATGTGTTACTGATTTTTAATATTTCATAAAACTCAATATGATGAAGGAAAGTTTGGTCACTTGACCTAGCATTAGTCTTCTGTGGAAGAACTACTGAAAATAGAAATATTTCCACATCACACCATCTGGTACAGTAATTCCTTTTCCTCTGAAAGTCTATCACATCCAAAACCTTATCAGGACTAAAACAAAAAATGATTTGTGATTAATTTCACATCATGAATATAATAAAACTAACCCAGAGATGATTTAACTAGCTGAGGCAGAGTGTGACTATGACAGAGAGTTAAGTGGCCAGTCTAGATAACCAATACAGAGGAATTAAGGAAAGTTGATTTGGGGCCTGAGTTACCCAGAGTATGTGATCATCAGTTGGATATTGGGCTAGCCGTTTTTGTTCTGGCCAGTTGCTGAAAGGTCTGTTTGGTTGTGGAGGACTGAGTAAGCGTCACTCAATTCTGGACCATTAAATTTGATTAAGCAGAGCACTATGAAGATATTTTTCAATTTATAGAGATAACAGTGATGTTGTTCAGAATTCAGATATTATGACCTGTATCATATTTTACATAGAATTACTTATTAATAACCATCTTGGTTCTAAGTTAAAGTTGTAAGAATTGCTATCTGTGTGTCTGAGCTTTTCCTAGGGAGGAAAAATTACTTGGGAAATTTAAAGCTGTGTAACCTCTGGGAATCAATAAATTTGAAAATCTCTCTGACACGGTTCAACTGGGTAGAGATACTAAGGTTTATTATCCTGGATTATAAGCTACTTTCTAACTGGGACTTGGGCCGAGCATAGCTGTAGTACAAGCCTAGGCTAAATCAATATCTAGAGAATATGGGCATGATGGTTAATCATACTGGCTCTCCCCAAATGTTATGGAATCTCCAATATGTGGGATGCTTTAACACACTAAACAGAGATACATATTCCCCCAGACTTTTCAATTAGCAGCACATCTGGGAATTTGTTGAAAATATTTTGGTTACATATATAATTAAAATTGCTGGTGAACCACCATAATATACTGCTTTCCAAAGACTGTATCATGTTGTGTAGGAAATTTTAAGTCTAAAATCAGTGTTTTCATATTGGGCCAAGAAATATAAAGCACTTCTAAGAAATGTTTATCATTACATTATCTTTTTCTGTAAATTGTCATCATATTTATTACAAGAGAATTAATTTATCTTCATATTTAAAAATTTGTCTTCAAATTAGTTTTAATTTTACATAACCTTTTTGTGATATGGAGTTATTTTTAGGTTTGAAAAATTCACTTTGGAATGTAAATTGGTTTTGATTTCCTTTGTTTTGTTCCTAAGCATGTTGACTTCATTTTCTTCATGGAGAATTCTGAATGTTTGGCCTTGGTGTATTCTCACAACTCTGGGAAGCCAATATGGTTTTTATAGCAAAGGGAAAATAATTAGAATTCTCCAATGTGATTTGGGGATTTATAAGTACATTTAGTCCTTCCCACCATGGAGTAAGGATCTACATGAAATTCTCAAACTTTTGGTTTTCTCTCAAAAGAACTTATACCCTATTCTAAAATGATTATCTTCTTAGTAATGATTCCAGAAAAAGTCCATAAGCATCTAAACAGCTACCTAGAATCTATCAGCTTTTGGTGCTTATATACTACTGGCTCTAACTTTGATTTTAGGTGTTCTATCATTAAAAAGGCAATAATGGTTCTTATTTATTGTGCACTTATGATGTACTGAGCACTGGGAAAGATATCTTACATTTTTATAATAACTCTATTATTTCCCCCATTTTATAGATGAGCGAACCAAAAATTAAGCAACTTGCCCAAAGTTGTTTAACTGTCTTGGTTGTGTTTGAAACAAAATTCTATTTGTTGCCAAAGCTCTTTCCACTAAGCTGTACTGTGTGAAGATGATACAGTTATTTTTCACTATTTTGAGAATCAAGAGAATTCATAATAGAAATAAAATGCACCAATTTCAAAATAGGTTGTCCTTTTATTAGATTTAGGTTAGGTGGACTAAGAAATGGGGAGGAAGATTAAAATGGATAAAATGAGGAATAACAGATTTAAAAATAGGAATCATAGAAAACGTATATAAAATACTTTCTCTTTGACCAATGTTTATGGTGTTTACTATTTTTCAAGTGTAGTATGAGTAATAATAAGAGTCATATAAGATATAGCCCATACCCTTAGGGAGCTTATTTACTTGGGGAGGATAAAGTGGCACATATTAAGTCTGTACAAAAGGAATTTAGAAAAATGTATGACTTCATGGCACAGTTTGCTTTAAACAGGAAGTCACCACTGTCATTCACGTTAAGCTGCTGAGATGCAAAAAAAAAAAAAAAAAAAAAAAAAAAAACCTCATTAAAGCTTTAACAAAATGTTTGTTTTCTTATGTTATACTAGTCTATGTTATGCTAAGTTTAGACCAAAGCTTCTGAATTCCAGATATAAGGCTATATCAGAGTAGGACAGAATGTGTGATTTTAGATGCAAGTTAAAATCTACACAAGGAAAGGGCTCAGAAGAAAATTATGCATAGAGAATCTCTAAAATACATACGGAAGAATAGATTCATTTATGTGTATGCTTATTTGTGTTTTCCAACTTCTATATTAGTTATAGGGCATCTAAACTAGAAGGAAAACCATTAGATTCTTCACACAGAAAATTAAAGCTACACACCAACCATCAGAAGAGAGAGTGGATTGGTTTGGGTAGTATATACATATTAATAAAATTTGTCTTTCCAATCCATGAGCATGAAATGTTTTTTTCCATTTTTTGCATTCTTTTAAATTTCTTTCATAGATATTCTATAGTTTTCAGAGCATAGATCTTTCACCTCACTGGTTAGTCACTTATGGTTTTTGGTCCCATTCTAAATGGAATCAATTCTTTGATTTCTCTTTCTGCTGGTTCATTATTGGTGTATAGAAATGCAACAGATTTCTGTATGTTGATCTTTATTTTTATTTTTATTTGTTTATTTATTTGAGAGAGAGATAGGGAAAGAACATGCATGCATGGGGGAGGGCAGAGGGAGAGGGAGCCAGAGAAGGAGACTCCTCACTGAGCAGGGAGCCCTGTCTGGGGCTTGATCGTGACCTGAGCCAAAGACAGACAGTTATCCAACCAAGTCACCCAGGTGCCCGTTGATTTTATATCTTGTGACTTTACTGAATTTGTGTATCAGTTCCAGTAATTTTTTGATGGAGTCTTTCAGGTTTTCTACAGTATCATGCCATCTGTGAACAGTGAAAGTTTGACTTCTTCCTTGCTAATTTGGATATGTTTTATTTCTTTTTATTGTCTGATTGTGGAGAGTAGGACTGCCAGTTCTATTTTAAATAACAATGTAAGAGTGAACATCCCTGTTTTGTTCCCAACAGTAGAGGAAAAGCTCTCAGTTTTCCCCATGGAGGATGATATTAGGGTGTTTTTTTTTTTCTTCATATATGGGCTTTATGGTATTGAGTTATGTTCCCTCTATCCCTACTTTGTTTAGAGGTTTTATCAAGAACAGATTCTGTATTTTGTCAAATGTTTTTACTGCATCTATTAAGAGGATGATATTGTTCTTATCCATTATTTTATTAATGTGGTATATCACATCATTTGATTTGCAGATATTGAACCACCCCTGGAGTCCAGGAATAAATTCCACTTGATTATGGTGAATAATTATTTTAATTTACTGTTGGATTCCATTTGCTAATATCTTATTGAGAATTTTTGCATCCATGTTCATCAGAGATATTGGCCTAGAGTTATTTTTAGTGGGGTCTTTGTCTGGTTTTATAATCAAGATAAAGCTGGCCTTGTAGAAGGAGTTTGGAAGTTTTCCTTTCATTTCTATTTTTTAGAACAGTTTGAGAAAAATAAGTATTAGCCCTTCTTTAAATGTCTAGTTGAATTCTCCTGGGAAGCCATCTGGTCCTGGATTTTTTTGAGGGGGGGGAGATTTTTGATTACTGATTAAATTTTTTTGCTGGTCATGTGTCTGTTCAAGTTTTCTATTTCTTCCTGTTTAAGTTTGGAAATTTGTACACTTCTAGGAATTTATCCACTTCCTACAGATTGACCATTTTGTTGGAATGTAACTTTTCATAGTATTGTCTTATGATTGTATTTCTGTGGTGTTGGTTGTGAACTCTCTTCTTTAATTTGTAGCTGTATTTACTTGGGTCCTTTCTCTTTTCTTTTTGATAAGACTGGCTAGGGTTTTATCAATTTTATTAATTCTTTCAAAGAATAGTTTTTTGGTTTTTTTTTTAAGATTTTATTTATTTATTTGAGAGAGAGACAGTGAGAGAGAGCATGAGCGAGGAGAAGGTCAGAGGGAGAAGCAGACTCCCCATGGAGCTGGGAGCCCGATTTGGGACTCGATCCCGGGACTCTGGGATCATGACCTGAGCCGAAGGCAGTTGTCCAACCAACTGAGCCACCCAGGTGTCCCTCAAAGAATAGATTTTATTTCATTGATCTGTTCTACTGTTTTTTGTTTGTTTGTTCCTATATCATTAATTTTGGCACTAATCTTTATTATTCCCCTTATTCTGCTGGCTTTAGGCTTTATTTGCTATTCTTTTTTTATCTCCTTTAGGTATAAGGTTAGATTGTGTCTTTAAGGCTTTTATTACTTCTTGAAGTAGGTCTGTATTTCTATATACTTCCCTCTTATGACCACCTTTGCTGCATTCCAGAAGTTCTGGACTGTCATGTTTTCATTTTCATTTGCATACATGTATTTTTTAAGTTTATTCTTTGATTTCCTGGTTTACCCTTCATTCTTTAGTAAGATGTTCTTTAACTTCCACGCAATCTACACATTTAATGCAATCCTTATCAAAATGCCACCAAGCATTTGTCACAGAATTAGAACAAACAATCCAAAAATTTCTGTAGAACCACAAAAGCCCCCAAATAGACAAAGCAATCTTGAAAAACAAAAGCAAAGGTGGAGACATCACAATTATGGACTTCAAGCTATATTACATAACTGTAGTTATCAAGACAGTATGGTACTGGAACAAACACAGACACAGAGATCAATGGAACAAAATCAAAAATCCAGAACTGGACCCACAACTCTATGGTCAACTAATCTTCAACAAAGCAGTAATTAATACCCAATGGAAAAAAATACAGTCTCTTCAACAAATAGTGTTGGGAAAACTGGGCAGCAGCACACAGAAGAATGAAAGTGGGCCATTTTTTTAATACCATGCAGAAAAGTAAATTCAAAATGTATGAAAGACCTAAATGTGAGACAGGAAACCATCAAAATCCTAGAAGAAAACACAGGCAGCAACCTCTTTCATCTCAGCTGTAGCAACTTATTACTAGATACCTCTCCAGAGGCAAGGGAAACAAAAGTAAAAATGAACTACTGGGAATTTGTCAGGATAAAAAGCTTTTGAAGAACAACAGTAACAATCAGCAAAATTAAAATGTAACCTACATAATTCAAAAAGACATTTGCAAATGACATATTTGATAAAGGGCTAGTATCCAAAATCTATAAAGAATTTACCAAACTCAAAACCCCAAAATAAATGAACCAGTTAAGAAATGGGCAGAAGACATAAACATTTTGCCAAAGACCTCCAGATGGTTAATAGACACATGAAAAGATGCTCAGTATCACTCATCATCAGGGAAATACAAATGAAAACCACAATGAGATATACCCCACACCTGTCAGAATGGCTAAAATCAAAATTAACAACACACACACAAAAACCAGGTGTGGAAAAAGTGGAAATTTCTTGCATTGTTGGTGGGAATGCAAACTCTGTATTCACTCTGGAAAACTTTATGGAGGTTCCTCAAAAAGTTACCCAATGACACAGAAATTACACTGCTAGATATTTATTAAGGACACAAAGATACAGATTTGAAGTGGCACATGCACCCCAATGTTTATAGCAGCATTATCAACAGTATCCAAATTAGTGAAAGAGCCCAAATATTCATTGATGAATGGATAAATAAGTCCTACACACACACACACACACACACACACAAACACACAGGAATATTACTCAGCCATCAAAGAGAATGAATTCTTGCTATTTGCAATGACGTGGATGGAGCTAGAGTGTATTATGCTAAGTGAAATAAGTTAAATACCAGAAAGACAAATACCGTATGATTTCACTCATATGTGAAATTTAAGAAACAAAACAAATGAATATAAGGGAAGGGAAAAAAAGAAATTGTTAAACAATTTGTTATACAATCTAGTAAATCACCTATGATTTACTAAATTGTAAACTTCAGTCCAATTTTACCATATATATTACCTAACTAAAGTTTAAATGAAAAGTTGAATTAAAAGAAGAAGAGAAAGTAGATCTCTACTTCTATTTGTGAATCATTTTTTTCCCTTTGGAACAAGGATTTGGAGTTACAGGATTCTTGTCACAGGTTCAGAATAGAATATATGGCCATATTACAGAGAAAGATAATGGAATTTAACACACATACTTAAGTTTAGGACCTCAGTGTTGTAACCGTCTGACCTAATCAGCTACAGAACTCTGGGAAACAAACAGATACAAGGTTTAGGATAGTCTGTCTCCTGATAATGTTGGTTATTCTCCATGTCCTCCTGCTCTCTGCATCCTGGCCTCTATTTTTATGCTTTTTTATCCAAGAGGAAGTATAGGAAGGGTCTTAGGACATGAATCTCTGAACTCTGATCTAAATCATATTTTCAGCAGGCACTAATCAGAAGCTTGAGCTTCAATTTGTGCTTTTTGGGAGCTAGCTAGGTGCATAAACCTGAACAAGGAGGTAACCTCCATTTTTCAGTTTCTGTATTTGTGCAAATAGTGTGATTGAGGGCACCTCTCTCTCAGAGGTATTACTCAACATGCAGATACTAAATACATACTTCACATTACTTTGTTCAGAATTTTCCTGTAGAATTTTCAAAATGCCATGTGCAATTTTTAGATTCAAACTATACTGGGAAAGTTAAGTTACATCTGCCTATTTCCTTCAGCACATGGGACCATTATGCTTGGTCCAGCTTTCACCTTAAAATGTTTATGAGGAGCAGAATATTTATAAGGCTTAAGTTGAAAAAATGGGAGAGAAGTATGAGATTTATGAATTAGTGAAATCTCTGCTTTGAGAAAGGCCATATGGAATGCTCCAAGCACATTAAGCACCATGGTGGGTTTGTTTAAATATATGGTCAGCTTTCTATGGAGCTATTAATATAATATTATATAATATATATATTATATATATAAATATATTATATATATAAAACCATTAATATTTGGCATATTCAATTTAGCAATTGATTTCACTCATTTCTCTCTTGTTATGTGTATTGTGCCACTGCTGCCAGTATATAAGTTTTCAAGGAGAGAGGCCATTTCTCCTTTTCCTCTCCAGTGGCATCTAGCACAATAACTATAATTATTGTGGGAATAGATACATTTACAACAAGTTATTGTTCATCTCATCACTTAATTCCTTTTTGCTAGACTGATCATTTAACAAACTGTAGGAGCAGTTCATATTGTGGGAATGGATACATTTACAACAAGTTATTGTTCATTTCATCACTTAATTCCTTTTTGCTAGACTGATCATTTAACAAACTGTAGGAGCAGGAAAAGGGCTGGCCAAGAAAAAGAACATTTGTCCTATTTTAGTTACTTTCTTCCAGAATTGCATGCCAGTGAAAATAGATGTCTGTATGTCTGTATTTCTGCGTGTGGGGTGGGGATAGAAAGAGAGGTGGAGAAAAGGCAGGAATAAGTGTTATGTTTTTATACACATATCAAGAACACATAGCAAATATTCTGTATTGCTTTTAGTTAATGAATAAAACTAATTTCAAGTCTACAGTAAGCTAAGCTGAATACAAAGTCTTAGTGAAGGAGGTCTGGGGGTTAGCATGCCATTGCAGAAAGCAAAATAAAGGACATGTATTTCAGTGATCTGTACATGTGTTGATTTAACAATTGACTGCCTTTAATAACATAAACAAAGCTCAGATGCAAATGCCTGACTATATAGGAAGAGAAATATCTGTTCACCTATTAGAGAATGTACAGTTGGAAGTATAGTGTGGATAAAGGAACTCAAGACTTTTGAATTAAAACTTAGATTCTAGTCCTGGCTCTACCATTAAATTGCTATATAACTAAGAATGAATACCGTGGGCCCCTGTGTGGCACAGTCAGTTAAATGTCCAACTCTTGGTTTCAGCTCTGGTCATGATCCTGAGATCATGGTTGTGAGCTTAAGCCCCAAGTCAGGCTCTGCACTCAGCCCGGAGTCTGCTTGAGTTTCTCCTTCCCTTTCCCTCTTACCCCCACTCATGCTCTCTCTCTCTCTCAAATAAATTAATAAATCTTTTTTAAAAAGAATGAATACCTTACTTTCTCTAGGCCTCAGTTATCCTGTCTCTTAAGACTACAGCATTAATAGAGATTAATAGATTAATGCTGAAGATAAAAAATCCAATATTTATTTAAAATGTTCAGTAATTTCTATCATCAATTACAGATTATAATTAGTCTCATTGATGGAATATAAGAAATAGCACAGAAGATCATAGGGTTAGGGGGCAGAAACCGAATGGGAAGTAGTCTGAGAGGGAGAAAAACCATGAGAGACAAACTAAGGGTTTCTGGAGAGGGGGAGAGTGGGGTATGGAGTAATTGGGTAATAAGCATTAAGGAGGGCATATTATGTGATGAGCCCTGGGTGTATGCAACTGATAAATTATTGAACTCTATATCTGAAACTAATGATGTGTTATATGTTGGCTAATTGAATTTAAATTACAAAAAATGAAAAAATATTTCATTGAATTACTACCTATGTCATCATTGGGCTTATCAATGAAAAGAGCATATGGACAAAAGAAAAAAAAACAGCATACCATTCCAGGTATTCAATAACTATTTGCTAACTGAACTTGTTGAATTACTTACTCAATATGTTGGGAGATAAGCAAGTTTAGTATAAGATTTGAAGGGTGGATCTTGTTTAAAATCCCTCCCCTGCTCTCTTTCCATGGTACCACCCTCCTTTTAACTTGTGTCTGTGATGGTTCCCATCAAATGACTTAAAAAAAGACTACTAGGAAAGTGCCTTCATGGTCTTTGTGAAGGTCCTGGATAATACCTTCTAGTTCTTCATCATAAGTACATTAGCTTAAATCCACAGATGAAATTTCAGTCATTTTGAGTTTAAAAATAGAGACATTCTTTTTCTCTGACTTATTTCACTTAGCATTACCTTCTAGGTCCATTAGTGCTGTTGCAAATGGCAAGATCAATTTTTTTTTTTAATGGATGAGTAATGTCCGGGTTTATACCAATTTCTTATCCATTAATCTGAGGATGGACTTGGGTTGCTTTTGTATCTTGATTATTGTAAATAATTGTGCAATAAACATAGAGATACATACATCTTTAAGAATTAGTGTTTTCATTTTCTTTGGGCAAATAACCAGTAGTGGAATTACTGGGTCCTATGGTAATTATATTTTGATTTTTTGAGGAACTTCAACACTGGCTATACCAATTTGAAGTCGCACCAACAGTGCACAAGTGTACATTTTTCTCTACATCCTTAGCAACACTTGTTATTGATTGTACTTTTGAGTTCAGCCATTCTGACATGTGTGAGGTGATACCTCATTGTGGTTTTGATTCGTATTTCCCTGATTATTAGTGATGTTGAGCATCTTTCCATGTGTCTGTTGTCCATCTGTATGTCCTCTTTGGAAAAATGCCCATTTAGGTCCTCTGCCCATTTTTTAATCAGATCATTTTTTTGGTGTTGAATTGTATAAATTTTTTATATATTTTGGATATAACCCCTTATTGTTTACAGCATTTTCAAGTAACCTTTCCCATTCAGTAGAATGCCATTTTGTTTTGTTTATGGTTTCTTTCACTATGTAAAAATCTTTTATTTTGGTGTAGTGCCAATAATTTAATTTTATTTTTGTTTCACGTGCCAGATGAAATGTATCTAGAAAAATGTTTCTGTCGCCCATGTCAAAGAAATTACTATCTGTATTTCCTTCAAGCAATGTTATGGTTTTAGGTCTTACATTTAGTTCTTTAATCTATTTTGAGTTTATTTTTGTATATGGTGTAAATAAGTGGTCCACATTCTTTTTTTTTTTTTTTTTACATACAGCTGTCCAGTTTTCTCAACACCATTTGTTGAAGAGACTTTTTCCCAATGTACATTCTTGCCTCCTTTGTCATAACTTAATTGACCACAATGTATGGGTTTATTTATGGGCTGTCTGTTCTGCTCCACTGACCTCCATGTCTGTTTTTGTCCCAATACCATATTGTTTTCACTACTATAGCTCTGTTGTATACCTTAAAATCTGGGATTGTCATGCCTACAGTTTTGTTCTTATTTCTTGAGATTGCTTTGGGTATTTAAGGTCTTTTGTGGTTGAATACCAATTTTAGTATTGTTTGTTCTAGTTCTATGAAAAATACTGTTTTTTTTTTAATAGGGATTGCATTAAATGTATAGATTTCTTTGGGTAGTATGGCAATTTTAACTATAGTGGCTCTCCCAATCCATGAGCATGAAATGTCTTTCCATTTCTTTGTGTCATCTTCAGTTTCTTTCATCAATGTTTTTTAGGTTTTTAATTTAATTTTAATTTTTTAAAAGATTTTATTTATTTATTTGATAGAAATCACAAGTAGGCAGAAAGGCAGGCAGAGAAAGAGAGGGGAAAGCAGGCTCCCTGTTGAACAAAGAGCCTGATGTGGGGCTCGATCTCAGAACCCTGAGGTCATGACTTGAGCCAAAGGCAGAGGCTTAACCCACCGAGTCACCAAGGCACCCCTTAATTTAATTAAAAATTTGTTTTCATTATCTTGAGTTAGCCAACATATAGTACATCATAAGTTTTACTAGTTGCATAAAACACCCAGTGCGCATCCAATATGTGCTATCCTTAATAACCATCACCCAGTCATCCCCTCCCTCCACTCCCCTCTTTTCTGTAACACTCAGTTTGTTTTCTAGAGTCCAGAATCTCTCATAGTTTGTCTCCCTCTCTGATTTCTTCCCATTCAGTTTTCCCTCCCTTCCCCTGCATTCCTCTATTGTGTTCCTTATGTCCCACATATAAGTAAAACCATATGGTAATTGCAATATTTTATAGTTTTCAGAGTATAGGTCTTTCACCTTTTTGGTTCAGTTTATTCCTAGGTATTTTATTGTTTTTGATGTAATTGTAAATGGGATTGCTTTTTTAATTTCTTTTTCTGCTACTCCATTATTAGTGTATAGAAATCCAACATATTTCTTTATATTTTCTTTCCTGCAGATTTATTGAATTCATGCATTAGTTCCAGTAGTTTGTTGGTGGTATCTTTAGGGTTTTCTATAAAGAGTGTCATGTCATCTGCAAATAGTGATAGTTTACTTCCTCCTTACCACTTTGGATGCCTTTTATTTATTATTTCTTATCTGATTACTCTGGCTAGGGCTTCCAGTATTATGCTGAATAACAGTGATGAGAATGGATACCCTTGTCTTCTTCCTGATCTCAGAGGAAAAACTCTCAGTTTTTCCCCATGAAGTATAATGTTAACTGTGGCTTTTCATATATGACCTTCATTATGTTGAGGTATTTTCCCTCTAAGCCTCCTTTGTTGATAATTTTTAGCATGAATGGGTGTTGTACTTTGCCAAATGTTTTTCTGCATGTGTTGAGATGATTATGTTGTTTTTATCTCCTTTCTCTTATTTGAGAATATTAAAATACCTTTGTATTCCCAAAATAAATCCCATTTGATCATGGAGACTGATTTTTTTCAGGTATTATTGGACTTGGTTTGATAATACTATATTGGGGATTTTTGCATCTATGTTCATTAGAGGTCTATAGTTCTCTTTTTTTAATGTCTTTATCTGTTTTTGTTATTAGGGTAATTCTGGCCTTATAGAATGCATTTTGAAGCCTTCCTTTCTCTTCTGTTTTTTTGGAAAAGTTTGAGAAGAATAGGTATTGACTGTTTAAGTGTTTGGTGGAATTCACCTGTGAAGACATCTGTTTCTGGACTTTTGTTTGTTGCAGGTTTATGATTATTTACTCAATTTATTGCTAGTAATCTGTCTATTCATTTTCTTTTATTGCTTCCTGATTCTGTTTTGGAAAGTAACATGTTTTTAGGAATTTATCCATTTCTTCTAGGTTTTACGATTCATTGGTATATGTTTTGTCATATTCTTAAAATTATTTTTTATTTCTGTGGTGTCAGTTGTTATTTCTTTTTCATTTCTTATTTTATTTGTTTATTTATTGATTTGATTATTTATTTATTTAGTGTATCTGGCTAAAAGTTTATCAATTTTGTCAATCATTTCAAAGAAACAGCTCCTGGTTTTATTGATCTGTTCTATTGTTATTTTAGTTTCTATTTCATTTATTTCTAATCTAATTATTATTATTCCCTTCCTCTACTGGTTTTGGGCTTTATTTTGTTATTTATCTAGAACATGTAGGTATAAGGTTAGGTTGTTTTTGAGCTTTTTTTTTTTTATTCTTGAGGTATGCTGTATTGCTATACTCTTTCTTACAACAGATTTCCCTGCATCTCAAAGATTTTGGACCATTGTGCTTTTATTTTCATTTCTCTTCACCTATGTTTTTGATTTCCTCCTTAATTTCTTCATTGACCCATTAATTGCTTATTAACATGTTATTGTGCTTCCATGTATTTGTTATTTTCAGATTTTTTTGTCATTGATTTCTAGTTTCATACCATTGTGGTTGAAAAAGAAACATGATATGATTTCAACATTTTTAAAATTTATTGAGATTTGTTTTATGTCCCAACATGTGATCCATTTTGAAAAATGTTCCATATGCACTTGAAAAGGATGTGCATTCAATTTTTTAAATTTACTTATTTAACAGACAGAGATCACAAGCAGGCAGAGAGGCAGGCAGAGAGAGAGGAAAGGAAGCAGGCTCCCTGCCGAGCAGAGAGCCCGATGCGGGTCTCGATCCCAGGACCCTGGGATCATGACCTGAGCTGAAGGCAGAGGCTTCAACCCACTGAGCCACCCAGGTGCCCCTCAATTATTTTTTAATGAAATAGTCTGAATGTATGTTAAGTTCATCTGTTCCAATGTGTCATTCAAAGCCAGTGTCCTTATTGATATTCTGTCTGGATGATCTATCCATTGGTGGAAGTGAAGTGTTAATGTCCCCTACTATTATTGCGTTATTATGGAGTTTTTCCTTCATGTCTGTTATTACTTGCTTTATGTCTTTGAGTGCTCCCATGTTGAGTCCATAAATATCTACAATTGATATATCTTCTTCTTCGTTTCCTTCATGATTATAATATCCTTCTTG
This sequence comes from Mustela nigripes, assembly GCF_022355385.1. Lineage (NCBI taxonomy): Eukaryota > Metazoa > Chordata > Mammalia > Carnivora > Mustelidae > Mustela > Mustela nigripes. Next base: position 61,707,550 of record NC_081575.1, on the reverse strand, counting down.
TCTCTTTTTACAATCTTTGTTTTAAACTCTCTTTTGTTTGGGGACCCTTAGTGGCTCAGGTAGCTAAGTTTTCATCTCTTGATTTTGTCCCAGGTCATGATCTCGGGGTCATAGGGTCAAGTCCTGCATCAGGCTCTGTGACCAGGATGAAATCTACTTAAGATTCTCTTTTTCCTTCTGCCACTCCCTCTGCTCATGCATGCTCTCTCCCTCTCTAAAATGAATAAATAAATAATAAATAAATAAATATCTTTAAAGTCTATTCTGTTTGATATAACTACTGCTATCACACTTTCTTTTTGCTTCTATTTGCATGATAAATGTTTTTACATCTTTTCACTTTCAATCTGTATATGTCTTTAGATCTGACATGAGCCTCTTGTATGAAGCATATAGATGGGTTTTACTGTTTTGTACATTCTCTCTACTTGTGCCTTTGATTAGACCATTTAGTGCATTTACAATCAAAATAATTATTGATAAGCATGTACTTACTGACATTTTTTATTATTTTATATTTGTTTTTATATTTTTTCTCTGTTCCTTTTTCCCCTTCTTTTCCCTTGTATTTTGATGGCTTTCTTTAATGATACGCTTGGATTCCTCCCCCCCCCCCACCTTTTTTTTAAATCTGATACAGGTTTTTGATTTGTGGTTACCATTAGGTTTATATATAACATCCCACACATATAGCAGTCTATATTAAGTTGATGATAACTGAAGTTTGAATTCATTATAAAAGCACTGAATTTTGACTCCACTATGCACATTTTATATATAAGATGTTATGCCATCTTTTTGTGAATTACTTGCCTGATTTTTGTGGTTATAATAGATTTTATTGCTTGTAAGATTTAGTCTCCATGCTGGCTTTATAAGTAATCAATCTACCATTTTTATTATGTTTTCATGTACTTATAAATTTTTTTCTTCCATAATTTTCATACCCCTGATTGTGGTCTTTCCTTTCCACTCAAATAACTCCCTTTAATGTTTTTTTAGCTATTTTAGTGGTGATGAACTCAAACTTTTGTTTTTCTTGGAAACTATCTTTCCTTCTTTTCAGAATAAAGCCTTGTTGGATAGAGTATTTTTGGCTGTGGCGTTGTTTTTTGTTTTTTCTCCCTTTTAGCACTTTTAATATGTCATGCCACTCTCCTCTGTCCTACAAAGTTTCTGCTGAAATATCAGCTGATAACCTTATGGGTTTTCCCGTTATGTAACTGCTTTTTTTTTTCTTCTTTTTTTCCTCTTGCTCCCTTTAAAATTTTCTATCACTACATTTTGCCATTTTAATTATTATGTGTCTTGGTGCAAACCTACTTGGCTTCCTTTTGTTGGTAGCTTTCTGTGATTTTTGAATCTGGATATCTGTTTCCTTCCCCAGATTAGGGATTACTTCAGCCATTATTCTTCAAATAAATTTTCTGTCTCCTTTTCTCTCTCTTTTTTCTTTCTGGAATACCTATAATGCCAACATTACTACTATTGATAATGTTGCTGAGTTCCCTTAACTTATTCTAATTTTTCATTGTTCTTTTTTTTTTCTTTTTGCCAATTTTCTTGGTTTGTTTCTATTATTTTGTCTTCAAACTCACTGATCTACTTTTCTGTTTCCTCTAATCTACTATAAATTCTCTCTAGTGTATTTTTTATTTCATTTATTGAGTTTTTCATCTCTGGTTCTTTTAAAATATTTTCTCTTAACTGAAGAGATCCTCCATTCTTTTCTCAAGTCCAGGAAGTATCTTGTGGCCATTACTTTGAATTCTTTATCAGGGCCCTTATCTCCATTCCATTTAGCATCTTTGCTGTGATTTTTTCCTGTTCTTCCATTTGGGACATATTCCTCTGCCTCATCATTTTGTCTAACTTGCTGTGTTTGTTTCTGTGTATTAAGAAGGTCAGTTATTTTCCTTATCTTGAAAGTACTGGTGTTATGAAGAACAGATCCTGCAATACCTTGTAGAGCAATGTTCCTTGGTTACCCAGACCAGGCACTTCAAGGCTATCTTCTATATGTGTTCCATGCACCCTGATGTTGTGGCTGAGCCATGTTTGCCTTCAGACTAGTCAGTCAGTTGCAATGTCCCCCTTTGCCTGTTGTGGACAGGTTTTGGTCCCTGTACCACTAAGGGGCCAGTCTAGGACTACCTTGTTCTTATAGTTGTGTCAGACCTGATGCCTATCCTCAGTCCTTTTGTTGGGGCTGCTTTTGCACCAAACTGCAGGTTGCTCTACCTACATTGTTCCCTGAGAGGATTTCCTCGATGGATGGAATGTGTAGTCAGACTCAGATGTCTGCCTTCACTTTATCTTTTGGGGTTGCAGTGGCCCCAAACTACAAGGCTTTCTCCTTGTGCTGTCCCTGGTGAAGTTTTTATTGACAGGGGAGGCCAGGAGTCAGATTAGGGATCTACCCACAGCCCACTGTTGGTACTGCAGTATAGCTAATATGTGTGGTTATCTTTTCCTCTTACCAGAACAGGGATTGCTTTGGAGGGACTACTGATGAGTGGATTGGATTGGATGGGCAACTATGCAGGAGAACACAGGGACAGGGCCTTCAATGTTACTAAGCTAGGTGAGGAATGTTCAAGTTGGTTTCATGGTGTGCCTGGATATCTACATAGGGGATGGGGAGGTAAATTGTGCCCACCAGCTCTTTTGTTCCTGAAGTCTTTTAAAGAACCTTGTTCTTCCAACATATGTTCTGAGATTAGTAAATAGATTTCCTTCCATTATACTCCAAGCACTTTTTCAAGCTGCTGCTTCTATGCTGTGTCTTGCAGGGGTTATTATTCAATCTTTTTAATGGCTGAGGCTCAGTTTCCTTTCTGGCTCTCCCATAGCTAAAAATGCTGAGTTTGTGGGGGTGCTTCTGCCTTCAGCTCAGGCATGATCTCAGGGTCCTGGGATTGAGCCCCACATTGGGCTCTCTCTCTGCTCAGCACAGAACCTGCTTCCCCAACCCCCACTCTCTGCCTACTTGTGATCTTTCTTTCTGTCAAATAAATAAATAAAATATTTGAAAAAAATGCTGATTTTTAAAGTACCCAGAGTTATTCCTACTTACTGTAATGGTGCAAAGTTAAGCCCCACTGGTTTTCAAAGCCAAATGTTATGAGGAGTTATCTTCCCATGCATGTCCCTTATGTCTGGGGTGACTGGCATGCGGTTTATTCCTTTTCTTTCCCACTTTCTTTCCTTCTTCTCTCTCTTCCGTTTGTGGTTAGTCTTGGCAGAAGTTTAGTTCATAGCCACATCTCTGGCCCTACTACTATTTTTGTTATATTCTCCTCCCTAGGATTAACTGTGGAAAATCTATTCTGCCAGCCTTTGGGCTGTTTCCTGAGTTAGCTGCACTGGTGTGGCTGCATCTAAGTGTATCTATGGGGCAAGGCAAGCTTAGAATTCACCTACTATACCATTTTCCCAGGATAAGCAAATCAAATTTTGTACTAGACTTAAACTATCAGAACTCAAAAGAACCTTAGGAATAAAAAGTCCAGCTATTGCATTTTACAGATGAAAAATTGAGGCCCAGAAACAGAAGTGATTTTCCCAAAGTCATACCACCAAATAATGATAAAGTGAAGACTAGAAGCCAGGTGTCCTAGTTCTCTGACCTGTGGTTTTACCCTTATACTCTGTTTCTCTCACCTTATGTGGCCTGTCTTGGGAAAAAGCTAGCTTGAAAAAGCCAGCAAATAACACAATAGTTTTGTAGGTATATGGTTTTTCTAAAAGAACAGTTGAAACGAAAACCCTTTTTTTTATATCTTAGATGACTTTTGTCCATGAAATATAATTTAAAAAAGACTTGAGGGCACCAAGGTGGCTCAGTGGGTTAAGCCACTGTCTTCAGCTCAGGTCATGATCTCAGGGTCCTGGGATCGAGTCCCGTATCGGGTTCTCTGCTCAGCAGGGAGCCTGCTTCCCTCTCTCTCTCTCTCTCGGCCTGTCTCTCTGCCTACTTGTGACCTCTCTCTGTTAAATAAATGAATAAAATCTTTAAAAAAAAGACTTGAAAAAAGTTCTTGAGAATATTCACCATTTCAATAAAATCTGTTTTTCTCCAGCTGGATTTGTCTAATGGTGTTTATGATTAATCTGTGACTCCACTCAGTCACTGAATTCTGTCCCTATGAACTATTGCTCTAGTTTGTCCTCACATATTTGTCCCACTCAGATGGTACTTTGGTAGTTCTGGCTATGGCTTTACACACAACAAAGTACCAGTAGGCATCATAACTTTGTTGGTTTGTAATTTTCTGTCTGGGTTTTCTTTCTTACCCTTTCCCCGTAATAGATTACTGTGGATTCTGGGGCCTCTAAGAATGCCTTTTGGTTACTCTAGTCTATTTTATTCTCACCATTAATTTTTCCTTCATTAAGTCTTTTTAAAGCACTTATTGAGAAGTCCCTGTGTACCAAACATCTTATTTAATTAATGTTGGAAGCCAGAAGAAAAAGACAAATGACACATATTAAACATCTCTTACATGCTAAGCACTGTCTTACTGGCTTTTACTTGGGTTATCTTATGTAATCTTAACAACATGCTCCAGGAGTATACATTATTGTACTCATTGTGTGAGAGGAAGAAACTGAAGCAGGGCAGGGAGAACATAAACAAGTGGTTCAAGATCCCCCAACTGAAGCTGGTATTCAAACTCTAGTATCTTTAAAAGGAGCCCCCCCCACAAGGAGCTTGCAGTCTAGATGAGAAAATATTCTTAAAAGGACTAGTCTGAGACAAATTTGTTTAGGTGGAAACTATTATGTTGGTTGTCTGTCTTCTTTCTTCCCTGCCCACTCCTCCCTTATACAGCATTTTTTGCCAACACTTAGAATATAATCTGGCTTCTCTGGTAATCCTAATATATTGCACCACCTAAGATTGTTCCCATCTATGTTCCTTTACCTACCTTCTTCCACAAAGTAAAATGAATCTTTTTTTTTGTATATTTCATCCTGTACACTCTCCAAAGTGAAAACTGGCATATCTGATTGACTACAGTAAATGGGCTAATTTGAAAATCTTTGTAGTATTTTCATTTATTAAGAAATTATTTGAGGGGCACCTGGGTGGCTCACTCAGTTAAGCATCTGACTCTTGATTTTGGCTCAGGTCATGATCTCAGAGTTGTAAGACTGAGCTCCACATCAGCCTCCATGCTGAGTGTGGAGCCTCCTTAAGATTCTCTCTCTCCCTCTGTTCCTCCCTCCTCCACTCAGATTCTCTCCCTTTCTCTCTTTTTCTCTCCTTCTCATTTTCTCAAAAAAATACAAGCCATTAAAAAAAAAGAAATTCTTAGAGACAAAGTACATTAAAGGGCTGAATCTGTAATGGGTATTTCAGGTAGGGTGGCAAGTCCAGGCAAGAGATCATTGTGCAATATGGAGCAGAAAGGAGTGAAGTACGGTTTTTGGTGCACCTAAACTACCCCACATGAGAAGGCATCTACAAACATTTCAAGAGTACCTGCAAGGCAGAGTTCTTTTGGGGGGGGGGGGGGGGTAGAAGTTAATCTACTGCAGTATCAGCTGTGCTGACAGCCAGTGGCCATTTGGATTTCCCTCCATGTGTATTCATTAATCAGTGAAGCAGCTGTGGTTATGAGAGCTCAGGACAAGAATCCCCACCTGAGAACAAGTCAGCTCCTATCCTCCAAATGGTTTGTGTTTGACTAGAAGCCATGGTACTTTTCCAGGCTAGTTCAGAGCTTCTTGTGACCAAGAAGTGACATGTGAACCCTGCCACTGACATTTCTATCATCTCTCCCCGTTTCCAAAGACTACCAAGTTAAAAAAAAAAAAAAAGATGTCAGATGATAAAGGGATTCCCACTTGACTTTGCTACTACCACCAGCTAAGTATAACTTTCTCCATACTATTTTTGCACATGGTAATCCATTTTTAGTTTCAGCATCCATCTGCTGAAGTATCCCAGCACTCTGAGAATCTTCTTAATGCAGTACTTGACCACTGCTTTTCTATTTTTTTCAGGCATAAATGAATTAAACCAGTCAGATTCCCCATGGCTTCTTGAGAAGACCCTATTGCTATGACTAAGGAATTCCACTACCATTGGAGAAACAGTAGGTACTCAAATAGTCTTAATTCCATTTTGGCATTATCCCTAGCAGAGTGCTTTTTCACTCTGTGAAGAGTAGACTGAGAGCTCTCACAAGTCACCCTCCTACATTTGTTGGTCCATTGATAGATTCCCAGATAATGACCAGGTTCTTACAGTCAATGAATGTAATCTTATAGAACATGAAAGGCTAGTGTTTCTGGAGTATTTGGTAGAATGTGATATTCTTTTAAATATTATCTTGTTGAATCATATTGGAAGTGAGGCAAAAAGAAAAATGAATCATACTGACCCTGACTATATTAAGAAAATGCAAACACATAATTAAATATCACTCAGCACATATTCTCTACTCTAGACCTATAGTAGAGAGTAATATATGTGCATTGAGGAAGGGGATGCCACTTACTGAGAAGAAATAATAGACTAGTTGTAAGTGAATCACATGAATAATAGGAAAGTGTCTATTTATTGATTGGTAAGCTTAAAAGTCATTGAATCTTAGGTTAAAAGCCTATTTGGAAAATGCATATTTTGGAGAGAAGGGAGTGTTTTTTATGTTTCTTTTGGCTTCCTTTTCTAGATGTCTATTCTTAGAAGAAAGGTATTATTGAAGCACCAGCCTAGATATCTATTGTAAGAGAACATGTTTAATACTTAAACTCATTTAAAAAATCAACAGCAATATCTCATTGTAGCTTTGATTTGCATTTCCTTGATGATTAGTAACATTGAACATCTTTTTATGTGTCTGTTGGTCACTTATATGTCTTCTTTGGAAAAAATGTCTATTCAGGTCCTCTGTCCATTTTTTAATAAGACTATTTGTGAGTGTTTGCTGTTGAATTGTATGCATTTTTTAATATATGTTGGATATTAATGGAATATTGGATACATTATTTGCATACATCTTATTCTAGGTGGCTTTTATATTTTGTTGATGGTTTCCTTTGCTGTGCAAAAGCTGTTTATTTTGGTATAATCCAAATAATTTTATTAACAACAGGCAAATTATGGAAGAACCCAAGAGTCAGTTGATAGATGAATGGATAAACAAGTGGTATATACACACATATATACATACAACGGAATATTACTCAGCCATAAAAATAATGAGATCTTGGTATTTGCAACAACATGGATGGACCTAGAAAGTGTTACACTAAGCAAAATCAGTCAGTCAGAGAAAGACAGATACCATGTGATTTCACTCACATGTGGAATTTTAAAAACAAAAGAAACAGGGGAACCTGGGAAGCTCAGTCAGTTAAGCATCTGACTCTTGATTTCAGGTCAGGTAATGATCTTGAGATTAAGCCCTGCATTGGACTCCATCCTAGGTGTGGAGCCTTCTTAAGATTCTCTTTCCCTCCCCCCTCCACACTCTCTTTCTCTCCTTCTAAAAAAAGTTAAAAAAAAAAAAAGACAAACAGCAATAAAAAGACAAATTAAAAAAAAGACAATAAAAAGAAAAATAACATCAAACAGATTCTTGAATATAGAGAACAAACTGGTGTTTGCAAGAGGGGAGGTGGATGGGGGATAGGTGAAATAACGGGGATTAAGAGAACATTTATCATAATGAGCACTAGGTAATGTGTAGAGTTATTGAATCATTATATTGCACACCTAAAACTAATATAACACTGCATGCTAATTATACTTAAAAAAAATCAAGAGCAAAAGGACTGCACAGATCACTTTAACATGGAGAAAAAAAAAGGCACTAAACATGGTCACATTCACTTATAACTCTACCCAGGAATTCAGGGATTTAAAAACTAAAAAAGCTACTTAGAGTGCTCATATTCCTTATATGTGAATATGTACATGTTTAACATAAGTATTTAGTATATGGATTTCTGGATATCTGGAAACAAAATTGAAATAATTCTATCTTTTCTTTATAGTTGCACTTTCTCATAAAAATGAAAAAAACCTCTGTTCAAGACCACTTGAGACTTTTCCCCTGATTTAATCAGGATGAGAGTTTGGTGAGACAAGAAGAAAAAAAAAATATATGCCTGTCTGAAGCACATTATATTTGCAGCACTGATAAATTAGTGATTAATAATAAGTGGGGTAGCCTACATGGCATGCTTTCTTTGTCAAAAATAATTATCTTTAAAAAAATAATTATCTTTTGCCTCAGTATAGTACTATACCTCTGTTGAAAGAGTTGGTTGAACTTTAGTTCCTGTTGTGGTATAAAAGTCAAGTTAAGTAAGGAAATTCAAGAGCATTTTTATTTATTAATAGCCATAGAAGTCCCTAATCATGATATAACATCAGACTTGAGAGAAGAAGAGAAATACTTAACTACGACTACCAGCCAATAAAAATAAATAAATAAATAGATAGATAGATAGCAAAACAAAACAAAGAACAATAGAAATTTTTACTAATAAAAAAGATGCATGAAGAAAATATGTAATTTCTTATTATGATTTCCTCTTGGAGACCTTAGCCAGCATTCAGTCTTTGGCTGCAACAGTTCGATATGCATACAGTTATTTTGCACTGTTTAAAATGTTAATAATTCATTCGTTTTTTTTTTTAATTAGTCAGGATATTTTTTTTTCATTTATTTATTTTCAGCATAACAGTATCATTATTTTTTCACCACACCCAGTGCTCCATGCAATCCGTGCCCTCCATAATACCCACCACCTGGTACCCCAACCTCCCCCCCCCCGCCACTTCAAACCCCTCAGATTGTTTTTCAGAGTCCATAGTCTCTCATGATTCACCTCCCCTTCCAATTTACCCCAACCCCCTTCTCTCTAACTCCCCATGTCCTCCATGCTTTTTGTTATGCTCCACAAATAAGTGAAACCATATGATAATTGACTCTCTCTGCTTGACTTATTTCACTCAACATAATCTCTTCCAGTCCCATCCATGTTGCTACAAAAGTTGGGTATTCGTCCTTTCTGATGGAAGCATAATACTCCATAGTGTATATGGACCACATCTTCCTTATCCATTCATCTGTTGAAGGGCATCTTGGTTCTTTTCACAGTTTGGCGACCATGGCCATTGCTGCTATAAACATTGGGGTACAGATGGCCCTTTTTTTCACTACATCTGTATCTTTGGGGTAAATACCCAGTAGTGCAATGGCAAGGTCATAGGGAAGTTCTATTTTTAATTTCTTGAGGAATCTCCACACTGTTCTCCAAAGAGGCTGCGAATTCATTCATTTTTAAAGATTTATTTATTTGAGAAAAAAAAAGAACATGAGTGGGGGTAGGGACCAAGAGGGAGGGAAAGAGCCTCAAGCAGACTTCCCACTGAGTGTGGAGCCTGACAAGAGGCTTGACCTCAGGTCCCTGATATCATGACCTGAGCTGAAATCAAGAGTTGGATGCTTAAGCAACTGAGCCACCTGGGTACCCCAGAATTTGTTCCTTTTTAAGAATATTTATATAGCACTTATTATAGAAGCTTAGAAATATTAACTGATTACTCATAGAGGGAGGCAGTATTACCTCCTTTTACAGATGAGGCAATTGAGACATGGAAATGTGTAAGTAACTTGCCCAAAGTCACACAGCTAGTCAGTGGCAGAGTCTGAATTTTTTTTAATTGAAGTGTAATGAACATGCAATGCTATGTTAGTTTCAGATGTATAAAATATTGATTCAGTAATTCTATGCATTACTCAATGCTCAATGATAACTGTAGTCACTGTCACTATACAATGTTAGTTATTACAATATTATTGAGTATATTATTTAAGCTCTCTTTTTATTTCCATGATTTATTTATTTTATAACTTGAATTTTGTACCTCTTAATCCCTTTTATCTATTTTAATCATCTTCCTAGTCACCTCCCCTCTGGCTGACTGGCTCCAGATTCCCATGCTCTTGTCAACTCTAAATGATGTTTCATTATTTATAAAATATCTGTATATTATACAATAATTATATATACATTCACATAAATACGACATGGAATACTAAGGCTCTTTAAAACCCAGAGGTAAAATGATATAATATTACAATTAAATTTCCTATAAAAGTTATTTGGTTTAATCAACCAATTTCAAAGAAGAAATGAGGGAGGAAGAGAAGAAAATGCTAGCAGAGTAGGAGGACCTAGGTTTGCCTCATCCTAGGAACACAATTAGATAACTATCAATCATATTAATACCTCAGAAATAGATATAAAGCCTGACAGAAAAAACTCTACAAATAAAGGGAGAGAAGAGACCACATAGAAGATGTTAGGATGCATGGAGATATGGTTCAGAGGAGAAATGTATTGCAAGTGCTGCAGAGGGAGGGAACCATGGTCACAGAGAAGGGTGAGAGAGAGATAAGCACACAGGAGAATGTACACAAATGTTTGCCAAAGACATTGGCTTGGAAAATGAGAGAGGCTGACTTCCATGAGTTCTGGCAGCCAGCCTTGCTTACATCCTGGAGTATTAAAGGTCAGGAGTTTTGACTGATGCCTGCCATGTCAGAGACTTGAGGGCACTGCACTACTCCTGGAGAGAAGGCAGGCAAAGAACAGAGAGGCAGAGAGGGTGGAAAGAGCAATCTGAAGAGTACCTGGGGTACAGGTCCTTCCCAGATCATGTCACTGAGAGGCTGCATACATACAGACACCTTACTGGGAACAAAGGAGCTGACAGATACCTCACCCAGAAGACTAGCACAACCCCCTGCACATACCACTTCTCCAGACCAGAGACTTCTACAGGCCTCAGTTCTGGACAGGTCTCATTTCACAAGTAGACCAGAGCACACCTAGTTAAAACTCACCACATTATGGCCAAATATGAAATACTGCCACAACAGGCAAGGAGAGATTCTGCATATGAGTGGGCTGAAGGACAGAGCAGGTAAAAAACAAACAAACAAACAAGCAAAACAACAACAACAACCAGCAGCATGCACACAGCAAATATTGGTGACACACCCTTAAGCACCAGGACATGGGCACTACATGACCTTGTCTTCATAAGGTCATTACTTTCAGGAAGAGAAGACATAACTGGTCTTTCTTTCTTCCTTCCTATCTTTCTTTCTTTTTTAAGACTTTTTTTTATTTATTTGAGAGAAGGAAAGAGAAAGAGAGAGAAAGCAAGAGCAGGGAGGAGAGGAGAAGCAGGCTCCCTGCAACCAGGAAGCCCAATGCAGGGCTTAATCTCAGGACCCTGAGATCATGACAACAGAGCCACCCAGGCATCCCAAAACTGGCCTTTTTAACACAAAGAAGGCATAAACTTAGACAAAATATGAAGATGTAGGAATTTATCCCAAATGAAAGAAAAAGACAAGGCTATTGCCAGAGATCTAAGCAAAAAAGATATATGTAAGATGTCTGATGGAGAATTTAAAGTAGCAACCTTGAGGATACTCAAAGAGCTTGAGAACAGAACAGAAAACATCAGTGAGATCCTTACCACAGAGATAAAATAATTGAAAAGATTTCAGAGATGAAGAATGCAATGCATGAGGTTAGAAACAGGCTTGATGCAATGAATAGCTGATTGGGAAAAGGAGAGGAATTAATAAATAACCTTGAAAACAAAGTAAAGGAAAGTAATTAAGCTGAACAAAGAGAGAATGAAGAATTATGCAACACAGGAATAAATTTAGGGAACTCAGTGACTACATCAAGCATAGTAACATTTATTTTATAGAAGTACCAAAAGAAGAAGAGAGAGAAAAGGGGGCAGAAAACTTATTTGAAGAAATAATAGCTGAAAACTTAATTAATCTGCAGAAGGAAACACATATTGAGACTCATGAGACATAAAGAACTCCCATCAAAAATGACAAAAGCCGTCCAAAACCAAGATACATTGTGATTCAATTTCCAAAATATAATTATAAAGAAAAAAAAATATTAAAAGTAGAAAACAAAATGAGTCCCTAATTTATAGAGGAAACCATTAAGGGCAGCTGAAGTTGTCCCAACACAAACTTGAAAAGCCAGAAGGGAGTGGCATTAGATGACAAATGGCTGAATGGGAAACATTTGCAGTAAGAATATTTTATCTAGCAAGGCTGTCATTTAGAATAGAGAGAGAATTGAAGAGTTTCCCAGGAAAACAAACACTAAAGGAATTCATGACCAGTTGACCAACCCTGCAAGAAATATTAGTGTGGATTCTTTAAATGCAAAGAAGAGACCAAAAATGACAAAGACAAGAAAAGATAAGAAAAAATCTCCAGAAAGAATGATAAAACAAGTAAGAAAGTGGCAATAAATGCATATCTATCAATAATTATTTTGAATATCAGTGGATTAAATGCTCCAATAAAAAGACATGAGGTGTCATAATAGATTTTTTTTTAAAAAAACAGTCTATATGTTGCCTAAAAGAAACTCATTTTAGATCTAAAGACACACTTATCTTGCAAATAAATGTCAAAGTAAAGCCTGAGCAATAATTTGTGGACAAACTAGAATTTAAAACAAAGACAACAATAACAACAAAAAGACTATAACAAGAAACAAAGAAGGGCACTATGTAATAACAGAGGGTAAAATCCAATAATAGGATGTAATGACTGTAACTATTTATGCACCTAACAGAGCAACCACATATATAAAACAATTAATAACAAACAGGGGTGCCTGGATGGTTCAGTTGGTTAAGTGTCTGACATTCAATTTCAGCTCAGGTCATGATCTCAGGGTTGTGAAATCGAGGCCCACTTTGGGCTCCACACTCAGTGTTGAGCTTGCCTAAGATTCTCTCCTTCTCCCTCTGCCCTTCCCCACCATTCACTGGAACTCTCTCTTTAAAAAAATCTGAATTAATAATATACATATAGGAACTCATTGATAATGATATAATGACAGGAGGGGATTTTAAAACCCCATTACATGGATGGACAGATATTCTAAACAGAAAATCAGTAAAGAAACAATACCTTAGAATGACAAACTCGAACAGGTGGACTTAACAAATATATTCAGAATATTCCACCCTAAAACAGGGTACACACATTCCTTGCAAGGCCACATGGAACATTCTCCAGAATAGATCACACATTAGACAACAAAACAGGTCTCAACAAATATAAGAAGATTGAAATCACACCATACATCTTTTCTGACCAAAATCCTATGAAACTAGAAGTTAAGCAGAAAAACAAGAACAAAAACAAAATCTGGAAAGACCACAAATACATGGAGCTTAAATAATATGCTACTAAACAATGAATGGGTCAACCAGGAAATAAAATAAGAAATAAAAAATACGGAAATAAATGAATAATAATATAGAATGGTCCCAAACCAGTGGGAAGCAGCAAAAGTGAGCCTAAAAGAGAAGTGTATAGAAAGATCTATCTCAAGAAGCAGGAAAAATCTCAGATAAAACACCTAACCTTACACCTTAAGGAGTTAGAAAAAGAACAACAAATGAAGCCTTAAGCCAGCAGAAGGAGGTAAATAATAAAGAATAGAGCAGAAATGAATAATAGAGGGTGCCTGGGTGTTTCAGTGGGTTAAGCCTCTGCCTTCAGCTTGGGTCATGATCGCAGGGTCCTGGGATCCAGTCCCGCTCTGGGCTCTCTGCTCAGCAGGGAGTCTGTTTCCATCCCTCCTTCTCTCTCTCTCTCTCTGCTTGTCTCTCTGCCTACTTGTGATCTCTCTCTGTAAAATAAAAAAAAAAATCTTAAAAAAGAGAAATGAATGATAGAGAAACAAACATACATACAAACAAAAAAAAAACCCGACAGAACAGATCAATGAAAACAGAAGTTATTTCTTTGAAAAATTAATAAAATTGATGAACTTTTAATTAGATTTATCAAAAAGAAAAGAGAATGGACCCAAATAAAAATAATAACAGATGCGAGAGGAGAAATAACAACCAACACCAGAGAAACACACTTAAAGGAGAATATTATGAAAAATATATGCTAACAATTGGACAACCTGGTAGAAATGATAAATTTCTTTAAAAAGATATGAAATACCAAAAATGGGACAGGAATAAATAGAAAACTTGAACAGATGAATAACCAGCAAAGAAATTGAATCACTAATTTAAAAAGTCCCAACAAACAGAAGTCTATGATCAAATGGCTTCACAGGTGAATTCTACCACACATTTAAAAGAAGAGTTAATAGATATTCTTCTCAAACTGTTCAAAAAAAAAGAAAAGAAAAGAAAAGAAAAGAAATGGAGGGACACTCTCAAATTCATTCTAGGACTCCAGCATTACCCTGATACCAAAACTAGATAAAGACCACTAAAAAATTCTGTCAAGTCCTGGACTCTTGTTTTTTGGGAGGTTTTTGATCACTGCTTCAATCTCATTACTAGATATTGGTTTATTCAGGTTGTCAATTTCTTCCTAATTCAGTTTTGGAAGGTTATAGATCTCCAGGAATTCATCCATTTTATCTAGGTTGCTTAACTTATTGACATATAACTGTTGATAATAATTTCTGATGATTGTTTCTATTTCCTTGGTGTTAGTCATGATCTCTCCTTTTTCATTCATAATTTTATTAATTTCAGTCTTCTTTCTCTTCTTTTGGGTTAGTTTGGCAATGGTTTATCGATCTTATTGATTCTTTCAAAAAAACCAGCTTCTAGTTTTGTTGATGTGTTCTACTCTATCTCTAGTTTCTATCTCATTGATCTCTCCTCTAATCTTGATTATTTCTCTTCTTGTGTGTGGGGTTGGTTTAATTTCTTGCTGATTCTCCAGTTCTTTGAGGTGTAAAGAGAGTTGATGTATTCAGGATTTTTCAATTTTTTTGAGGGAGGCTTGGATGGCTATGTATTTTCCCCTTAGGACTGACTTTGCTATATCCCATAAGTTTTGGACTGAAGTATCTTCATTCTCATTGGTTTCCATGAATTGTTTAAGTTCTTCTTTGATTTCTTGATTGATCCAAACATTCTTAAGCAAGATGGTCTTTAGCTTCCAGGTGTTTGAATTCCTTCCAATTTTTTTTCTTGTGGTTGAGCTCCAGTTTCAATGCATTGTGATCTGAGAATATGCAGTAAATAATCTCAGTCTGAGGGTTTTGGAGGGGAGGGGGGTAGGAGTTTCAGTGAACCTGGTGATGGGTATTATGGAGGGCATATATTGCATGGAGCACTCAGTGTGTTGCATAAACAATGAATTCTGGAACACAGAAAAGAAATTAAAAAATAAATAAATAATTGTTAAAAAGAGCAAAGGAAACAGAGGAACAGAGAAAAAGAGAGGCAAACCAAGAACACACTCTTACCTATAGAGAACAAACTGATAGTTGCCAGAAGGGAGGTGAGTGGGAGCACTGATAAAGTAGGTCATGGGAATTCTAGAGTGCACTTGTTTTGATAAGCACAAGGTGTTATATGAAAGTGTTGAACCACTGTGTTGTACAACTGAAACTAAAGTTATACTGTATATTCACCAACTGGAATTTAAATAAAAACTTAAAAAGAAAAGAAAAAAAAAGACCACTAAAAAAGGTCCAATATCCCCGATGAGTATTGGATGCAAAAATCCTCAATAGAATACTAATGAACCAAATCCAGCAATACATTAAAAAAACCATTCATCATGATCAAGTGGGATTTATTTCTGGATCACAAGTGTGGTTCAATATTCACAAATAAATCAACATAATGCATAATATTTATAAAGGAAAGGATAATAACTGTATGATCATTTCAATAGATGAAGAAAGCATTTAAGAAAGTACAGCATGTATTCATGATAAAAACCCTAAATGAAGTAGGTTTAGATAGAACAAAATAATAAAGGTCTTACATGAAAAACCTATAGCTCATGTCAAGCTAAATGAAGAAGAACTGAAAGCATTTTGTCTATGGTAAGAAACAAGATACAGTAGACACTAACGTCATTTTATCCAACAAAGACTAGAAGTCCTAACACAAGAATAAGACAACAAAAAGAAAGAAAAGACATCCAGATTAGAGAGAAAGTATAAAACTTTAACTTTTTTGCAGGTGCCATGATACTTTATATAGAAAAACTGAAAGACTCCACAAAAAAACTACTAGAAATGATAACCAAATTCAATAAAATTACAAGATATAAAATCAATGTACAGAAACCTTGCATCTCTATACACCAATAAAAAAAAAAAAAAAAAACAGAAAAAAGAGGAGGAGTCAAGATGACAGAGAAGTAGCAGGCTGAGACTACTTCAGCTAGCAGGAGATCAGCTAGATAGCTTATCTAAACATTGCAAACACCTGCAAATCCATCGGCAGATCAAAGAGAAGAAGAACAGCAATTTCACAAACAGAAAAACAACCACTTTCTGAAAGGTAGGACTGGTGGAGAAGTGAATCCAAAGCTACGGGAAGATAGACCCCCGGGGGGAGGGGCCAGCTCCCAGCAAGCGGCGGAGCAACAGAGCACAAAATCGGGACTTTTCAAAGTCTGTTCCGCTGAGAAACATAACTCCAGAGGCTAAACCGGGGTGAAGCCCACCCGGGGTCAGCGTGGCCGCAGGTCCCGCAGGGTCACAGAAGGATTGAGGGTGTCTGAGTGTCACAGAGCTTGCGGATATTGGAACGGGAAAGCCGGCTACAGAGACAGAGCTGACAGTAAGCTCGCAGTTTGGGATTACCTCGAACTAGTCGCAGGCTCAGTGAGCGCGGCCAGAGGTGAGGCAGACGGGAGTTACTGGGCGCTGTTCTCTGAGGGCGCACTGAGGAGTGGGACCCCGGGCTCTTGGCTCCTCCGGGCCGGAGACCAGGAGCCGCCATTTGTATTCCCATCCTCCAGAACTCTACAGAAAGTGGTCAGGGAACAAAAGCTCCTGAAAGCAAACCTGAGCAGATTATTCAGCCCAGACCCTGGTAAGGGTGGTGCAATTCCGCCTGGGGCAAAGACACTTGAGAATCACTACACCAGGCCCCTCCCCCAGAAGATCAACAAGAAATCAGGCCAAGACCAAGTTCACCTACCAAGGGGTGCGGTTTCAATACCAAGGAGAGCAGCAGAATTCCAGAGGAGGAGAAAGCAAAGCAAGGAACTCACGGCTTTCTCCTTGTGATTTTTTGTTTTGCAGTTAAAGTAATTTTTTTCTTTTTCATTTTATTTTCTTCTTTTGCTAAATTTTTTTAACTTTTACCCTTTTACTTTTTAACGTTTTTAAACTAGTTTATCTAATATAATATATATATATATTTTCTTTTTTTTTTACTTTTTTTATTCGTTTTCTTTTTAAATTATTTTCTTTTCTTTTCTTTTTCTTTTTTTCATTCTTTTTGAACCTCTTTTTATCCCCTTTATCCCCCCTCACGATTTGGGATCTCTTCTGATTTGGTTAAAGCATATTTTCCAGGGGTTGTTGCCACCCTTTTAGTATTTTACTTGCTCCTTCATATACTCTTATCTGGACAAAATGACAAGGCGGAAAAATTCACCACAAAAAAAAGAACAAGAGGCAGTACTGAAGGCTAGGGACCTAATCAATACAGATTTTGGTAATATGTCAGACCTAGAGTTCAGAATGACAATTCTCAAGGTTGTAGCCGGGCTCGAAAAAGGCATGGAAGATATTAGAGAAACCCTCTTGAGAGATATAAAAGCCCTTTCTGGAGAAATAAAAGAACTAAAATCTAACCAAGTTGAAATCAAAAAAGGTACTAATGAGGTGCAATCAAAAAAGGAGGCTCGCACTGCTAGGATAAATGAGGCAGAAGAAAGAATTAGTGATAGAGAAGACCAAATGACAGAGAATAAAGAAGCTGAGCAAAAGAGGGACAAACAGCTACTGGACCACGAGGGGAGAATTTGAGAGATAAGTGACACCATAAGACGAAACAACATTAGAATAATTGGGCTTCCAGAAGAAGAAGAAAGAGAGAGGGGAGCAGAAGGTATACTGGAGAGAATTATTGGGGAGAATTTCCTCAATATGGCAAAGGGAATGAGCATCAAAATCCAGGATGTTCATAGAACGCCCCTCAAAATCAATAAGAATAGTCCCACACCCCGTCACCTAATAGTAAAATTTACAAGTCTTAGTGACAAAGAGAAAATCCTGAAAGCAGTCCGGGAAAAGAAGTCTGTAACATAGAATGGTAAAAATATTAGATTGGCAGCTGACTTATCCACAGAGACCTGGCAGGCCAGAAAGAGCTGGCATGATATTTTCAGAGCACAAAACGAGAAAAGCATGCAGCCAAGAATACTATATCCAGCTAGGCTATCATTGAAAATAGAAGGAGAGATTAAAAGCTTCCAGGACAAATAAAAACTGAAAGAATTTGCAAACACCAAACCAGCTCTACAGGAAATATTGAAAGGAGTCCTCTAAGCAAAGAGAGAGCCTACAAGTGGTAGATCAGAAAGGAACAGAGACAATATACAGTAAAGTCACCTTACAGTCAATACAATGGCACTAAATTCATATCTCTCAGTATTTACTCCGAATGTTAATGGGCTAAATGCCCCAATGCAAAGACACAGGGTATCAGAATGGATAAAAAAACAAAACCCATCTATATGTTGCCTCCAAGTAACTCATTTTAAGCCCGAAGACACCTCCAGATTGAAAGTGAGGGGGTGGAAAAGAATTTACCATGCTAATGGACATCAGAAGAAAGCAGGAGTGGCAATCCTTATATCAGATCAATTAGATTTGAAGCCAAAGACTACAGTAAGAGATGAGGAAGGACACTATATCATACTCAAAGGGTCTGTCCAACAAGAAGATATAACAATTTTAAATATCTATGCCCCCAACGTGGGAGCAACCTACTATATAAACCAATTAATAACAAAATCAAAGAAACACATCAACAATAATACAATAATTGTAGGGGACTTTAACACCCCCCTCACTGAAATGGAAAGATCATCCAAGCAAAAGATCAGCAAGGAAATAAAGGCCTTAAATGACACACTGGACCAGATGGACATCACAGATATATTCAGAACATTTTATCCCAGTGAACATTTCATCTCTAGTGCACATGGAACATTCTCCAGAATAGATGACATCCTCGGTCCTAAATCAGGACTCAACCGGTATCAAAAGATTGGGATCATTCCCTGCATATTTTCAGACCACAATGATCTGAAGCTAGAACTCAACCACAAAAGGAAGTTTGGAAAGAACCCAAATACATGGAGACTAAACAACTTCCTTCTAAAGAATGAATGGGTCAACTGGGAAATTAAAGAAGAATTGAAAAAAATCATGGAAACAAATGATAATGAAAATACAACAGTTCAAAATCTGTGGGACACAACAAAGGCAGTCCTGAGAGGGAAATATATAGCGGTACAAGCCTTTCTCAAGAAACAAGAAAGGTCTCAGGTACACAACCTAACCCTACACCTAAAGGAGCTGGAGAAAGAACAAGAAAGAAACCCTAAGCCCAGCAGGAGAAGAGAAATCATAAAGATCAGAGCAGAAATCAATGAAATAGAAACCAAAAAAAACAATAGAACAAATCAACAAAACTAGGAGCTGGTTCTTTGAAAGAATTAATAAAATTGATAAACCCCTGGCCCAACTTATCAAAAAGAAAAGAGAAAGGACCCAAATAAATAAAATCATGAATGAAAGAGGAGAGATCACAACTAACACCAATGAAATACAAACTACTATAAGAACATACTATGAGCAACTCTACACCAACAAATTTGACAATCTAGAAGAAATAGATGCATTCCTAGAAACATATAAACTACCAGAACTGAACCAGGAAGAAATAGAAAGCCTGAACAGAACCATAACCGGTAAGGAGATTGAAACAGTTATTAAATATCTCCAGACAAACAAAAGCCCAGGTCCAGACGGCTTCCCGGGGGAATTCCTCCAAACATTTAAAGAAGAACTAATTCCTATTCTACTGAAACTGTTCCAAAAAATAGAAATGGAAGGAAAACTTCCAAACTTGTTTTATGAGGCCAACATCACCTTGATCCCAAAACCAGACAAGGATCCCATCAAAAAAGAGAGCTATAGACCAATATCCTTGATGAACACAGATGCAAAAATTCTCACCAAAATACTAGTCAATAGGATTCAACAGTACATTAAAGGATTATTCACCAATTCCAAGTGGGATTTATTCCAGGGCTGCAAGGTTGGTTCAACATCCGCAAATCAGT
This sequence comes from Mustela nigripes, assembly GCF_022355385.1. Classification (NCBI taxonomy): domain Eukaryota; kingdom Metazoa; phylum Chordata; class Mammalia; order Carnivora; family Mustelidae; genus Mustela; species Mustela nigripes. The sequence goes on along the minus strand of NC_081575.1, from coordinate 61,687,370 downwards.
CAATGTGATACAACACATCAATAAAAGAAAGAACAAGAACCATATGATACTCTCAATAGATGCTGAAAAAGCATTTGACAAAGTACAGCATCCCTTCCTGATCAAAACTCTTCAAAGTGTATGGATAGAGGGCACATACCTCAATATCATCAAAGCCATCTATGAAAAACCCACTGCAAAAATCATTCTCAATGGAGAAAAACTGTAAGCTTTTCCACTAAGGTCAGGAACACGGCAGGGATGTCCATTATCACCACTGTTATTCAACACAGTACTAGAAGTCCTAGCGTCAGCAATCAGACAACAAAAGGAAATTAAAGGCATCCAAATCAGCAAATAAGAAGTCAAATTATCACTCTTCGCAGATGATATGATACTATATGTGGAAAACCCAAAAGATTCCACTCCAAAACTGCTAGAACTTGTACAGGAATTCAGTAATGTGAGGATATAAAATCAATGCACAGAAATCAGTTCCATTTCTCTACACCAACAACAAGGCAGAAGAAAGAGAAATTAAGGTGTCAATCCCATTTACAATTGTACCCCAAACCATAAGATACCTAGGAATAAACCTAACCAAAGAGGCATAGAATCTATACTCAGAAAACTATAAAGTACTCATGAAAGAAATTGAGGAAGAAATGGAAAATGGAAAAAGAAATGGAAAAATGTTCCATGCTCCTGGATTGGAAGAATAAATATTGTGAAAATGTCTATGCTACCCAAAACAATCTACACATTTAATACAATTCTTATCAAAGTAGCATCCATCTTTTTCAAAGAAATGGAACAAATAATTCTAAAATATATATGGAACCAGAAAAGACCTCGAATAGCCAAAGGGATATTGAAAAAGAAAGCCAAAGTTGGTGGCATCACAATTGCTGACTTCAAGCTCTATTACAAAGCTGTCATCATCAAGACAGCATGGTACTGGCACAAAAACAGACACATAGATCAATGGAACAGAATAGAGATCCCAGAAATAGACCCTCAACTCTATGGTCAACTAATCTTCGACAAAGCAGGAAAGAATGTCCAATGGAAAAAAGTCAGCTTCTTCAATAAATGGTGTTGAGAAAATTGGACAGCCACATGCAGAAAAATGAAATTGGACCATTTCCTTACACCACACACAAAAATAGACTCAAAATGGATGAAGGACCTCAATGTGAGAAAGGAATCCTTCCAAATCCTTGAGGAGAACACAGGCAGCAACCTCTTCAACCTCAGCCGCAGCAACATCTTCCTAGGAACATTGCCAAAGGCAAGGGCAGCAAGGGCAAAAATGAACTATTGGGATTTCATCACGATCAAAAGCTTTTGCACAGCAAAGGAAACAGTTAACAAAATCAAAAGACAACTGACAGAATGGGAGAAGATATTTGCAAACGACATATCAGATAAAGGACTAGTGTCCAAAATCTATAAAGAACTTAGCAAACTCAACACCCAAATAACAAACAATCCAATCAAGAAATGGGCAGAGGACATGAACAGACATTTCCGCAAAGAAGACATCCAGATGGCCAACAGACATATTAAAAAGTGCTCCATATCACTTGGCATCAGGGAAATATAAATCAAACCCATAATGGATATCACCTCACACCAGTCAGAGTAGCTAAAATCAACAAGTCAGGAAATGACAGATGCTGTCGAGGATGCGGAGAAAGGGCAACCCTCCTACACTGTTGGTGGGAATGCAAGCTGGTGCAACCACTCTGGAAAACAGCATGGAGGGAGGTTCCTCAAAATGTTGAAAATAGAACTGCCCTATGACCCAGCAATTGCACTCCTGGGTATTTACCCTAAAGATACAAATGTAGTGATCCAAAGGGGCACGTGCACCCGAATGTTTATTGCACCAATGTCCACAATAGCCAAACTATGGAAAGAACCTAGATGTCCATCAACAGATGAATGGATCAAGAAGAGGTGGTATATATACACAATGGAATACTATGCAGCCATCAAAAGAAATGAAATCTTGCCATTTGCGACAGCATGGATGGAACTAGAGCGTATCATGCTTAGTGAAATAAGTCAATTGGAGAAAGACAACTATCATATGATCTCCCTGATATGAGGAAGTGGTGATGCAACATGGGGGCTTAAGTGGGTAGGAGAAGAATCAATGAAACAAGATGGGATTGGGAGGGAGACAAACCATAAGTGACTCTTAATCTCACAAAACAAACTGAGGGTTGCTGGGGGAAGGGGGGTTGGGGGAAGGGGTGTGGGTTATGGACATTGGGGAGGGTATGTGCTTTGGTGAGTGCTGTGAAATTGTAAACCTGGCGATTCACAGACCTGTACCCCTGGGAATAAAAATACATGTTTATAAAAAATAAAACAATTTAAAAAAAGAAAGAAAGAAGAGAAATTCCATAATCAATCCCATTTACAATTGCAACAAAACCAATGGGATACCTAAAAATAAACCTAAACAAAAATATGAAAGATCTGTACTCTGAGAACTACAACCAATAATGAAAGAAATCGAAAATGACACAATGAAATACAGAGACAATCCATGTTTATGGGTTGGAATACAAACATTAAAATGTCTATACTATCCAAAGAAATGTACATATTTAAAGCAATCCCTGTCAAAATACCACCACCATTTTTCATAGACCTAGAACATACAATCCTGAAATTTTTATGGAACCACAAAAATACCCTGAAGAGCTGAATAGCCAAAGCAATCTTGAAAAAGAAAAGAAACCTGGACACATCACAATTCCAAACATCAAGTTATATTACAAAGCTGTAGTGAACAAGACATTATGCTACTAGTACAAAAACAGACACATAGATCAATGGAACAAAATAGAAAACCCAGAAATAAATCCAAAATCATATGGTTAATTCATCTTTGAGAAAGGAGTAAATAATATCCAGTGGGAAAAAGACAGTCTCTTCAGCAAATGGTGTTGGGAAAACTGGAAAAGAAAAGAAGAAATAAAAGAAAGAAAGAAAGAGAGAGAGAGAGAGAAAGGAAGGAAGGAAGGAAGGAAGGAAGGAAGGAAGGAAGGAAGGAAGGGAACCACTTTTTACAGCATAAACATAAATAAATTCAAAATGGATGAAAGACCTATAGGTGAGACAGGATACCATCAAAATCCTAGAGATGAAAACAAGGAGCAACCTTTTTGATATTGGCCATAGCACCTTGTTACTAGATAGGTCTCCTGTGGCAAGGGAAACAAAAGCAAAAATGAACTACAGGGACTTCATCAAGATAAAACGCTTTTTGCACCATGAAGTAAACCATCAATAAATCTCAAAGGCAAGCTTTGGAATGGGGAAAGATATTTGCAAAGGACATATTTTTTTTTTAAGGTTTTGCTTATTTTTTTGAGAGGGGAGAGAAAGACGGAGAGGGAGTGAGGAAGAGAGAGAGAGAACAGAAGGAGAACAGAACACTGAAAAAAAGGGAGAAACAGCTCTGCTGAACAGAGAGCGTGATGCAGGCTGGGCTCAATCCCAGGACACGGTCATTTTTTATCAAAAGCAAAGTGCGTGGGAACATTCATTTTTCTTTTCTTTTTTTTTTTCTTCGAAGTTTTTAAATTCCAGCTAGTTGACATACAATGTAATATTAGTGACAGGTGTAGAATTCAATGATTCATCACTTACATACAATACCCAGTGCTCATCACAAATGCCCTCCTTAATACCATCACATATTCCACACAACCCCCCAGCCTGTCTCCTCTCCAGCAACCCTCAGTGTGTTCTCTATAGTTAAAAGACTATGTTATGATTTATTTCCCCCTCCTTTTCTTGATTAGCTCAAAGGAGTCCCAAAGATAATTCCAAAGAATAAATTATGAGAATATTTCTCAAAATACAGCATCACTAGGCTGAGCATCTATCTTTGCAAAGTCACCGTTTGAAGGTAACATTGATTTGAAAATATAAACTGTGATGAATTTCTTTAAATTCGTCATAGCAAAGCCAACTTCATTGTAATGAAAATCAGATTAAGAGTGAGAAGTCTTGAGCTCTTGTTCCATATCTGCCATTGGATGTCTGTGTGACCATGAGAAAGTCAATTTATCTGGGCCTTCATTTCTTTATTGGGGGGCACTCTAAATACCCTTTATTTTTTAAAAGTTTTTTTTTTTAAAGTCCAGATAGTTAACACAGAGTATAATGCTTCTTTCAAGTGTACAATATATAGTGCTTTAACATTTCCATATAGCACCCAGTGCTCATCATATGAGCACCCCTTAATCCCCAAAACCTATTAAACCAACTCCCTACCCCACTCCCTTCGAGTAATTGTTCATTTATCCTCTATAATTAAGGGTCTGTTTCTTGATTTGCCCCCCTCTCTCTTTTTCTCCTTTGCTCCATTTTTTTGTTTTCTCATTCCATATATTGGTGAAACCACATGGTATCTATCTTTCTCTGACTGGCTTATTTCACTTAGCGTAACACTCTCTAACTCCATCCATGTCATTGTAAATGCCAAGATTTCATTATTTGTTATGGCTGAGTAATATTCTGCTGTGTGTGTGTGTGTGTGTGTGTGTGTGTGTGTGTGTGTGTGTGTGTGAGAGAGAGACCTCTTCCTTAGCCATTCATCAGCCTATGGACACTTGGGCTGTGTCCATGATTTGGCTTTTGTAGATAATGCTGCTATAAACATCTGGGTGTGGGCGCCTGGGTGGCCCAGTAAGTTAAGCATCTGATTCTTGGTTTCCACTCAGGTCATGATCTCAGGGTCATGAGATGGAGCCTTGTGCCATGCTCTGCACTCAGCAATGAATCTGCTTGTATCTCTCCCTTTGCTCCTCCCCGCCCCAACTCTCTCCCCCTCCTCAAATATATGGATTAAACTTTAAAAAGCAACAACAAAAAAAATTCAGGTGCATGTCTCCCTTTAAATTAGTATTTTTGGTTTTTTCTTCTTTCTTCTTTTCTTTCTTTTTTTTTTTTTTTTTTGTAAATACCTTGTAGTGCAATTGCTGGATTGTAGTGCAATTGCTGGGTAATTCTATTTTTCATTTTTTGAGGAACCTCCAAATTGTTTTCCAGGGTGGCTGTCCCACTTTTGCATTGCCACCAATAGGGTAAGAGGGTTCTTCCTCTTCACATCCTCACATCCTCACCAACTTCTGTCGTTTCTTGTGTTGTTGATTTTAACCATCCCGAAAGATGTAAGTGTTATCTCATTGTAGTTTTGATTTGTATTTCCCTAATGATGAGTGACGTTGAATGAGCATTTTTTACTCTGGTTAAACACCCAGAGCTGAAATGGCTAGATTTCACTCTTTTTATGGCTGAATAATATTCCTCTATGTGTGTGTGTATGTGTGTACCACTTCTTTATCCATTTATTAATCAAAGGATACTTTGGCTGCTTCCATAACTTGGCTATTATAGATAATGTTATAAACAAGAGTCCATGTATCCTTTTAAACTAGTGTTTTTGTATTCTTTTGGCAAATACCCAATAGTGCAACTGTTGGATCATAGGGAGTTTCTATTTTTAATTAATTAATTAATTAATTTATTTATTTATTTATTTTTGAGAAAGAGCAGAGAAGGGCAGAGGGAGAGGGAGAGACATACTCTTAAGTATGCTCCATGCTTATGCTCACAACCCTGAGATCATGACTTGAACTGAAATCCAGTGTTGGATGTTTAGCCAACTGCACCACTCAGGCATCCTGGGTTTTTCTATTTTTAATTTTTTGCAGAATGTCCATACTGTTTTACACAGTGGCTGCACCAGTTTGCATTCCCATGAAAAGTTCAGGAGTGTTCCTTTTTCTCCATAGCCTTACCACACTTGTTCTTTCTTGTGTTGTTGATTTTAGCTGTTCTGACAGATGTGAGCTGATATTTCATGGTAGTTTTTATTTGCATTTCCCTGATCATAAGTGATGGTGAGAATCTTTCTGTAAGTCTGTTAGATATCTGTATGTCTTCTTTGGAAAAACACATGTTTCTTTGACAAAATATAATGTCTTCTGCCTATTTTTTAATTGGACTATTTGTCTTTGCAATGTTGAGTTTTATCAGTTCCCTATATATTTTGGATACTAATCATTTACTGCATATATCATTTGCAAATATCTTACATTCTGTAACTTGCCTTTTAGTTTTGTTGACTGTTTCCTTCGCTGTACAGAAACTTTTAAAAAATGAATTCCCAATAGTTTATTTTTGCTTTCTTTTAAGATTTTTTTTAATTAATTTGACAGAGAGAAAGACAGTGAGGGAGGGAATACAAGCAAGGGGAGCAGGAGAGGGAGAAGCAGACTCCCCACTGAGCCAGGAGCCCGATGCAGGGCTTGATCCCAGGACCCTGGGATCATGACCTGAACCAAAGGCAGATGCTTAACAGCTGAGCCAACCAGGCACCCCACTTATTTTTGCTTTTATTAACTTTGCCTCAGGAGGCCTATCTAGAAAATAGTTGCTATGGCCAATGTCAGAAAAGATATGGAATGTATTTTTTCCAGGAATTTTATTGGCTCAGATCTCACATTAAAGTATTTAATATATTTGAATTTATTTTTGTGTATGATGTAAGAAAGTGGTCCTTCTTTTGCATGTTGTTGTCCAGTTTTCCCAACACAATTTGTTGAAGAGACTGTCTTTTTCCCATTGGATATTATTTCCTCCTTGTCAAAAACTAATCGACCATATAATTTTGGATTATTTCTGCATTTTTCTATTCTGTCTTATTGATCTATATGTATATTTTTGTGCCAGTTCCATAATATTTGGATTACTACAACTTTGTAATATAACTTGAAGTCCAGAACTGGGATGTCTCCAGTTTTACTGTTCTCTTTGAAAATTGCTTTGGGTATTCTGGGTCTTTTTTGGTTCTTTCTAAATTGTAGGATTGTTTTTGTATTTCTATGAATAATGCTGCTGGTATTTTGATAGGTATAGCATTAAATCTGTAGATTGCTTTGGAAAATATAGACATTTTAACAATATTTGCTATTTCAATCTATGAGTATGAAATGTCTTTTCATTTCTTATATCATCTTCAATTTCTTTTGTCAGGGTTTTATAATTTTCAAAGTATAAGTCTTTTACCTCTTTGGTTATGTTTATCATTGGTATCTTAATATTTTTGGGACAATTATAAATGGGATTGTTTTCTTTTCTTTTTTTTTTTTAAGATTTTATTTATTTATGCGGTGGGGGAGAGCACAGGCAGACAGAATGGCAGGCAGAGGCAGAGGGAGAAGCAGGCTCCCAGCCGAGCAAGGAGCCCGACGCGGGACTCGATCCCAGGACGCTCGGATCATGACCTGAGCCGAAGGCAGCTGCTCAACCAACTGAGCCACCCAGGCGTCCCTGGGATTGTTTTCTTAATTTCTCTTTCTGCTGTTTCATTATTGGTATATAGAAATGAAATAGATTTCTGTACGTTGATTTTGTATCCTGTGAGTTTACTGAATTAATTTATTGATTCTAACATTTTTTGGTGGAGACTTTTGGGTTTCCTATATATTCTATCATGTCATCTCCAAATAATGAAACTTTTACTACTTCTTACTGGTTTAGATGCCTCTTATTTCTTTTTGTTGTCTGATGCTCTGGCTAGGGCTTCCAGTACTATGGTGAACAAAAATGGTGAGAGTGGTCATCTTAGCCAAATTCCTGACTTTAGGGGAAAAGCTCTCTGTTTATCTCCATTAAGAATGATATTAGCTATGGATTTTTCATATGACATCTTTATTATGTTGAGGTATATTTCCTCAAACCTTTGTTGTTGAGAGTTTTATTATGGATGGATGTTATACTTTGTCAAATGCTTTTTCTGACTCTATTGAAATGGTCATATGGTTCTTATCCTCTCGGTTATTGATGTGATGTGTCATGTTGACTGATCTCTGCACACTTGCAATCCAAGGGTAAATCCCACTTGCAATCCAGGAGTAAATCCCACTTGATTGTGATGAATGATTTTTTTTAATGTATTTTTGGATTTAGTTTGCTAGTATTTTGTTCAGGATTCTTGCATCTTGTTCATCAGGATCTTTGTCTATAGTTCTCTTTTTTAGTGATGCCTTTATCTGATTTTAGTATCAGGGTAATACTGGCCTCATAGAATGGGTTTGGAGGTTTCCTTTTCATTTCTATTTTTTAGAATACTTTGTGAAGTGTAAGTGCTAACTCTTCTTTAAATGTTTGGTAGAATTTGCCTATAAAGACATGTGGTCTGAGACTTTAGCTTGTTGGGAATTTTTTGATTACTGAGTTAATTTATTTGCTGGGAATTGGTCTGTATGATTTTTTTCTGTTTCAGTTTTGGTAGGTTATATATTTTTAGGAATTTATCCTTTTCTTCTACGTTGTCTAATTTGATCTTATATAGTTTTTTCATAATATTCTCCTGTAGTGTTTTATTTCTACAGTGTTGGTCATTATTTCTCCTCTCTCACTTATAATTTTTTTTATTTATGTCCTTTCTCTCTTTTTTTTTCTTTGTATGTCTGGCTAGAGGTTTATCAATTTTGTTGGATTTTTCAAAGACTATCTCTTCATTTCATTTATCTTTTCATTGTTTTTTAAATTTCTGTATCATTCATTTCTGTTCTAATCTATTATTTTCTTCCTTCTGTTGATTTTATGTTTTGTTTGCTGATCATTTTCTATCTCTTTTAGCTATAATGTTGGGTTGTTTAGCTGATATATTTCTTACTTCTTGAGGTAAGCCTTTATTGTTATAAATTTCCCTCTTAGTACCACTTTCACTGCATCCAAATTTGAACCACTGTGTTTTCAATTTCATTTGTTTCCATGCACTTTTTAACTTATTTTATTTCTTGGTTGACCTAGTCATTGTTTTGTAGCATCTTATTTAACTGCCATATATTTGTGTTCTTTCTAGCTTTTTATTGTTGTTGTTGTTGTTGTTGTTTTGTGGTTGTTGTTGACTTCAACTTTCATACTGTTGTGATCAGAAAAAATGCATGGTAGGAATTCAATCTTTTTAATTCACTGATACTTGTGCTGTGGCCTAGTATGTCATCTATTCTGCAGAAAGCTCTATGTACACTTGAAAACTGTGAATTCTGCTTTTTTATGATGAAATGTTCTGAATATATCTGTTAAATCCATCTGTTGCAAGTGTATTATTCAAACCCATTGTCTGCTTTTGTATTTTCCTTTTAGATTATCTATTTATGTAAGTGTTAATGCCCTATACTATTACTTTATTTTTAGAAATTACTTCATTTATTTGTTATTTACTGTTTGATGTATTTAGGTGCTCCCATGTTGCATGCATAAATATTTACTATTGTTATTTCTTATTGTTGTATTGTCCCCTTTATTATTATATAGTGTTCTTCCTTGTCTTTTGTTACAGTCTTTGTCCTAAAGTTTGTTTTTTCTGAGGTAAGTATTAATAGTTTCACTTTATTTTGACATACATTTTCATGACAAATATTTCTCCATCTCCTTATTTTCTCTCTTTAGGTGTCCTTAGGTCTAACATAGGTCTTGTATGCAACATATACTTGGGTCTTCTTTTTTTTAATCTATTCTGTCAGGATATATCTTTTGATTGGAGCATTTAGTTAATTTACATTTATTATAATTATTGATGGACATGTATTTATTGTAATTTTAATACTTACTTTGCAGTTGTTTTTGACTGTTTTCTCTGATCCTTTCTTGTCTTTTCTTTTCATGTTTTGTTGACTTTCTTTAGTGATATATTTGGATTTCATTCTCTTTATTATTTGCATTTTTATTAGTGGCTTTTAATATATGATTACCATGATGTATTTATATAATCTCTTCTGCATATAATAGTTTATATTAAGTTGATGTGTTTAAGTCTGAGCCCATTCCTTTCTCCTCTGTTACCCATCCTTGAGGATTGTGTTGTCATATTTTGCATCCTTGTATGTTTGAGATTTTTCACTGATTATTTTATAGAAATATTCATTTTCACTGGTTTTATGTTTCCTATTTTTTTTAAAGATTTTGCTTATTTATTTGACAGAGAGAGATCATAAGTAGGCAGAGAGGCAGACAGAGAGAGAGCAGAGAGCCTGATGCAGGGCTCGATCCCAGGACTCTGAGATCATGACCTGACCTGAAGGCAGAGGCTTAACCCACTGAGCCACCTGGAAGCCCCTGTTTCCTATTTTTATACTGTCATTTTTGGTCTCCCCTTTCCACTTAAAGAGTCCCCTTTAATATTTCTTGCAGGGCTGGTTTAGTGGTTACAAACTCCTTTTCCTTTTGTTTGTCTCAGAATTTCTTTATTTCTCTTTCTAATTTGAATGTTAGCTTTCCTGGATAGAGTATTCTTGGTCACAGACTTTTCATATATATCATGCCACTCTCTTCTTGCTTGCAAAGTTTCTGGTGAAATATCTGCTAATTTTCTTATGTCGTTTCCCACGTATGTAACTTTCTTCTTTTGTCTGTTTTTAATTTTCTTTTTTTAATTTTTACTATATCTCTGTATTTTGCATTACATTATTAATTATAATATATCTCAGTGTGGATCTGCTTTTGTTATTTTTTGGCAGGGATTATCTATGTCTCATGGATCTGGATATCTCTTTCCTTCACCAGATTAAGAATGTTTTCATCTATTATCTTTTCAAATAAAATTTCTGCCCCTTTTTCTCTCTCTTTTGCTGGTACTATTATATGAATGTTTTTATGTTTGATGGAGTCACTGAGTTCCCTAAGTTTGTTCACGTGTTGCATAATCCTTTTTTTCTTTCTTTCTTTTGGTCTGCTTGATTAATTTCCATTAGTCTGTCTTGTAGGTCATTACTTCCTTTCTCTGCTTTTTTGAGCCTGGTGTTTATTGCAGTAAGCCTGTTTCTAATCTCACTTATTGCACTCTTCATCTGTAATTGGTTCTTTTTTATTTCTGTGTTAAGGGTCTCACTAATGTCTTCTGGTCTTTTCTCATGTCCAGTGAATATCTTTAGGATCAATGCTTTATACTCTATCAGGCATGTTACTTATTTCTGTTTCACTTAGATTTCTGGCCATGGCCTTCTCCTGTTCATTCATTCATTTGTGACAAATCCCTCTGTTTTCTCATTTTATCTAAGTCTCTGTGAATTTATCTCTGTGTGTGTGTGTGTGTGTGTGTGCATTAGGAAAGTCAGCTACATCTCCTGTACTTGAGGGTTATGAAGAAGAGGTCCTGTAGTTTCCTGTCATATAGTGTCCCCTGTTCTCCAGGGCCTGGAACTTGCAGAAGCGTCTCCAATGTGTGCTGCATGTTTTCTGCTCTTTTGTCCTGGCTGTTTTAGCTTTCAGGCCCAGTTGTCTGCAGAAGCTTTCTTTGCCTGTTGTGGGCAATGTTTGGTCCCTGACCTGAATGTGGTGGATTTTAACAAGTGCATTCTGATTTGCTTCTGAAATGAGATCTGTTGCCACCACCACCAGAACTGAAGCTCTGCCAAACTCCGGAGTGGGGAGATGTGGTGTTTTCAGGGGTATAGGCAGGTCTTCTGGGGAAGGAGGCCTTGCCACAATGGATCTGAGGCAAGGGTGACTGGAAAGCATGGATCCATTAAAGTATGGTATGGCAGGGCTTAATTTATATTAAGTAAGTTAGGTAATGGGTGTTGGTGATATGTTAGTTCCTGCAAGTGGTTTTCTGCTTATACTGAATTGCAGGGGAGGGAAATGGCACTTGTCATTCATTTGTTTCTGTAGGGGTCTCTCCATAAATGCTGCTTCTCAGGGACATTCTCTGAAATGAGCAAATAATCTCCCCACTGTGTGTCCAGGTGTTCTTCAGGTTGTTGTTGCCATGCTATATATCCTCAGGCTCTTTGCCCTTCTTTCTCTTCAAGTGTGGCCACTCTGCCTCAGGGGTCTCCCTGAGTCAAACCCCTTGACTTTTTGAACTCCAGATTTTAAGCCCCACTGGTTGCTAAAAGTCATGAAATTCAGTCCCTCTGGCTTTCTGAGCTGATTCCTATGGGGATTCATTTTCTAAATGCACTCCCTTGTGTGTTAGTCTCTCAGCCTTCTCTATGACCATAGCTCCCTCCTCACTTCAGAGTCCATGATCTCTTTCTCTCTCATACTGTGTATCTGTACATCCTACATTATTCAGTGTGGCTGCTTCTCTCCATTTTGTTGTAGAATTTGTTCTGTCAGTCTTCATGTCTTTCTGTGCTATTTAGGATGATTTGATAGTTATTTAGCTGTATTCATGGGATGAGGTAAGCCTAGGATCCTCTTACTTTGCTGTCATCTTCCTTTTCTCAGAATATCTTTCCATCTATTTGTGTCATCTTTAAGTTCTTTCAGCACTGTTATAATTTTCATAATTTACTTTTCATAATTTACTTCCTTGGTTAAATATATCCTAAATATTTTATTTTTGGTGTAATGTTAAAAGTATTATTTTCATTTCCCTCTGATTTTTTGTAAACAAGAAAAAACACAGATTTCTGCATGTTGATTTTCTATCCTAGGACTTCACTGAATTCATTTATTAGCTTTTTCTTGGGGAGGGGTAGAGTATTTTGGATTTTCTATATAAAGTAGAAAGTATTTGTCATTTGCAGATACTGACAGTTTTACTTCCTTTCTGTTTTGGATGCCTTTTTATTTTTCTTATGTAATTGTTCTGGCTAGGACTTATGAAACTATGTTGAATAAAAGTAGGAAGTGTAAGCATTCTTGTCTTTTTCCTGATCTTTGAAGAAAATCATCTTTTCACCACTGAGTATGAGGTTAGCTGTGGGTTTATCATATATTGCCTGAATTATATTTAAGAGCATTCCTTCCATACCCTCTTTATTTTATCATAAATTAATATTGAATACTGTCAAATTATTTTTCTGCATCTGTGATCATATATGATCTTTTAATTATGTAATTTTTATTCTTCATCTTGTTAATGTAATGTATCATGTTGATTGCAGATGTTGAACAATTCTTGCATCCTTGGAATAAATCCCACTTGATCATGGTGCATCATTCTTTTAAGGTATTGTTGGATTTGATTTGCTAATAATTTAAGTATTTTTGCAAGTATATTCACCAGGCACATTGACATGTAATCTATTTTCTTTAGGGTGTTTTTGTCAAATTTTGGTTTTATGGTAATGCTGGTATTGTAAAAGAACTTTGGAAGTGTTTTCAAATTTTTTGGGAGATTTTGAGGGTAGATACTAAACATTCTTCCAATGTTTGTTCGAGTTGACTAGTAAATTCATCTGGTCCTGGACTTTTATATGGTGGGAGATTTTAAATTATTGATTCAATTTCCTAACAAGTAATCTATCTATTCAGAATTTCTAATTCCTCATGATTGAGTCTGGAAAAATTATCTATTTCTAGGAACTTATCTATTTCTTCCATGTTGTCCAAATTGCTGGTGTATATTAGTAGGAGTTTCTTATGATCCTTTGTCCTTCTGTGATGTCTGTTGTAACTTCTTTCATTTCTGGTTTTATTTATTTAACCTATCTTTTTTTCTTGGAGATTCTAGCTAAGGGTTGATCAATTTTGTTTATCTTTGAAAAGAAACTGCTCTTAGCTTCATTAATCTTTCCTGTTTTATTTTTAGTCTCTATTTCATTTATTTCCACTTTTATATTATTTCCTTTCTTCTTCTGAATTTGAATTTCATCTATTACTCTGTTTCTAGCTTATTTAGGTATAGAGTTAGATTGTTTATATCAGCTAGTTCTAGTTTTTAGAGGTAGGGCTGAATTACTATGACCTTCTCTCTAGCAATACTTTTGTTGCATCTCCTGGATTTTTGTATTTCATAAATCTATTTTTACTTATTTCTAGGTTTTCTCAAAATTTCTTCATTGATTACTTCAGTGACCCATTGGTTGTTCAGAAGCATGTTGTTTTATCTCTATTTTTTTTTCCATTTTTTTCTTGTAATTTATTTCTGGCTTCATACCATTGTCAGAGAATATGTGTGATACAATTTAAGTCTTCCTGAAGTTATTAAGACTTCTTTGGTGATTTAACATGTTATCTATAATGAAGAAAATTCTAAGTGCAATTGAAAATAATGTATATTTGTTGCTTTTGGATGCAATGTTCTATCTATTAAATCTGTCTGGCCTAATGTGTCATTTAAGGACACTATTTCCTCATTAACTCTCTCTTTGGATGATCTGTTTTAATGTAAGTGGGTAGTTCAAATTGCATCACTGTTATTTTTTTTCCCTTTTATGCCCATTAGTATTTGTTTTATATATTTTGGTGTTTCTTTGATGTGTGCATATACATATATTTACAAACGTTTGGTCCCCTTGTTTGGTTGACCCCTTTATTGTTATGTGCCTTTCTTTGTCTATTATTACAGTCTTTAAAGTCTATTTTGCTGCTGACTAGAATACATGGTTTTTCTTTTTATTTGATTTATATGGAATATCTTTATCTATTCCTTCACTTTCAATCTGCATTGTCCTTACTTCTGAAGTGTGTCTCTCATGGGAAGCATATAGAAGGGTCTTTGTTTGTTTGTTTGTTTGCTTTAATCCATTCAACCACTCAGTCTTTTGATTAAAGAGTTTAGTTCATTTATATTTAAAGTAACTATGATAGGTATGTACTTATTGACACTTCATTATTTTCTGGATGTTTCTGTAGTTCTTCTGTGTTCCTTTTGTCTTTTTCTCTTTCCTTAAGGTTTGATGGCTTCCTTTGTTGTTATATTTAGATTTCTCTTTCATTTTCTTTTGTATTTTTACTGCAGACTTCTGCTTTATGGTTCCTATAAGGTTCACATACAACTTCCTATGTATATAATGTCTGGTTTGAGTTCATAGCAACTTAAATTTGAACACATTCCCAAACTAAAGTTTTTTATCTTCCCCCATATTTTCTGTTGTTGTTTGTGATATCACATTTTACATATTAAAAAAAACATTTTATTTATTTATTTTAGAGATAGAGAGAACAGCAGGGGGATGAGCAGAGGGAAAAGGGCAGGCAGACTCTGTGATGAGTGCAGAGCCCAATGTAGGGCTTAATCCTACACCCCTGAAACCATGACTTGAGCTGATATCAAGAGTTGGATGCTCAACCAACTGAGCCACCCAGGTGCCTCTTACATATTTTTATTTTATGCATTCTTTAAGTAGTTGTTGTACTATCAGTTAATTTTACTATTTTTAAATTTTAACTTTCATACTTATTTTGTAAGTGATTGACCAGCTACCTTTACTATATAATTACCTTTTCAGTGAGATCTTTAGTTTTGTATGTATTCTTGTTTGTAATTGAGTACCATTTTCTTTCCTAATTTTCCCAGTCTTGAAGGAATGGTCTTATGTAGGACAAGTCACATGGTGCCCAGAAACACAATCTCCTCTGACCACCAGAGCTAGGTGCTCAAAAGGTGTCCCTTGGGTTGGTTGTATATGCTTATCTGTGTTTGGGCTGTATCTGTGGTGAAGACATGGGTGGGACTGGTACCCAGCCCATTTGTAACATGTGCTTGCACTATAGCACTGAGATGAGTGGGCAGGTTAAGACCCAGCCAGGCTGTGACATGCAGCTTCACTGTATGGATGAGTAGGGGAGGTTTATTTTTAAAGTGAGTGACAAAGTAAACTCCTTTAGAATTCTCCTAATTTATAGGGTCCACTTTCTGAGTATAAAAAATATTGTAGAAAATTAAGAAGTACAGAAAAGAATCCTATTTAACTGGAGTACCAGAAGAGACAGGCTACTAAAAGCCAAAAAGTAAGACAAGTCCAGCAAAAACAAAACTGACACTAGAGGAGTTTTATATTTAACCATCTGGGATAGCCGCTTTCACTGTCTTATACCCATCTCCCTTGCCTTCCTCCAAGTCTGATATAAGGATGTGATTTAGTATCTGTCATTAAAATTCAAAAATGAGATCCCTATGTTTTAGATTAATTACCTTTTTACTGGGATGTCAAATGTTCCCTAGGCGGTTTTTTAGAATAATTATTAAGAGCTACGTGGGTACATTTTAAGGTAATTACTCAGAGCTAAAGAATCTTTTGTTTTTCCCCTGTATTTCAGTATTTAAAATCTTCAAATCTAAATAATATTTTATTATGTTTTTTTTAATGTAGTTTCTAAAGACCTCAGGCATCTACTGAAAGCCTTCCATAATATGCTTTTGTTCTTTTTAAAAATATTTTATTCATTTATTTAAGATAGAGAGAGAAAAAGAGAGAGAGAAAGAGAGCATGCAAAGGAGAGGAGGATGGAAAGATTCCCTGATGAGCAGGGATCCCGACATGGGGCTTGATCCCAGGACCCTAAAATCATGAACCAAACTAAAAGCAGTTGCTTAACTAACTGAGCCACCCAAGCACACGCTTTAATTCTTTAAAACAAACTACTATAGGGGCACCTGTGTGGCTCAGCCAGTTAAGCATCTGCCTTCAGCTCAGGTCATGATCCTAGTGTCCTGGGATCACACCCCATAAAGGTAACCCTGCTCAGCAGGGAGTCTGCTTCTGTATCTCCCTCTGCCCCTCCAGCTGCTTGTGATCTCTCTCTCTTTTTCTCTCAAATGAATAAAAATAAAATACTTAAAAAATAAATAAAACAAGATGCTATAGATTTTGCGTAATACAGTGGAGAGAAAATGTTCTCAATGTATAAGTAAAACACAACTATGGGGGAAAATACTAAGCACCAAGAACAAACAAAAAAAAAAAAACTGATACACTAACTGAACTGTAAAATACAGAATGCAAAAACTCTAGGATCTATTATACATGATACAGAAAATCTGAATTTGTGTGTGGTACTGATATTCCTCAGGAAAAGATGCCAGTTTTAAGTTCCTGAACTCCATCTTTAAAGGTGGAAGTCTGGCATTCCAAGCCTAAATTTTTTTTCTATAAGGAAAAAAAATGTCTCATTCTTAAGAAAAATGAGTTTGGACCCCAACCAACAAATTGGAAGGGATTTCTACTTCCATTTTTCTTACAGGAGGGCTTTTTGGCAGCCCTTGAAATCACAGCGCATTAGGTAGCCACCTACATTCAAAATCAAAGCCAGCACTGGAGTGAAGCCCTGGAGTTTGGTTTAATTTTCTACTCCATTCTTGCTCTTTTTACCAGACCTCTTAAAGTTGCTTTACTTCTTCACTTTTGTAACTTAATAATCCTATGAAGCAGTGGATAAGGCACACTCTCAAAAAGAAATTTGCAAGAAAAGGACTGCAAAAAAGTGAAAACAGCCAGAAGGATCTGGTTATATTGGACCTTACTTTATTTTCTATAAACTTGAAAGCATTTAACTTTCCTCTAAAAAGTCCTCTTTTTGTCTAAATTCTGATGTTTGGTCTGAAATACCAGATGAACATTAAGAAGAGTGGAAGAAAATCTCTATAGACTTGTCAGCACTGAGAATAGGAAATGCATACAGTTTTCCCACTGCACCATAACTTGTGATTTTGTCATCACACCTACATATTAAAATATTTGAAATATAATGTTTAAAATGGAACTTTGTAAAATGGTGACCTTTATTTCCAAATGAAAATTAGGATACATACACCCAGAGTTGTAAAAACAGGAGACACTAATAGCTAGATGGCTGGATACATAATTAGAAACTGTTTGCTCAGTGTTTCATAGTACCTGTGAAAAGTGATTTACTACTTTATCCTGTATTTTAACCATGTATAAATAAAGTCTTGAAACACTTTATTAGCCACAAGTTAAACAATAGTCAATATGGAGCTATATTCAAATTGTTTACAAAATAACATGGCATATATGAGACATAAAAGGATCCTCCTATTGTATTAAGCTCTGACCTAGATGTTCAATAAACTTGGTTGAATATAATTGAGTTATGACTACATGTAAAATAGCTGGGCACTTCAGTGGTGGAGAGTTATATAATCAATAAAACATGGTCTTTTCTAGTAATGATATCACAGTTTTGTGGAATGAATAAGAAAAGAAAATATATTTATATTGCAAAGTGCAATGGGAATTCATAGGTGGGTATGATCATAATCAGAGAATAATGGAAATTTTAATAAGGAAGGTAGCATTTTTTTAAGGAGTGTCCTCAGAAGATGGGCAGGATTTCAATAGGTAAAGATGGGGATGTATCACTTTAAGCAGAGGGAAAATCAAGAACCTAGGGAATGGAGGTAGGAAAGCATAGAAAATGCCTGCAAGGACCTAATTTCGGTATGGAGCTTAAGAAAATGACTAAATTTATGTTGATGTTGCCCTTTATAATTCAAGGAAAACTCTCAGATTTGAAGGCTCTCAAATTTGTTTCTCTTGGAAACTTGTTAAATGTAGCTACGTTGGCTCTATCCTTTGGAAGTTAAGATTTGTTCCATCTGGAAATATTCATTTTTAATATGCACTCCAGTTAGTGCAGAGAACACATTTTGAGAAATATGGCTTAAGAAAAAGTGAAAAAAAATAAAGAGCTTTAAATCATGTGTATAAGAACAAGACACTGAGAGATAGGAGCAGTGTAAGAACAATCTAACATTTTTTAATGGATGGTAGGGGCAAGGAAGTGGGTAGTGGCTAAAGTACTTGTTAATTATTAGTACAGATTTTAATGGCATCTGAGGTCACCAACCAATTAGTGAGCGTTTGTCTCCAGGATATGAAATGATTACAAACTAGAATATCTGAGGAAAGGCAGTGTAACTGGGCATTACCTTCTGGTAATGTGAGATTGAGTAATGTACTCCTTGCTGTCTCCTGGTAATTAAAATAGTACTACTACTCAGAGTAACAAGGTGCACTGTCTGTTGAAGAGGAAATGGGCTTCAGATCTCAGGAAAGACATTTAGACCCAACTAAATGAAATAACTTCCAGGTAAAATTACAATGCTCACAATAACTACATTGTCTGTACACACATAGTTTTTCCCCCCTTTATGAAGTTGGCTTATGAAGGAATCATAGGAGGTATCAAATATAAGAGAAGTTGGGAGCCTAATTGAATGCGATATCCATGCAGAACTCCCTTATTTAAAATAAAAATTCTGACTGAGATTTCAATAGGGCAGAACTGGTGAATTTTCTAGGAGAACTAGCCAGGAAAAGACTTTGTGAAGTATTTGCTCACTGTGCTGTAGTCAGCTCTTTAACTAACTGCAGTTGCCAGATAGGTTTTCTGGGAAGATTATAAGCTATTTGACTTCAAGATCTTCAAAAGTGAAAAATAATCCCTGATATTTGTTATGTGTGCTGATCAGTATCAGGAGAAATCTTTGCCCTTATCTATCCAATATTTGTAATTACTTATGTATCATAGTGGTACTATTGCCTCTCACACACATGTACACATCTTATTCAGTCCCACATCATTTGCAGTCACTTGAAGCATTAGGTCTGCATTTTCTTGGCTTACTAAAGTATGTACCTTTCTAGAACTCTAAAATAAAGTTGGTTTTTGGGTAAGTAGTTGCCTTTGACCTATGAAAGGATGGTTGCTGGGCAGAACGCCACATCCCAAAATATAGTATTTACTTGCCGCTAATATGTCTCAAAGAACACCATTAAAAATTAGGTCATTTGATGGTTTAATATTTTTAATGATTCACTTTCTTTTAATAAAATATAGAAACACATGTTGATAGGTAAAAGTCTAGCATCTTTATAGGTAATAGTAACTTGTTCAGAAGTCTCAGTAAGGTAACACAAAAAGTTATCCCTGATATTCATTTGAATCACATTTTTCCTGGATAAGCAACCAAACACATAATATTGCTGGAAAATACTCTTAGACCATATCATGAGTGAAATTTGGTAAAGCTTCAGGTTTTGATAAACATAAATATTCATAAATGAAAATAAAAACTTCTCATGAGAACTCCATATGAAATAGTTTCTGACGTGTAGATTGCTGGGAATCAGGCCAGATTTAGGCCATTGGTTTCATTTTCTCTCTCTCTTTTTTTTAATTCCCAAAAGAAAGTAAGTAAAGTTAAGGAAGAATAGTCTCCTGAAAGCAAAAAATAATTTCATCAAGGAGTCTGGCATGTTTCTTCAAATAAATATCTAACTCAAACTGGAGTCTGTTTTAGTGCCTGTTATAATATGGATCATTTCCTGAGAAAGGAAAATCTCAAAAAATAGTGGCATGCTCTGGAAAACAACAACAACAACAACAACAAAAAGCCTCCTTCATTTTTTTGTGTCCATTACTCTTAGATAATGTGGAATTTACATTCATTATAGAACAGCTAAGTAGGGATTTTTCCATGATGGAAAGCTTTTTCAGTCATCCCAAGCAACTTTTCCTATTAGAAAATAATGTTATTTAAACAAAGGGAAAATATCGTCAGCTCTCCCAGAAGAAGCTAGAGGAACTGTAAGGGAGATACTCTATTCAGGAGCATTTCAAGGTTACAAGCTAGGGTATACATATGAAAATGCACTTGAATGTGGGCAATGACAGATTAACCAACAGGAAAAATATAGATTTTAGGAGGATGGTCATGACTTTGATTTCACTTCACTTAAGCAAATTTGTTCTTTATATTTTAGTTTTTTCCCTTCGTTTGTGTTTATAGAATACACTGTACTTTTTCTACAAACACACTTTTTTTTTTGTTATACATCTACAATTTTATTTTTTCTTTGGGGTAAGGGTTGGGGGGAAACAGAGGTTTTCTCAGAGGCTGAGAAATAAACATTTTGCTGAAATTTTGTCCTGAAAATTTTAAATAAGTACCAGAAGAAGGGGGAAGATAGGTAGTTGGTACACTGGGGCCTAAAGCTGCTATCCCATTTCTGCCACCAGGACTTCCTGTCCCAAACCAAATTATAATAGAGAAGAAAACTATTCTGTATTTTGCTCATTAATGATACAGACAAGAGACAGAGAAGGAGGTGCCACCACAAGTTCCCAAGAACAAAGGGCCCAAGTCCGTTCATTCCACTGTGTCAAAAAGTAGAAGGTAGCTATATGGACTCGATTTGCTTCTGGGCCTTTTCCAGAGCTTTTCTGTTCAGCTGTCGCTGACGAATGATGACAAGGAAAGCAAAGACCAAGGCCACACCCACGATGGCCCCTTCAAATCTCCAGAATAAATATTGTTCCATCAGAGCTGAGTGGCAGCTTATGAATTCATTCCTCTTAGATGAGCTGCATGTGATTTTCTCCACATACCCTGTGGAACCACACTCAGGGGTTGTTTGGGACTGGAAATGGGAGCACGGCGCACACTCTTCCGCCACCGCGAAGTCCTCCGCCAGCCAGCACAGCAGGTTCGAAGCATCCACAGAGCTTTAGGGTGAAAGCGCAGAGCAGCCAACAGATGTGGCAGCCCTGGGGGAGGCACCGCCTCCCTCCGCCCACAGGCATGGAGCGCTCAGGGTCGCGCCTGTTGGGGCAGAGGGACTTTCGAGACTGGCCTCGTGCCTCAGCCGGGGCCCTTCCGCCTCAGGCTCCGGAGGTCCTTCTGTGAGAAGCCGACACTGCCTCTGAGGGCAGAGGCATCACTGGGGCGTCCCCACGGCCATGGCAGGAAAAGCCATCACGCCTTCGTTGGACTGGGCTTGAGCTCGCTTCCTGGGGCCCGCACGGCCCTCGGGAGAAGCCGCGGGGCGGACGACCTAGCGCCCCGTCACCTCCCGGGCCGTCCCGGCCGCCGCCATCTTGCTCTGTGGAGGATGCCGGGCCAACACACTTTTTTAAAAATTTTGTAAGACAACTATCATTCTGCCTCACTAGAAAATAAGGTCCAAGAAGACAAAGATCATGTGCTTTTTCCACTGTTTATATCCCCACTACCAAGAGTGGTGCCTGGCAAATGGTAGATGGTGAATAAATATTTGCTGGATAAATATTAGATGAACCCATCACATTCCAAACATGGCTTTAGGTGCTTCAGGGGATATAAAGGTGTTCAGGCCCCAATCCCTAACTTCAAGGAATTTCTGGGCTTGTTATGGTGGGATGAAATAGGCAGGGGAGCAGAGGTATAAATAAGATACAGACACGAATTGCTAACTAAAAAAACAGAAAGTTAACTACTTTAAGAGAGCTATAAATGAGTATTTGAAAATGGGATTAGCATAACAGTGCCAAGTTAATTGCAGAAGTTTCCATAAAGAACAGGAAATTTAAGAAAGGCCTTCATAAATAGGTAGGACTGATATGCAAAAAGACAATATTCCAGGATGAGTAGCATAATAAGCAGTTGTTTGTGAAAAACAAAAACAAAAACAAAAATGTCAGTTTGAACAATAAGGAGCTCAGTTTGCCTGGAACAGTGATCATCACAAGGAAGTAACGGGAGACAAAACTAAAGGTCTAAGGAAGATACAAGGTACAGTGGCTTTAAGGAAGAAATTGACTACAAGACTATGTACTTTCTGATCTGATGGGTAATAGGGAGTCATTAATTCTCTTTAAAAGGTTCAGCTTAGAAAAAAATTCTAATGGCATTATACACAATAGAGAAGGATAAGATATAGGATAGGGAGACAAATTCAGTAATAAAGGCCTGAACTAGCGTGAAACAATGCAAATTTCAAAAATGAGATGGTTGTGAGAAATAATGCGGTTGCAGAAAATAGTAATAGGATCAGTTATAATAACTAATGTTTATTATGTACTAGACACTATGCTAAATATATTATATACAGCAGTTCAATTAATTTTCAAACTGATTATGTATGTTAGGTACTATGATTTTTCTCATTTTACCAATGAAAAAATTAGAGATCAGAGAGGTTTAGTGATATACCCTGGGTCACAGAGTAATTGAAAGAACAAGAATTTAAACCGAGGTCATTCTGACTTCTAAACATACATTATTTCCCTCATAGTATACTGTCTCCCCCTTAGAAACGTTTGGAAGTGGAGAACAAGTGACAATGAGTCAAGGTCTCCAAGATTTTGATACAACCTGGGAAAATATTGATGAGCTTAGTAGAAATAAGGAAGTCTAGAGCAGAATCAGGTTTGAAGTTTTGAGAGATGATAATTTTTGTTTGAGACTATTGATCTCTATAGTCATATTTTTTATTTACTGAAACTATTTCATTCAACAAATACTGAGCACTTACTTTATGTCTTGCACAGTTTTTGGTTTTGGTACACAGCCACTGGACAAACACAAGAATTCCTGTCCTCAGACTTTACGGTCTAGTAGGTAAAATATATAAAAAACAAATAAGTAAAAAACATAAACATAAAGTATATTAATTATGGTTGGAAGTGGATAAAATACTGAAGGAGATGGGAAATGTTGGAGAGATGCAGTTTTAAAATAGAAAGTTCAGGGAAAGTCTCCTGAAAGGTAACATTGAGGTAAAGATCTGAAGGAGGTGAGCTAATGAACAAGTGAATAGCTGGACTAAAGCATCTCAGGCACAGGGAACTGCTAATTCAAAGGCTTCAAGGCAGGAATGGACCTGGTCCATTCCCCTAACAGCAAGGATGGCAAAGTGGCTGGAGCACAGTACAAGAGGGAGAATGTTAGAATGTGAGCTCAGAAGAGCAATAGGGACCAGAGCATGTAAGATAAAAGCCTATTTTTTAAAGATTTATTTATTTTAGAGAAAGGAAGTGGGAGAGGTAGAAAGAGAGTGGGGAGGGGCAGTGGAAAAGAGAGACATGAGCAGGCTCCCCAGTGAGCATGGAGCCCAACATGGGGCTTGATCTCACAATCCTGAGATCTGACCTGAACTGAAAACAAGATCTGGAAGCTTAACTGACTGCACCATTCAGGCATCCAAAAGATGCAAGCCATTGTAAAGAACTTTGGTCTTCCTCTAAATGAGAGGAAAAGTCATTAAAATATTTTTTATCAAAGACATGACATAATCTGACAAGATAAGACATAATTTGAGTAAATATTAAAGATAACTTCATATTCATGTGTTGAATTTCAAGGTGATAATGAAATATTCAAGAGGAGAGTTCTTATACATAGTTGGAAAGAGAGCTACAACTCAAAAGAAATACAGATTTAAGAGTCATTGCCCATGTTAAGGAAGATGGATTTTCAATAGAGATTGACTGGATGTATATTTATATAAACTTCTAATGTCTATTCAATGACATTAAAAGACAATGACTTCTGTATAAATAGTTAAGAGGCTGAAAACCCAGGGCTTTTGATTGTTTGGTCTGCCACCCAATTTTGCCTGTCACCTGTCTAAAATTAGTACCTGTGAAAATATTATAAAGATGAACTTCAGTTTGAGAACTAAACAATCTCTAATTTTAATCACTTTCAATATATATGTTATTCTTTAAAGCTGTGCTTCCTTGTATTTTATAATGCCATTTTCCTACTTTGTGCTTTCTAAGAAATCTCAGGTGTTTAACCTCTTCAGTTTGATGCATAGTTCATATCATTCATCAGGTCTTTTAGTTAAAAAGGGCATGACGGTTTTGAACAAAATGGCTGCATAATATATA
>NC_081575.1:61614471-61662898 GCF_022355385.1 Mustela nigripes | reverse complement strand
CTTTATCCATTCATCTTTTGATGGACATCTAGGTTCTTTCCATAGTTAGGCTGTTGTGGACATTGCTGCTATAAATATTTGGGTGCACATGCCTCTTAGGATCATTACATTTGTATCTTTAAGGTAAATACCCAGTAGTGCAATTGCTGGGGCATAGGGTAGCTCTATTTAAAACTTTTTGAGGAGCCTCCATGCTGTGTTCCAGAGTGGCTGTACCAGCTTGCATTTCCATGGATTCCCCTTTCTCAGCATCCTGTCCAATGTCTGTCATTTCCTGACTGGTTAATTTTAGCCATTTTGACTGCTGTGAGGTGGTATCTCATTGTGCTTTTGATTTGTATTTCCCTGATGCCGAGTGATGTGGAGCAATTTTTCATGTGTCTGTTGGCCATCTGGATGTCTTCTTTGCAGAAATGTCTTCTCATGTCCTCTGCCCATTTCTTGATTGGATTATTTGTTCTTTGGGTGTTGAGTTTGCTAAGTTCTTTATAGATTTTGGATACTACCCCTTTATCTGATATGTCATTTGCAAATATCTTCTCTCATTCTGTCAGTTGTTTTTTGGTTTGGGGGACTGTTTTCTTTGCTGTGCAAAGGCTTTTGTTTTTGATGAGGTCCCAATAGTTCATTTTTGTCCTTGCTTTCCTTGCCTTTGTCAGTGTTTTTAGGAAGAAGTTGCTGTGGCTGAGGTCGAAGAGGTTGCTGCCTGTGTTCTCCTCAAGGATTTTGATGGATTTCTTTCTCACATTGAGGTCTTTCATCCATTTGGAGTCTATTTTTTTGTATGTGTAGGGAAATGGTCCAGTTTCATTCTTCTGCATGTGGCTGTCTAATTTTCCCAACACCATTTGTTGAAAAGACTGTCTTTTTTCCACTGGTCATTATTTCCTGCTTTGTCAAAGATTAGTGGACCATAGAGTTGGGGATCTATTTCTGGGCTCTCTATTTTGTTCCACTGATCTATGTGTCTGTTTTTGTGCCAGGACCATACTGTCTTGATGATGAAAGCTTTGTAATAGACCTTGAAGTCTGGAATTATGATGCCACCAACTTTTGCTTTCTTTTTCAACATTCCTCCGACTATTCGAGGTCTTTTCTGGTTCCATATAAATTTTAGGATTATTTGTTCCATTTCTTTGAAAAAAAAAAGATGTTATTTTGATAGGGATCACATTAAACATATATACTGCTTTAGGTAGCATAGACATTTTCACACATGCTTGCACACTGGACTTCAGTGTAATTACTATAAAAAAATCCAATTCTTCCAATCCATGAGCATGGAACATTTTTTCATTTCTTTGTTTCTTCCTCAATTTCTTTCATGAGTACTTTATAGTTTTCTGAGTACAGATTCTTTGCCTCTTTGGTTAGGTTTATTCCTAGGTATCTTATGGCTTTGGGTGCAATTGTAAATGGGATTGACTCCTTAGTTTCTCTTTCTTCTGTCTTGTTGTTGGTATATAGAAATGCAACTGATTTCTGTGCATTGATTTTATATCCTGACAGTCTTTGGCATTTCTAACAAGCTCTCAAACAAAGTTCGTTCACAGTCAGAGACTATATTACCTTTCAAGTGACTTCTAGCTATAGTTTTTTGTAATTCTAAAGGAACTTATAGAAACTGGCTTGTCACCCTCACTTACATCAGAATTTTCCTTCATAGATTTTTGTACACATAGGCTTTTTCTTTTTTTGCAAGAAGTCCCAGAATTAATTGACTTATATGTTTTTTCACTTGCAGCTTTGCCTTTGTTTCCCATTTTTAAGCTTTCAACACATAGCTGAAAAAGTCTTGGAAAACAGATCTATCCAAATTAATCACCTCTGAAGAACTGCGGACTTACTGAGTACTAAAGCAATCCTTTCTTCTACGTGAGGCAAACATAAGAAAAAAAAACAGCCTGTCAAACACCTGTAAAGAGATGGCTATCATCATATGGAAATTTGAAGAGCTGCTACGTAGCAATTCATGGTCCAAATGGGAGAGTCAACTGTTATGATGTCCCAGGAAGTCTTATAACAGGAAACAAAAGGGGAAAATTGTAACAGCTTGTTATCTGTGCTTGCACACTGGACTTCAGCATAGTTATTATAAAAAAATCCAAAGCAAATATGCAAATATTTCTTTGAAAAGTCCCCGAATTATGTGTAGAGGCTCAGATCAATGCAGTAAATGCAGTTATACTCACTCTCTATCACCCATTCATAATTAGTCTTTTAGGAAGAGTGGCAGTTAATTGTGAATTTATATTTAGATCCACTATTTGGCAGACAGTTGCTCTGGGAACAAACATGCTTGCAAATTACACATGTGCTGGGCCAGAAGGATATAAGACAGATTCTCGATATTTTATCTATGCAGTGACATACACTGTAATTCTTGTGCCAGGTCTCATAGGGAACATATTAGCCTTATGGGTATTTTACGGCTATATGAAAGAAACCAAACGGGCTGTGATATTCATGATAAACTTAGCCATTGCTGACTTACTGCAAGTTCTCTCCCTGCCACTGAGGATCTTTTACTACTTGAATTATGACTGGCCATTTGGGCCTGGCCTCTGCATGTTCTGTTTCTACCTGAAGTATGTCAACATGTATGCAAGCATCTACTTCTTGGTCTGCATAAGTGTGCGACGATTTTGGTTTCTCATGTACCCCTTTCGCTTCCATGACTGCAAACAGAAATATGACCTATACATCAGCATTGCTGGCTGGTTGATCATCTGCCTTGCCTGTCTCCTCTTTCCTCTCCTCAGAACCAGTGATGACATCTCAGGCAACAGAACCAAATGCTTTGTGGATCTTCCTACCAGGAATGTCAATCTGGCCCACTCGGTTGCCATGATTACCATTGGCGAGTTGATTGGGTTTGTCACTCCTCTTCTAATTATTGTATATTGTACCTGGAAGACAGTTTTATCACTGCATGATAAATATCCTGTGGCCCAAGACCTTGGGGAGAAAAAAAAAGCCTTGAAGATGATCTTAACCTGTGCAGGAGTATTCCTAATTTGCTTTGCACCATATCACTTCAGCTTTCCTTTAGATTTCCTGGTCAAGTCCAACAAAATTCAAAGCTGCCTAGCCAGAAAGGTGATTCTAATATTTCATTCTGTTGCCCTCTGTCTTGCTAGTCTGAATTCCTGTCTTGACCCAGTCATATACTACTTCACCACTAATGAGTTCAGAAGACGACTTTCAAGACAAGATAGTATCCAACTCTATGTAAAATCCTTTGTAAGCAACCATATCACTTCTACTCTGACAACTGAATTATGCTAAATTAAAACAAAACCTGAATGTGGTCTAAAATGCAAGTATATCAGTACATATTTATAATACCCCAAGCCACTGGAAAGTAATCATAGGAAGCACTCACTGCTGTTCATTTATGCTCTATCTTACCTATATGACAAATTCACACCTTTATAATGGAACCTGTTTTTAAAGCATTGTATTCCACCATCACTGTTGTTGATATGTCTGTGTAATAATTTGTTATTAAGTTAGGATTTAAACTGTAAAACTTCAGTGACATTCTATATATGTATGCACTCAATTAGAGTCATCATAAGCACTTAGTTTTGCCACAATGGACACTGAGTCTCTGTACTTAGAGGCGATGTAGTTGTCTATTTATACTGGTAATCACAGTTTATATTCAAATACCATATTTTGAGTGTATTTCAACTAAGATGGGCAATTTGTTATTCTGTGAAAACAGAGTGGTATAAATATGGGACTATTTTTATCTCCTATGTGTGATTATACTCTAGGGTTTGAAGACTCAAATAACTATTCTCTTCATTTAGGTGTCAATATGAAACATCATGTCACACTTATTCATAAAATGAAAATCTGAGCTCAGGCCTCTGGTATGTTTAAAGTAAGAACAAGAAACAAATTCATATACAGTAACCTCTATGATTATATAAGATGTCTTACGGAATCCACCTAGATCAGATAGCTCACCAAAGTACATACAATGTAACCTAAATTTTCTCTATAGGTCTGGGAGATGGCAGATAAGTGACAATCAGAGCTCCAGTTCTCTTAAACTATTTCCTAAGAATACCTATTGAAATGTATGGACCTGCCTAATAGAGAGAGCTTCCACCATCCTTCTAGAGTAACACTGAATATCTCTGACAGGATACTGCACTATTTGAGCTTATGAAGAAGTAGTGCAGTAATTAATTACTAAGCTTAGGCCAGAATAAAAAGATGAAGGGATGGGTACACCTCTTAAAAGTCTCACCACGTTGTATTCATTACTTTAAATGATGATTGTCAAGCCACCTTCATGAACTGAAGGCAAACAGGCATGTGGACCTTAG
This sequence comes from Mustela nigripes, assembly GCF_022355385.1. Classification (NCBI taxonomy): domain Eukaryota; kingdom Metazoa; phylum Chordata; class Mammalia; order Carnivora; family Mustelidae; genus Mustela; species Mustela nigripes. The sequence goes on along the minus strand of NC_081575.1, from coordinate 61,658,555 downwards.
AGTCTTCAGAAATTTGGGGGGGCCAGCTTTGCCTCAGTCATACCATTGTGAGTCCTGCACAGCCTACCTCCCAGAAGCTATGGGAGGAGATTCTTTCACCATTTTTGAGAAAATAAAAGTGCAGAAGATGAATTTTGACAGCATTGGACACCCCTTACAGTTATTTACCTGTTAGCTGTTTGGTGTTAGTATGCAGGTAGCAGACCCAAGATATGAGTCATAGTTATATCTGAAGTTAAAATATTATAGTACCTTGAAATATGTTTTAGCAGAAAGCTCTAATTTAAAACAATGATCTACTTAAAAATCTGTGTGCTATATAATAAAGACACATGCTACTTCTCATCTAGAAGGAATGTAGAAATCAACCAAGGGCTCCATCATATTTTCATAGGAAAGGAGTTGTTTGGGGCACACAGTTATGATACTAATATGATTTGGGAGAAGCTGGCAAATCAAAATTAATGGAAAATATTCAAATGTTTTTTCTAGACAAGTATTGATTTTACTTTGTTATTAAAATAATACCTTATTAGAAAACAGACTTTGTGCTGCTAGCAATGGTGTGTTTGTCTCTTTATTATTCATCATAATGTACATATTGTGATGTATTATAAGAGTTCTAAATGAGTGTTAAATTGTGTTTTAAAAAGGAGGAACTGTAACTATGTCTGGTCTGTTTGCTTTAAAGTGATTTGTGTTTGAATATAATTTAACGTTTTAATGGGATCACAAGTAATAATTTTGTGGGTACTTATAATAAAAGAGTCTTGTTTATAGCATATTTTTTTACTATTTTTTAGATTAACATGGATTACGCTTTTTAGGGTCGTTTTGGGGTACCAGAGATTTAATTTTATTAATATATTAATGTTACTTTAAACACCATTTTTTTTCTAAAAAGGAGAGGAAATATTTCTAGGACATTAATGAATTTCTTAGAGGAATGGTTGAAGGGGTTAGAGCCCATTTATTGGTGGTCCAGAGCCTTTGTAGATCATTTACATCATTAGAGCAGAGGATAAGTGTCTTGTATTATGATACTGTATATCTAGTACCACGACTTCTCCCAGGTCTGCCCATCTAGGTTTGTATTAAATGTAATTCACTTTATTTACCTCTCTTCTCCATCAATACATTTTTCCTCCTGTCCTATTCCCTTGTTCTTCTAGTCAGTAATCTGATCAATTTATTCATACTTAGGTGCTAGAGACTAATGTTAGTTTAATATTAACTTGCCATGGGATACCTGAATTCAAGTTTTAGGGATATAACTCAAAGTGTTAATCCCTTACTTTTAATGGGAGGTTGAATGACACTGTAGAAAACTGGAGGGGAAGATTTTTTTAAGAAAGTGAATTTTATAGCAGTGTCTTTCAAATTGCCTAATAAGTGATCACTTATTTTGCTTGCAGTAATTTTAAGAAATATATATTTCATCCATCTATCTATCATCTATCTATCTATCTATCGTCTATCATCTATCTGTATCACAATATATCAGCTTCTCATGTCTCTGCTTGTTTCCTTTTTCTTTTTGCCTTTTCCCCTTCCAAATCTGGACTTTATTTTCAGGAGAAAAGCTTTGCTGTTAGGAGTCAGAGGGATGTGTTACTGCAGCTGCCATCTGGACAGCAGTCTCCTCTCTGAGCTTCTCTTTTCCTTGGAAAATCTTTTTGAATCTCCCATTTATCACTCTCTGGGTCAATGAAACCAAGGTGCAAAAGTAAGCATCCTCAACTATAGTAATATACAATTCAAAATAAATAAACTCACATTTCCTATATAAAGTTTTTTGAGTTCTGATTCCAAAACCTACATACATGTAATTATTCCAAAACCGGAGATTTTGAATATGGGGTGATTTCCATGTTACTATTATTGTCATCATTATTATTATTATTATTATATTCAAATGGTTTAAATTTTTTCATTGTCACTCAGATAAGCAGCTAATTCTACTAACTTGTAATTCCATAAAAAAATGAGCCATTTGTCCTAGGAACAACAAGAGATCAAGCTACCTTGATCTGAAAGAGTACATGAGTGGAACTTTTGTGTAACTTCATTTTATATCATCATTCTGTTTTTACTTTCAAGAGACTGTGAAAAATGTTGCACTTGGAATTTATTTTCATATGTAATTTATAATTTTCATTTTAGCAATAAAGATGGTCTCTGTAATTATATATTCTCTGCCTCCTGAAGTCAAGGTATATTTAGTGACTTTTCATAAAATGATAAGCTTGAGTATTTCTTTTTCAGTATTCTCACCCACATAGATAAGTCCCATGAGGCTTCACTCTCCCTTTCTCTCCCCTGAGAGGTGCATTCTTTTTTCAAATAGAAAGATAAGGAACTTCCCTCATTCTACACCATCCCCTTCCCTCCACTTCTCCCACAGATAGACTCTCATATATGCACACCCTTCTAAGATTATTCCTCACACTCACTTGTTGACCAAGTTTATTTGAATGACAATGCCCTGTATTTTCTAGAATCTAGTTTATGGGCAGAAAAGGAGATAAAGTGACAGAGGGAATATTTTCTCTTTAGTCTTAAGGGTTGTTAAGACCTGATAATCTGATTTGTTTTACAGTTTGCCAGGAACCCCACCCCCACCCCACCCCAACAATTTTGCACTATGCCCTTCCACTCTTCCAAAAACAGATTGAAAAACAAACAAAACATGCAAAGACAGTAAATTGTCTCTGGCCCTCTTCTCATCTTCTCTTTCTTCCACTTTAGTAGCTCCCTCTTTATCTTGCCTATATCTCCAGGGATTTGGTGAGGCCCAGGTATCTTCTCTAATAACTAGTTAGGTAAGAATTACACATTTTGAACAATTTGAGGTTTGCTGGAAGGGAGATGGGCAGGGGATGGGCTAAATGAGTGGTGGGTATTAAGGAGAGAACATGTAATGAACACTGGGTGTTATATAAGTGATGAATCACTAAATTCTTGAAACCAATATTACACTAACTAGAATTTAAAAAACAAACCTTAAAAATAAAAAAATAAATAAAAATAAAAAGGAAAAATTTTTAAAAAAAGGAATTACACATTTTGGCTACTGCAGAAATAATTTCCTGGGAATGGTGAAGACTTTTTAAAAAGAAATCTCTGATGTCTTGGTAGACATGGAAGAAATTAACGGGATATAAATATGGAATCTGGCCCATGCTTCCAATACCCTCAAATCATATATACACCTTTTCTGTACCTTCCAAAAGCCAGACCAGAAGTAACTTCACTGCCTCCACTACCATATTTTGGGAGGAAGGAGTGAGAGATAAACTCTCAAGTAAATGTGGCTCTTTTAACTCATTCCTTAGTTATAGAGGATGTGATGTGTGTTTGAGAAACAAAACAGTGTACTGTAAACTTTCTTAAACTTCATTAACCATTTCCTCCGTAGAATTTCCTCACTTATTTGATTTTGTCAAGAAGACATTTCTTCTTCCATTGTTTGTTGATTAAGTTTTATTTATCTGACTCCTTACTATGCATTTGCTAATTCCTCTAGAGGCATAACTCTTATTTGATGCCTTACCTTTGTCTCCTTGGATCTTTTCAAAGAATAATAGAGCAACTGTTCCTTGGAAGGGAGAACTATCATTAGACCTATCACTCTGACCCCAGTGTTTTCTTTCTGAAAGGGCTTCAGAAGCAGAGTTCAGAGGCAATCCTAGGATATTTTGCTCTTCAAAGTTTGATTCTGAGCATAATGGGAAGATTTGTTTCCAGCCTTTTCTAAGCAATATTGAATATCCACAACCTGTGCAATGACAAGTATCATTCATATTTTTAAACTGCTAATCTAATAACAAGAAAAAAAATAAATAACTAGCTTGAAACACTAATGGTCAAAGTATTGGGCTCAAGGAATGAAAGCATGAAGTAAGTAGCCTTATCATAAGAATCCTGCCATGCTTGCATGAAGTAAAATTTATAATACAGCGTTAAAAATGTATGAAATCACAGTAGTGTCCTATGTCACTAAATGAGTTTAACTTTTTTACTTAGATGCATATAAGTCTGTGTGTAACTATGGAAAAGTTTAAATATATTAAAATGAGGAACAATTAGCATAACAAACATCCATGTCCCCATTATTCAGCTTCCATCAACATCAACACATGACCAGTCTTTATCTATGCCTGTACCTATTTTCCTTACTCTATATTATATTAAAGTACATTTCATACATTATATAATTCCATCTTTAAATATTTTAACAAGTTATATTACTATTTAAATGAACTATTCAATATATGATCAAAAGCCATTAAAGATAAATGATTTTAGATGTTTTCAGTAATAACATCAAACACTAAATTCAAACAAATAAAATAATTTCTTTTTGATCAATATGAACAGGTCCCAACTAAGATAAAAATGTGTATTAACCTGACTCTGTTTTCCACAGATGAGCTTTCTACTGCAGAAGTGTGATGGAGACATTATCCTACAATGGTATCCTTCTTATATGAAAAAGAAATAAAAGTTTTCTCAGACAAACAAAGATTGAGGGAGTTCATCACCACTAGATCTTCCTTGAAAGAAATATTTAAAGTTCTTCAAGCTGAAGTGAAGACCCTAATCACTGAAAGAAAAAACATATGAAAGTACATGACACCCTGGTAAAGACAAAAAGTAGTCAGACTTAGAAAACTGTAACTCTATATTAAGGTAGTGTGTTAACACCTCAACTACAGTTCAAAAGTCAAAGGAAAATGATTAAAATAATATAACTACAATATATTGTTAGCAAATACATGACATAAAAGAAGTGACTTGTAACATCAATAATATAAAAGAGAAGACTGGAAGAATGGGGACTTTACAGACATTCAAAGATAAGTTTCTATCAGCGTAAAATGGAATATTTTATTTATTAGACATTTTAAATAATGTAAAGGCAACCACAAAGCAGAAACCTAGAGTAGATCCACAAAGACAAAGAAAAGGGAAAGAGAATATCACTATGGAAATTAACCAATTTACAAAATACATAGAGACAAAAGGAAAAAGAAACAATAGAAATATGAAACAACCAAAAATAAGATAGTAGTAGTAAGTCTTATATATCAATAATTATTCTAAATATAAAGGTATTGTACTTACCCATCAAAAGGTACACAATGGCTGGGTAGATTTTTTTAAAAATCAACTATATGCTTCCTATAAAGGGCCAATTTCAGATTTAAGGGCACATATAAACTCAAAGTGAAGGGATGGAAATAGATACACCATAAAAGTGGAAACCAAAAGAAAGAAGAGGTAGCTACATCAGACAAAATAGACTTTATGGTAAAAAAGTAACAAAAGATGAGGAAGATTATTGTATAATGATAAAAAGATCAATGCATCAAAAAGATATGGTCATCATAAACATATACACACCTAACACTGGAGTACCTAAATATATTAAGCAAATGCTAACAGATTCAAAATAAGAAATAGATAATAATACAAGAAGAGTAAGGGATTTCAACATTTGCTTTCAATAATGGATAAAGTAATATAGACAGAAAAGCAACAAGGAGATAATGGACTTGAAACACATTATACCAAATGGACCTAACAGAGATGTGCAGAAGACTCCACCTAAAAAAAAAAAAAGCAGAATACACGTTTTCAATGCACAAAAAGCACTGTCCAGGATACAACATATGATAAGACAGAACAAATCTTAGCATATGCATAAAAGACTGAAATCATATCAAGTATCTTTTTTGACCACAATGGTTCAAAACTGGAAATCAAAATAAGGAATTCTGGAAAATCTGCAAAAATATGGACACTAAACAACACACTCCTGAACAACCAAAAGATCAAAAAGGAAATCAAATAGAAATTTAAAAAAATAGAAACAAATGAAAATAAAAGCATAACTTACCAAAACCTATAGAATGGTACAAAAGCAGTTCTGAAAAGGAACTTAATATTGGTAAATGTATATATTAGGAAATAAACAAGATGACAAATAAACAACCTAATTTGGAAAAAAAGCAAATTAAGCCCAAATTTAAGGGAAAGAAAGAATAAAGATCGGAGTGAAAGTAAATGAAATAGAGACTAGAAAAAAGGAAAAGGATCAATGAAAATAAGAATGATATTTTCAAAAAATAAAATTGACAAAACTTTAGCAATACTGAGAAAAAGAGAGACAACTCAATTAAGTAAAATTAGAGATGAAAAAGGAGAAATAAAAAGTGACACCACAGAAAGTCATAGAATATCAAGAGACAACTATACCTCTCAATTGATACAGAAAAAACATTTGACAAAATATAGCATCTGTTCTTGATTAAAACAGTTCAAAGTATAGGAATAGAGGGAACATTCCTCAACTTTATAAAATCTATCTACAGCAAATATCATCCTCAATGGGGAAAAGCTGACAGCCTTCCCTTTGAGATCAGGAACATGACAAGGATGCCCATTCTCACCATTTCTGTTCAATATCTTACTGGAAGTCCTAGCAACAGTAATCAGACAACAAAAAGAAATAAAAGGTATTCAAATTGGCAAAGAAGAAATCAAACTCTCTCTCTTTGCAGATGACATAATACTTCATATGGAAAACCCAGAAGAGTTCATCCCCAAACTACTAGATCTCATACAGCAATTCAGTAATGTGGCAGGATACAAAATCAATGCACAGAAGTCAGTTGCTTTCTTATACACTAACAATGAAAATATAGGAAGGGAAATTAGAGAATCAATTCCATTTACTATAGCACCAAGAACCACAAGATACCTGGGAATAAACCTAACCAAAGAGGTAAATGATCTGTACTTGAGGAACTACAGAAAACTCATGAAAGAAATTGAAGAAGATGCAAAGAGATGGAAAAGCATTCCATGCTCATAGATCAGAAGAATAAACATTGTTAAAATGTCTATACTGCCCAGAGCAATCTATACTTTCAATGCCATCCCAATCAAAATTCCATCAGCATTTTTCAAAGTGCTGGAACAAACAATCCTAAAATTTATATGGAACCATAAAAGACCCCAAATAACTAAGGAAATGCTGAAAAAGAAAAACAAAGCTGTGAGTATCACGTTGCCTGATTTCAAGCTTGTACTACAAAGCTGTTATCACCAAGACAGCATGGTACTGGCACAAAAATAGACACATAGACCAGTGCAACAAGGTAGAGAATCCAGATATGGACCCTCAACTCTATGGTCAAATAATTTTCTACAAAGCAAGAAAAAATATCCAGTGGGGAAAAGACAGTCTCTTCAATAAATGGTGAGGAAAAAATTGGGCATCTAAGTATAGAAAAATGAAACTCGACCATTCTTTTATACATTCACAAGGATAAACATGAAATAGATGAAAGACCTCAATGTGAGGCAGGAATCTATCAAAATCCTAGAGAAGAACATAGGCAGAAGAACATAATCTCTTTGACATTGGCCACAGCAAAGAAAACAAAAGCGAAAATGAACTTTTGGGATTTCATCAAGATCAAAAGCTTCTGCACAGAAAAGAAACAGTCAACAACACGAAGAGGCAACCCACAGAATGAGAGAAGATATTTGCAAATGACACTACAGACAAAGGGCTGATATCCAAGATCTATAAAGAACTTCTCAAACTCAACACCCAAAAAACAGATAATCATGTCAAAAAATGGGCAGAAGATGTGAACAGACACTTCTCCAAAGAAGACATACAAATGGCTGACAGGCACACAGAAAAATGTTCATCATCATTAGCCATCAGGGAAATTCAAATCAAAACCTCATTGAGATACCAGCTTACACTAGTTAGAATGGCCAACATTATCCTGACAGGAAATAAACAAATTTTGGAGAGGATGTGGATAAAGGTGAACCCTCTTGCACTGTTGGTTGGAATGCAAGTTGGCGCAGCCAGTTTGGAAAACAGCGTGGAGATGCCTCAAAAGATTAAAAATAGAGCTACCCTATGACCCATCAATTGCACTACTGGGTATTTATCCTAAAGATACAGATGTAGTGAAAAGAAGGGTCATATGTACCCTAGTGTTCCTAGCAGCAATGGCCACAATCACCAAATTGTGGAAAGAGCCAAGATGCCCTTGAATGGACGAATGGATAAAGAAGATGTGGTATGTATATACAATGGAATACTATGTAGCCGTTTTTTAAAAGATTTTATTTATTTATTTGACAGAGAGATCACAAGTAGGCAGAGAGGCAAACAGAGAGACAGGAAGAAGCAGGCTCCCCACGGAGCAGAGAACCCCATGCAGGGCTTGATAACAGGACTCTGAGATCATGATCTGAGCCAAAGGCAGAGGCTTAACCCACTGAGCCACTCAGGCGCCCTGATAAAACCTTTTTCATGAGCAGTCACTGGCCAATACTTCTCAGAGACAGCTAGTTTAATGTTTGAAAAAGACTTCTCATGCATTTCATTAATACAAAAGAGTGTTTTAATGGCTCAGTTCTTTTACTGTGTAGTGTCTAGATATAGTAAAATTCTTATGAGGTGTGTAGGTTTGTTTACCCATATACTGAATGCTTCTGGACTAACATTACTTTTTAAATTTCTTTTGTTCGGGCGCCTGGGTGGCTCAGTGGGTTAAATTTCTTTTGTTCATTTTTTAGACTGTTTCTGTCTTATTTTCTTTTTGTCAACTGTAATTTCTTTATCCTGTACTAGTATTTACTCTCCTTTCCCTATTCTAATGAAATGCTTCTAATATTCTGTAATAACAATGCTCATTAGAATTACTTATAAAATAGGAGCCAAATGGTTTAGAATCATTCAAATATTGTGAAATGCTGGGTAAAACTCTCTCTCTCTCTCTCTCTCTCTCTATATATATATATATATGTGTGTGTGTGTGTGTGTGTGTGTGTGTGTACACACTTGCATTTAGGTTAAATAAGATAATTATACAAGGCAGATATAAAGAGACCTAACATGATAAGTACTCACATTTAAGATACAGCTTTGAGTAAACTAACTCCACAGTTCAATGTGTCTATCCACAAGCAAGCAACACTCTTTTTTAAAAAAGATTTTGTTTATTTATTTGATAGAGACACAGTGAGAGAGGGAACACAAACAGGGGGAGTGGGAGACAGAGAAGCAGGCTGCCTGCTGAGCAGGGAACACTTAATGACTGAGCCACCCAGGTGTCCCAGCAAAACTCTTTTAATACTTTAAGAAAGGAACATTTTCCACAATTAGGAAGGTGTCATTCTTGCTTTAATTCACATTGGTCAGATGAGTTTTGGAAATCACATTTTAGGACTGACTTAAATAAATTAAAGTATCCAAAGGAAGATGAACAATGCCGTGAGAGGCTGGAAAGCATGGCTAATGAAGAATATGTGATGAAACTAGTGATGGATATCCTGGGGAATTGAAAACTGATGCTGGTGAAGGAGAGGAAAAAGCATGTTTGCTATCTTCAGAAGGAAAAAATGGCTGTCATATGCAAAAGTGAAGGAAGTTAATTTTTTAATGTAAGAAAAGAAAGAAAAAATACCAATAACTGGAAATTAGGTGGATATGGATATCCAGTTATAAAAGAGAACTTATAAGCAGTTCTTTAATAATTGGGCAGCCTGCATATGAAAGTAGAAGTTCCCCAAATTGAAGGGCATTGAAATGACATACAATTTTATTTACAATGAAATTAGAAATATGCTGAAGAAAGTTTCCGGCTATGAAAAAAAATTACATGTGTCAGAAATGTTAGGTCTATGAAAATTCTTCATTAATAGGTTAGCCTGCAAGCAAGGTGAAATATGTATCTAGGTGCCAGACAGACAGAGTTCTGAGGCCATGGCCACTAGGTTTTTAACCCTCCAATGCATATGTCTCTTTCTTTCTGTGTTTCTTTTTTCTTTTCCTATTTATTTGCTCCCCTGCCCCTGCAAGTGTATGCCTTAAATCACTAAAGGTTTTCACTTGTAACCTTCAAGGGTAAAGAAAACACTAAGACTTGACATAGAGATTGTTCCCACCCTAACTGATCTAGCTATATTTCTCTAAGTATTAATTGTATTATCTTAGGTGATTTTCCAAACTCTTTTGGATTTTAGTTCCCTTCTGTGTGAAATAATTTTAGTTCCCTTCTGTGTCAAATAACTTACCCTCCTTTTTGTTGAAGCAGTATGCATGTGTGTGCACACACTTCTAGTTGTGCAAAACAGACATAAAAATCAGCATTGCAAAACAAGGCATTATTACTTTAGTCTCTCAGACATGAGTAAAATATTGGCAGTTTTAACAAATTGTTTTCATAGGAAGCTCTCCCCAGATGTTTGTATGTGTGTAGTAGGGGTGAGAGAGTGGACTTAACTCAGTCATTTCTATTCCTACTATTCCAGATGTCTCCATTGGTAATTAAGTGCATTTTATTTTCCTTGGATCTAGAAATATTCTCCAGAAGCAGATGGAATATTATGTTGGGGATGGGATGAGAATCCCATTTCAGAAGCATTACTAACATGTCTTTGTAGCTATTTAAGAACATGTGGATGGGTTTTCTGTCAGGTAACTTTTGTGAATTAAATAATTGCAATGGCCTCTGGGAAGCACCCCTCACAGACAGGACACAATAACAGATTTGTTAAACAAAAAATAACAAATAAACAACAACAAAAACCTACCATGGACCCTGGGCTTTCTGAGGAACCATAGAACATAGCTACTGGTCCCCTCTGCTGGTGAGCTGCAAAGGTTTGGATAAAAAACTGCCATGCAGGTGCGCCTGGGTGGCTCAGTCCTTAAGTGCCTGCCTTCTGCTCCAGTCATGATCCCAGGGTCCTGGGACTGAGCCCCACATTGGGCTCCTGCATCAGGCTCCCTGCTCTTCAGGAAGCCTGCTTCTCCCTCTGCCCCTCCCCCTGCTTGTGTGCTCTCTCTCTCTCTTTCTCAAATAAATAAAATCTTTAAAAAACAAACAAACAAACAAACAAACAAAGAACAGTGGTGCTACCCCACAGCATTTCCCAGTTTATGTAAACATGAAACAGAAAGCCAGCCCCTAGACTCCCTGTTTTCCACTGGCTTCCCCACTCTGGTGCCTGGGAACTATGTTGCACTCAGACACCCCTGTTCTTCTTGTGACCCCAGGGATCCTGAAATCAAGCTCTCCCACCTGCGATCTGCCCTGCTTCACCACCTAAACACCTTTAAGCCAGGGAAGTTCCCCACTGTAGCCAACTTCTAAAAGTTCTGATTTTGCACTTGGGTCAAGAAATGGGCAGAAGACATGAACTGACATTTATCCAAAGAACACATACAAATGACCAACAGACTCATGAAAAAAATGCTCAGCATTACTTGGCATCAAGGAAATACAAATTAAAACCACAATAAGATTCTACCTCATACAGATCAGAACGGCTAAAATGAACAACTCTGGAAACAACAGATGTTGGCAAGGATACAGAGAAAGGGAACTCTCTTACACGGTTGGTGGGAATGTAAACTGCTGTAGCCACTCTGGAAAATAGTATGGGGATTCCTCAAAAAGTTGGAAATAGAACCCTATGACCCAGCAATTGTACTAATAAGTATTTATCAAAAAGATGCAAACATAGTGATTCGAGGGGACATATGCACCCCAATGTTTATAGCAGCAATGTCCACAATAGCCAAAATTTGGAAAGAGCCTAGATGTTCATCAATGGATGAATAGATGGAGAACAAGTAGTAGGTATATTTATATAGTGGAAAATTACCATCAAAAGGAATGAAATCTTGTCATTTGCAATAATGTGGATGGAACTAGAGGATATTACACTAAGTGAAATAAGTCAGTCAAAGACAAACACCATATGATTTCACTTGTATGTGGAATTTAAGAAACAAAACAGATGAACACAGGGGAAGGGAAGGAAAAATAAGATGAAAACAGAGGGGGGTCAATCATAAGAGACTGAACTATAGGAAACAAACTGAGGGTTGCTGGAGGAGGTGGTGGGTGAGGGAAAGGGGTACCTGGGTGATGGGGATTAAGAAGGACATTTGAAGGGGTGACTGGGTTGCTCAGTTGGTTAAGCAACTGCCTTCAGCTCAGGTCATGATCCTGGAGTCCCAGGATCGAGTCCCACATCTGACTCCCTATTCATTGGGGAGTCTGCTTCTCCCTCTGACCTCTCCCCTCTCATGCTTTCTCTCCCTCATTCTCTCTCTCTCAAATAAATAAATAAAATCTTTCAAAAAAAAGAAGGGCCTTTGAAGTAATGAGCACTAGGTGCTCTATGCAACTGATGAACCACTAAATTTTACCTATGAAACTAATAGTATATGTTAATTATATTGAATTTAAATATAAAGTCAAAAAAACACAGTAGCAAGTGATGCCTTGCTACAGAGTATCGGCTCTGTGAATAATCATGAGGATGATAGTTGGCATTGTTCAGGACCTTTAAACAACTAAAGATCCACTTAAACACTGAACTATATAACTCCTTACACATCTAGCTAATTATGACTTAGAGGTATATTAAAAACACACAGGAATTCCACATATGAGTGAAATCATATGTGTCTTTCTCTAACTGACTTATTTTGCTTAGCATACTATAGTCTAGCTCCATCCATGTCACTGTAAATTACTAGATTTTGCCCTTTAAAAAAAAAAAGATTTTATTTATTTATTTTACAGAGAGAGAGCTCACAAGTAGGCAGAGAGGCAGAAAGAGGGAGAGGGAGAAGCAGGCTCCCTGTGCAGAAGCAGGCTCCGCTGTGCAGAGCCTGATGTGGTGCTTGATCCCAGGACCCTGAGATCATGACCTTAGCCAAAGGCAGAGGCTTAACCCACTGAGCCACCCAGGCACCGCAATATTTTGTTCTTTTTGATGGCCGAGTAATATTCCTTTATATATGTGTATATATACCACATCTTTATCCATTCATCAGTTGATAGACATTTGGGCTCTTTCCATAATTTGGCTGTTGTTGATAATGCCACTATAAACATCTGGGTGCATGCATCCCTTTAAATCAGTATTTTTGTATCCTTTGTGTAAATACCTCGTAGTATAATTGCTGGGTCATAGGGTAGTCTGACATTTCTGAACAAAGGGGAAGGGGGAAAAAAGAGAGGGAATCAAACCATAAAATACTCTTAAGTATAGAGAACAAACTTAGGGTTGATGGAGGGAGGTGGGCAGGGGATAGGTTAAATGGGTGATAGGTATTAAGAAGGGCACTTGTGATGAGTATTGGGTGTTACATATAAGTGATGAATCACTAAGTTCTACTTCTGAAACCATTATTACCCTATATGGTAACAGACTAGAATTTAAATTAAAAAAAACCTGGAAACAAGCAAAAAGAAACACACAAGGTAAAATATAAAGCTGATAGTCTTCAAACCTTACCTCAGACTATAGAAAACTATGTTGTTAGAGTTTAATGTCAAGGTTTTTGAAACTCTCACCTAACCATACTGGTGAAAAAGTGCTACAGAGATAAAGCTAAAGTTGTTTTAAAAAGGCAACCAAGAAGAGGACCACAAATATTCTCATTCCTTTGAGATCCCACAGAAAATCCAGGCCTTAGCTAATCAAAATGCATGATGAACAATCCATCCCCAGATTTCTGTCTGATAAGATATCATGCCAAAACCAAAAAGGCCTTTTATTCATATCTCGTATGCTCTATGACAATCAGGTTGATTCTCTGAAGGCATCTATGGAGTAAGAAAATGTAAATTGCTGAAGAAATGCCAATGAAAGAGAGAACTATGATTAATTTGCACAGAAACAGCTGGAAAGTAAGTACTTGTCTTCTCACTTTTAGAGTTAATTTCACCATAGAAAAAAGGTCCTCGAATGGGGCATGTAGTCACTTGCTAGCTAGTATTTGACACTCATAAATAAACAATTATCACCCTTCAAGTTAAATAACACTTCAGAGATTACCACATCTGCTTAAAATTTAGTAACCTTGGGGATTTTTCTCAATACCCCTAAGTCATGATGGTCATTTTATAGATAAGTTTACTAGGGAGAAAAAAGTTATTTCATTTTGCCTGGAGGGTAATATAGATTTGATGATGATAGTTGTGCTAGTGGTGGTGATGGTGGTATACAACATTTATTAAAATAGTATTATCTTTTGTTAGACCAGTTTTTTTTATTAATTTAATTTCTTTTCAGTGTAACAGAACTCATTGTTTAGCACCACACCCAGTGTGCCATGCATTATGTGCCCTCCATAATATCCACCATCAGGCTCCCCCAACCTCCCACCCCCCACCCCTTCCAAACCCTCAGCTTGTTAGACCAGTTTTATGTATCATTTCATTAAACTCTCATATAATCCTATGATATATAGGACCTATTACTGTAACTATTTCATAGATGAGAAAATTGAAGTAAAGAATGTTAAGTAGTTTTCCTCAGGTTACACAACTACTAACTTGCAGAGTTGGAATTAAGATCCCAGGCAGTCTGACTCCCACAAGATGTAAAGCCTCCTTACTTACTGCTAATAATTGGGTGAACCAGGACTTAAGAACAAGTTCCTAACTGCAATGTTAATGTTCTTTCCATTCTTTCTTATAACCCGCTACAGAAGACTTCTTGCACCATGAATTAAGCTGGGCAGCCACACTTACAAAATATGATGGAGAAAGGGATTGTGTCTTTGCAAAAATACATTGGTAGCTGGAGCTCTAAGCGAGCAAAATTTGATTATATCCCCAAGTATTCAGACCCACCCTTTTAAGCCAAGGGAAACTTTGTAGCTGGAAGCTGAGTCGGCTTGAAGGAAAATTTTAAGGTGGCCCTGCTAGCCCTAATTACAATTTGACAAAAGCAAAGGCTTATCATTTGCCACTTCTGGAGGAGGCTGGAGTTATCATACTCTTTTTACAAGTTGGTTTCTCTATGTCTCATCTCATAATCACTTGAGGGGCTGTTTCCATAGACACCCACACTTCAGTTTCCCAGATTAACCACATTCAAACAAGAATGTAGGCCTTGGTTGCAGCAACTGTGAACTGTTTCACCATGTGTCTAACAGGCATGGCTTATCTACTTTCCTCTCTGTGTATAACAGAACAATAGAGTTCAAAAACAGAAATAAAATTACCTGAAAGATCCTTGGGAGTTTCAGAGCTAAAGAAACATATTTGCTCTCCATGAAATAAAGCAAAATCAGAAAGGAAAGGAAGAGCCAACTAATTTTTTTGTTGTTTGTTTTTATTTGCTTGTTTTTTTGTCCTTGGCCTTTGGGGGGAGGGTGAGGCATTAGTTCTAGTCTAGTCTGTTTCACAAGTGTAAAATGAAAGCACACACCTTTCTTCTCTACCTGAAACAGAGTTGTGGGTCCCTGGGGACCTATAGGGGAGGGTGGTGGAATGTGGAAATCTGTGTAGGCACTGAAGAAAACCTAAAAAAAAAAAAATAAGCTAATAACATTCACAAGCCACAAGGCTGTGTTTAAATTTGAAATCGTACTAACAATCAAAGAAAATAATTGAATTATGTTTTAAAAGCCCTTGCCTGCTGAGAATCTGGGAAAAGAATATTGAAGTAGAAGTTTCCATAGAGAGAAAAAAGGATAAGAATCAGCTTAAAATTTTGCTTTTGTGCAAAAGATAAATAGTAAAGTTGTCAGTTGGTCTAGGAACACCCAGTACACAATACTTTCTGGTTATGCACATGCCACTTGAACACAACATATATACAAACATGCCTCATGTCATGGTGTACTTTGAAGTTCAGTATATGCAACTAGGCAAATATTCTGAGCTTAGATGAAGCTGGTAACAAGGATGACATGCTGAAAAATCCCATGTTCCAAAATAGTGAGAGCAAACGCTATTTCAACTCATATAATCATCAAAACTATCCTATGATATAGATTCTATTATTACATTATACAGATGATGAAATTGAAGACAAAAGTCTTAAATGACTTGCCAAAAGTCACATTGCTAAAAAGAGGTCTAACCAAGATTTGACCTTAGGCAGTTTGATACTAAAGTCTGTTCTCAAAGTCAATAGCATTTTAGTTAGCATGTGGAAAGAAGTGCTCTGAGCCCAGATGGAAAAAGTGGGTGCTTATCCACCCTCACTTTTCTTTCTTCAAAGCTTCTAGAGCTTTTTGTGAGTTTCTGTTTTACGTCAGTGGGTAGGTGGGTAGGAATTTAGTGGTAAAGATATTTTCGGTGGGGAGGGATGTGTGGTTTGAAAAATAATCACTATCTGGTGAGAAAATGAACTCTTTGTAATGAACTCAGCAGAGACTCTTTCTCTGTCTTCACCTGCTACTGCTAAAACAGTGCATGATCTCAATTTTGGCTTAGATTACAGGTCCTCAAAAAGAGAAAAACATGTCCATGTTGATTTTTGGACAACAATATTGCAACCAAATTCAAAGCTTTTTCCCCTATTATTTCCTGGTTCATAAAGAGAACTTGATCATACAGCATCTTTTACTGTAATTTGCTGGAACAGAGTTTTTAATGTAATATTTATATCTGCGGATGAGCTAGTTGGTGCATTACCTTTTTACATAAACAGATTAAATCTCTCTTTGTGTAGCCATTATGTTTCATGTTCTTCTGTGATCAAGGAAGCTTTTCTCAGCTAGTTGAATTTCTACAAATGGAGATATGTTTCCACTTGTAAGACTTTAAACAAGCAAAAGTTTGTTACCTTTCTTCATGCTCCCCTTCCAGATAGATTTAATCTTACTGAGTAGACTTTGGGCTATTGGGAATGTGTGAAATAAAGGCACCAATGTTTTCCTTTGGATACTCACAGAAATACAGTTGAATCATGGATTAAACAAAGAAACTACAACACTCTAAAGATAGGCCATTTTGGTAGTTCTCTTACTCATATTAATTACAGACACTATGCACAAAATAGAATAAATTGACTTTCTTTAAGGGCCAAATATATTATTATTATTATTATTATTATTATCTAATTCTTGCTTATGTTGTTTTATTTTATTGCAAGAAGTAAAGATAACTCAGAAACTATTGAGGTATTTTTTATGTATTCATGGGATTTGAATCTGGATCTAAAAGAGGAGGAAGGAGGAAAAATGTTAAGGATAGTGTTGCATAACAATTAGTTAAACATAAAAGTCAATAGTAACCTAAATCACTAGAGTTGAGCCATGGCTCCGGTATGAAGAGCAAAGAAACATCTCTGGCACTAAAGCAAATTCCTTTCAACATTTTTTTTTTTCTGGGTGTAGTTGTGGGTTTCTGTTTCAGTGCTAAGGACTAGTAGGTGAGCTGTGAACCTAAACGAACAGATTTAAGAACCTGATAGTTAGCAAGGAGATTTGCCTTTAAGATATGTAGCGTATTAAAGTGGATACAAGAGTATTTAATGGGGCAATTTAAACTTCCCGGGTAAGGTGTTTAGAGCATTTCCTGCAAAAGACAATGACCACAGGAGAGCCTTGAATGCTAATGTATTAAGATTAGGGCTATATCAGCAACAATATGAAAGTTATTTTAAGTCTAATATCACCATTTAAAATATATTACCAGCTATCTAGACATGAGCAGAATTATCTTAAATATTAAGTTTCAAAACTGGTGACTTATAGATGTTTGGAGGTTTGGAAATTAAGTGAAATTACTGAGATGCTTGAGTTGCAAATAATCTTCAATGAACAGGAGGCAATATGTTGCATTTGAAGATTACTAGTCATGGGAAATGAATATATTTTTTTTTACCTAAAGAAGAAAAGCCATGAAATCCCTGAAGATTCCACTTAAAAACTCAAGCTAAACTGAAGTTAGCCTCTTTATGTATGCCTTATATTCTCAGACATTATCCACGCTGCTGATGAAATATGACCTATCAACTGCTCAAGCCATGGAGAGTTTTCACCACAGGTTAGGAGATTCCATGTGTTCATATTTCGTCACACTTAGGGAAGGAGTGGGAACTGGCAGACGTTGAAAGATTATGATTCAACTTGGGGATTAAGCCTGAAAAAGAAGTCAAGGAAATATAAGAAGAAAGGGGGAAGGTGTGAGATGAGAGGGGAAACTGAAATCTTGCCAATAATGTTAGTCAGACTTTCCCTGAGTCCTTATATGAATAGATTGCTATTTTGAGATCCTCCCTACTGATCACTGAAGAAAAAAGCTGTTATGAAAATACTGTAAAAATAAATTGAAGACATATACTATATATATATATAAATTCAAAATAATTGATTTACAAAGAAATTGAAAATATTGGGGACCATTTGGAAATGACTGTTTGTGTCCCTGGACTATTCATTAGTCACATCAACACTAATCTATTTCTTTCCCTGAGCCAACTGTTTTCACTGAAACTTATAAATAGAGGTTAATAAGAGCTCTTTAAAGGTGACAGAAATAACTAAAACATCAACAAAATTTTAAAAAAATTACCATCAGAAGTATGAAAATAGTTTTCCCAGAGTCAGGGAACAGTTTAAATAACACTACTTAATCTCAGTGGAAAATGAAGCGATAAATACTGGGATATGTAGGGCAATGACACACTAAAGTAACAATGACCTCATTTTTCTTTTCCACTGTGTTAAAACCAAATGCAAAAAGAACACACATAGTTGTTTTTGTTTATAACTTAAAGATAGACATATATAAACTACATTAACCCCATAGCCTCACCTACCATTCTGTTTTGATTTTTAGATAAGAAGTTTTTGTGTATCATTAAACATAGAATAATTCTTTTTTACCTGTTACCATTCAGTTTTTACCATCTTTCACACTCAGGTTTTTCCTATAAATGACTTTTACCCACTGCATCCATATCTTTATTTTCCAATCTGTCTTAAAACCTGGTAATTCCATTTTCTAATAGAAATATTCCATTAAAAGTTACTAGTGACTTCGCAATGAATAACATGAAGTGGTATTTTCTCAAGTCCTCATTTAATTGCCTTTGGGCTTTTTAAAATGTTTTACATTGTTCACCACCACTTTTGAAAATTTGTCCCCTTAATGTTTCTTTAAAAAAAAATTATTTATTTATTTGACAGAGAGAGAGAGATCACAAGTAGGCAGAGCAGCAGGCAGAGAAAGAGGGGAAAGCAGGCTCCCCACTGAGCTGAGAGCCCGATGCAATGTTCAATCCCAGGACCCTGTGATCATGACCAGAGCTGAAGGCAGAGGCCTTAACCCACTGAGCCACCCAGGTGCCCTCCTTAATGTTTCTTAATCCAGTACCTATCCTGATTTTCTTCCTACTTCCATGTCTCTTTTGTTTTCCTTTTGGTGCAACTCTCCCCCTTAAATATTGTCCTTTCCTTGGTTACATCCAAGGTCCATTTCTCTTTTAGTGTTGTTCACTCACTCTGGGCAAGGACACCTACTTTTATGATTTTGGTTACTATCTCTATACTAATGATTCCTAAATCTCTATTTATGGCTTTGTCTTCTCTCTCATTTCTTTTTTAATTTAAATTAAATTAGCTAATAATAGTTTGAGATGTGTAGTTCAGTAATTCATCAGTTGCATGTAACACCCAATGCTCATCACATCACATGCAATCCTTAACGCCCATCACTCAATTACCCCATCCATCCACCCTTCTTCTCTCCAGAAACCCTTAGTTTCCCATAGTTAAGTATCTGTCATGGTTTGTCTCTCTTTCTCTGATTTCTTCCTGTTCAGATTTCCCTCCCTTCCTCTACGATCCTCTGTACTATTTCTTGTATTCCACAGATGAGGGAAATCATAAGATATAGATATTTGTCTTTCTCTGGTTGACTTAGTTTGCTCCATATAATACCCTCCAGTTCCATCCACATCGATGTAAATGGTAAGATTCCATCCTTTTTGATGAGTAATATTCCATCATATATATAAGAAAAATATGTATTTATATAATATAAATATATGTAATATTATACATTATATATAATGTAAATAAATAATATATTATATTATATATATATAAGAGATATATAAGAAAAAAGCATATATATATATATTCTTTTGACATCTTTATCCATTCATCTGTCAGTGGACTTCTGGGCTCCCTCCACAGTTTGGTTATTGTGGACATTGTTGTTATAAACATTGAGGTGCAATTGACCATTTGGATCACTACATTTGTAACACTGGAGTAAATGCCTAGTAGTGCAGTTGTTGGGTTATAGGGTAGCTCTATTTTTATCTTCCTGAAGAACCTCCATACTGTTTTCCAGAGTGGCTGCACCAGTGTGCATTCCCACCAAGAGTGTAAAAGGGTTTCCCTTTCTACACATCCTCACTAACATTGTTTTTTTCCTGATTTGCTAATTTTAGCCATTCTGACTGGTGTGAGGTGGTATCTCATTATGGTTTTGATTTGTATTTCCCTGATGCCAAGTGAGGTTCAACATAATACTAGAAGTCCTAGCCTCAGCAATCAGACAAAAAAACAAAATAAAAGGCATTCAAATTAACAAAAAAAGAAGTCAAACTCACATTCTTCACAGAGGACATCATACATCATGTGGAAAACCCAAAAGACTCCACCCCAAAATTGCTAGAACTCATATAGGAATTCAGCAATGTGGCAGGATATAAAATTAATGCACAGAAATCCTGTTGCATTTCTGTACACTAACAATGAGACAGAAGAAACAGAAATTAAGGAATCAGTTCCATTTACAATTGCTCCCCTTTGGTTCTTACTAATATGAAATTTGTCTTAATCAAAGACAGAAATACAGCTAAAATAATACTATTATTAGCTCTGTGGCCTTATCAATGTTTAAAGGGAATTTATTGCCACATTAAATGTTATTTGAAAGTGAAAATAAAAACCTTACTCACCTAAAGTCCAAAAAAACTTATGTAGTGATTTACTCAGTTGTATTCTCAGACTAGATAGCTCAAAGGTTATGTTTATATGAATAAACCTCAGATGGCTTCTTTTTACCAGTTTACACCAAGGCAACAGAACAGCTTCTTCCAGTGATGCTACTTTCAGGATAGCTTGGAAGTATGGGACTGGGCATGCATTTCAAAAGACACCTGAACATTGAAGGAAAGGCTTAGCACATTCACCTCTACCTTTTTTTCTTTATCTAGAACCCTTTATCACGGCTACTTCCAGTGACAACCTGGTCTAGATAGAACCTAGAATTTCCTAGGAGGCCAAAATGCCTTGGTTCTATAATTGTGCTGCCTACTCTGCCATTATGAACACGTGGATCAGATATGACTCTCCTGCTAGTTCTCAGTTTTCTTTCCTCTAAAGTACAGACAGTAATGTCTGCTCTGCCTACCTTCCTAGGTTGTCTGAGACTCAAAATGTTAATAGAAATATAGCAGCTTTTCACATAAAAGATAACTTCATTAATCTCTAGTGTCCAAAGAACTAGCAAAAACACAAACATTAATAAATGCTGATAGGGGTCAAAAATCACAGTTTCCTGGGGCAAATGTTAGGGGGCTCCATTCATCCTAATGAAGCAAAAGGTAGCTGAGCTTGAATAAATCACAAAGGGTATACACACGCACACATACACACACTCCTAACCTTGGCAAGGTGCTTTCTCTGAAGGTCATTTGATATGGCTTTCTCACAGCAACCATATCAGATCTTTTATTTGGGAATTTAGCTTGTTATTTTGGTTTTATTCTGAGTTGCAGATGTTCAAATACCATCATGCCATTCATGAAACACGTCCTACAATAGTAGAGTACCTATACCTCAACTTGTAAAACAAACATGCAGCCCCCAAAATCTAAGCAATTATATGAGGCTTATTATGACCAGCAGCAGCAGATGACATTTTTCATGAACATTTATGGTGAAATGAGAATTCAAGTTTTATCGCTTTTACCCTTCTGACATCTTTTGAAAAAGCATATCTGTTTATAGAATTGTTATAATAATTTCCAAGAAGAGCAATATCAGCCTGTGGTAAAACAGCCTTTCATCTAGTGGGTGAATTGCTCTTGCTGAACATATGACTTAGGCGATGCTGATACTTTTGAAATAAATGAGCATTCCACAGACAGTACTAAACATAACACTGAGTAGAGGGAGGAGAATAAGGAGGTGGAGAGAAAATAATTTAATAATTCTCCTTTTAGGAACCATTGATGAAATTACAGAATCTAAGGGCTGACAGCAACCTTGAGGTTACCTGGTCCTGTGTTTCCCAAATTTCAATCATTCTTGTAAATTCTTCATGATTTTGCGATATCTACTTATCACCACTTAATATGCATAATAAGATGTGTCTTTTTCTTTAATCTATTTTAATTTAATTGTATGTAATGTTATTTTAACTTCTTTTAAAAGGAAATATTTTATTGCTATATGTTTGGAAGGCAAGTACATCTGGCATAAAGGGATGATAATTGCAAAGTATATATATTATAAATAATATTTTGTTCATTAGTTATTAAAACAAAAATTATCTATAAATTTCCCCCAATTTTTTTTTGTTTTTTTAAGGTTTTATTTATTTATTTGAAAGAGACAGAGATAGTGAGAGAGAGCACAAGCAGAAAAGAGAGGGAAAAACAGGCTCTGCAGGGAGCCCAAAACGGAGCTCGATCCTAAGACCCTGGGATCATGACCTGAGCCAAAGGCAGATGCTTAACTGACTGAGCCACCCAGGTGCCCCTCCCAATATTATTTTGTATGCCACTTGTGACAAATGGATGCAGTTATATATCTGTTTTGTATCCACAGAGTATTTTAGAAAAGAACTTCTCTTATCCTGAAAGATCGACTCCTGTCTGAGATCCCACAGCCAGGCAGTGGCAAAAATGAAACTGACCTGGGTACAGGAATACCACTGTCTTAGAAAGGTAACTCCTTTTTTGTATACTCATGGAGATAAGACCCATAGTAAATGACCCTTTGAAAGAAGAGCTATTACTTTAGACTTAATAGATTGTCACTTAACTTTTCCTTCCTGAATTTACTGGCACATTTAAACCTACAGCCCCAGTTATAAGAGATGGCTAATTTAACAGTCAAAGAAAGAAATTGAAATTTGGAAAAGGACATCATCAGAGTGGGACACGGAAAAAAATCTTGATATAGATGGATTTATATGTGCAAAGCCTCAATCTCTACAGACCGAAGGGAAAGTTAGACACTGATCACATCTCTTAACAGTTGCATAAATCTTGGGGGCCCATGAAAAAGACAG
The DNA here is from genome assembly GCF_022355385.1 of Mustela nigripes. Classification (NCBI taxonomy): domain Eukaryota; kingdom Metazoa; phylum Chordata; class Mammalia; order Carnivora; family Mustelidae; genus Mustela; species Mustela nigripes. Next base: position 61,635,435 of record NC_081575.1, on the reverse strand, counting down.
CAAAGCAGCCAACTAGGACAGGAACACCAGGTTTAACTATAAATCTTAGTGACTGGAGAGGAGTTTGGGGTATAAATGTAAAAAGAAGCTACTGTCAAAGATTTTGCCAAATCAGCCATTTCCAGGGTGTGTTTCCCTGGATTTAGGAAATAGCCCAATTCTATATACTTTTCTCCATTTTTATCTCTAGACATAAGCAGAGAAGACTGGTGCTCAACATGTTTCAAAACTAAGTTTTACATCAACGTGATTAGAAGTAGCAAAAGTCCCCAACTAAAAATGGCATTAATTTATTAGCTTAATTAGCTTTATTAGCTATTACTTATAGATGAACATTAGTCACAATCTAGCAAATTTGCAATAAATGATTCCAAATGACTTTAACTAGAAATGTGGAATTATAGAAGGCCTGGAGGACTACTCAGTATAACCATCTCAAATAATTGGATGAGTAAACAAAGCCCAGAGAGTGATAGAATTTCCCTATAGTAACATATAGTAACATAGCAAGTTGACCTCAGAACTGCAGTTAGAACCCGGGTGTCCTGACTGCCAGTATGATCTTATTTTTAAATACTATATTCTGTTCAGACTTCAGCTTTCCTCTCTCTCTCGCTTCCCATTCCCACCCTTGCTTTAGAACACTTCTGCTCTTACAAGTACAGGGTATTTTTTGACTGAGTAGTCTCTCTTTATTTTTTTTTCCTTTTTTTAAAAAAAATTTTTAATTTATTTTCAACATAACAGTATCATTATTTTTTCACTACACCCAGTGCTCCATGCAATCCGTGCCCTCTATAATACCCACCACCTGGTACCCCGACCTCCCACCCCCCTGCCACTTCAAACCCCTCAGATTGTTTTTCAGAGTAGTCTCTCTTTTAAAACTAACATTTTAGTGATCCATTTTGGAAGTTAAGGTTATTTTTTATTCAAAATAAAACTCAATTCCTAGGTAAATGAAATTCATTTTGTTTTTGCCCAGTCAAGACTTTAGATTTTGGCCCTGTTCCATCATACCAACATGAATCTAAACCAGGCTAAGTGGGTAATTTGACTCTAACTCAGATTTGACCCCTGTCTCTTTCATGCACCTGGCTTCATTTATCTTGGTACTTTTCAGTGTGTTTACACTGCCTGCACAAGCTAGATTTTCTAAAGCCCCCTGCTCTTCATGACCTTTATTTCCCCATATCTGCAGTTTTTTCTTAAAATGTTTTCAAACTGTCCATCTTTTGCCCAGAAACTTCCTTCAGAGACAGAGAACAAGCTTTTGTAGGAAGAACTGTTCTTTGCAAATGCTTTAGTATACTACTGAGCTAGTATCATTCTTGGCAAATTCCCCTCATGTCCAAGAAACACTAATAAAATTTACAAAATATGAAAGCTGAAAAAAATCAGGGTAAAGTAACAGAAACTCATCTCCCTTTGGAGAAAAAAAAGAACAGTGGGGGGTGGGAGGTGTTTGAACATTAGTAGATTTAGGCCAAATTGCCTATTTTCCTTAATAGACAAGTATATTACATTTCATGAAATGGAAGTCATTCTTGGTCACTCTCCTATCCAATTGTGTTCTGGAGTGGAAGAATCACAGAAATATTGTTTCAAAAATGATTTGGGCAGTTGGATCCCTTTCTACCTCTAAGTTTCAGCCTTTAAATTTTTGCTAGCTATTTGCTTAATTTCTCTAAATATCTAAGAGGTTTGCTTATTTATTAGTTTATTTATTTATGTTTTTTGGAGGGGCTTCTATATAATAAGTTAGTTTTTTTTGCTACATCATCTCTTAGTTCTCATATATGCTCTTCAACCAGAAAGCACATATGGTCCCTGTTTGCGGATGTTCAAAAGGTGTTTTTCTCTTTCAGAAAAATCCAAAATATTATGCAACCAGAGTCTCAGCTTCTTTCTGCTTGATCCATTTCACGGTTGTTCCCCTGCTGATGATCCATCAGCATTCCATGTTTGTCTAGTTATATATTGAGTGGGTGACGGCAGAGGAATTTTTTTTTAATTGGTTTGTTCTCCTTAAAAATTACAGTTTTAAAGCACAATATCAAATTGTTCTGGAAATACTCGTTCAAATCAATTGTTGCAGAATCAAGTTGTATTGTGAAATATCCAGCTTCCCTCTCCACATACTCACAAATGTACATGTCTTACCATAGATTTGTTGGTTTTGCTGGATAAAATTAAAGGAACCAACAGATGTAATATAAGGCAAATAATAAAATTATAGTTTCCACATTTGTGACCTAAATTACAATTCTCTTAAAAGCCAACCCCTTCATTTAGCACGTGATAGAGTACAGTATTATAAACAGGCAGGCACCTATGTATAAAACTTTTGTGGGCTAAAGCCTCTGCCTTCGGCTCAGGTCAAGATCTCAGGCTCCTGGGATCAAGCCCCACTCCCCACATGGGGCTCTCTGCTCAGCAGGGAGCCTGCTTCCTCCTCTCTCTCTGCCTGCCTCTCTGCCTACTTGTGATCTCTGTCTGTCAAATAAATACATTAAAACTTAAAAAAAAAAACCAACTCTTGTTGGTATGAAAGCATGTTTTATAAGAAATTTTTAACATGGTTATTTTAATGGATTATTAAAATCTATAGATTATACATAATTTATGTTACATAGTAGGCTTTCACTAACATGTTACTTTTAAAAATAATATTTATTATAGATATATTAAAACAAAATAGAACAGCATGATGAATCCTAATGTACCTAATGTATGCCAGCTTTAATAACTAAGAATATATTGCCAATCTTGTTGCATTTATCTGCCTTCCCTCACAATTTTTATTAAAGAATTTTAAAGCAAATCCCAGATACAATGTCATTTCATCTTTCAATGCTTTGGTAAAGCATTGGTTACCTTAGTAATAAAAAAAAAAAAGCATTGGTTAATTTGGTTAGAGGTTGAGGATAATTCGTTTCTACATTACTACTATACACATAACTTTTTTTAGTGGACTTGCTAGCTTGCAAGAGACAGACCCACAGAAAACTGGGAAGCCTGAAATCTCATTCCTACTCTGTCAACATCCAATTGTGTGATTCCTTTAGGATCTTAGCTTCTCTTTCATCAAATAAGAGTGTTAGATACGATCCCTAGGACCTTATTAATCTCTGAGATTCTGGAAATAACTGGCAAAAATGATTAAGTTTATAATCTATGTTTTATTATTCCTCTAGTAGGTAGGTGTGGAGAAAAGAAGATTAGAACCTGGTATTTTTAACACTAACTGCATTAAGAATTTGAATTTGAGGTAGACACTTAAAGATTAGTGAAATAAGTTTTAAAATATAATTATTTCTATCTTCTGAGGAAATATTTCTTGTAACTGCCTACACAGAAATCTTATAATTATTTGAAAACAATAATAACATGGTTTAATCATTCTACCTTCCTTCTTTTAAAGAGCTGGTAATGGTGTGACAGAAGTGCTCCTAAAGCCTGTGGCGCCCTCTTCTGACATCTCAGCCAACATAGTAAGTCATAGCTTTTTTTCTAAATGACCCTTGGTCTTTATTTAGGTTTTCTCCTGTTACATTTCAGTCCTGAAATATCATGCAAAAATTCACACAGAACTGGTGAAATACATAGGTCCCATGAAAGAAATCTAGCTATAGTTCAATGGTTAATACTTTACATATTCTTATAGGTTTCCATTTTGAAATTTGAGAATTACTCTAGAGGAGAAAATGTGATACCTGAAATTTGAAATGTGATAGAAGTCTCACTGAAACAACACACCTATGTAAGAAAACCTTATGAAAAGAGGGAATAAGCCTATTCTGATGAAATATCTGAATTATAAAAATATTTTGTATTGAAATTCAAACTTCATGCCATTAACTATGTGCCTTAAAGCAGAGAAGCAAGATGGGCTGTTCTGCACAACATACTCTGCACTTTAAAATAACTCTCTGGATCTCTATTTAAAGACAGATGTTCTCTTTCAAAACTTGTAGTGTTTTATTTTACCCTGCTTTACTTTCCACAAATGCTAGTTTCCTCTCCTATCCCTCACACCTATTGCTCAAGGAGGCTTTCTACAAAATATCCTTCTTTATCTTTGGCATTCATCCAAGCAACTGTCATCCCCATTATTTTTAGGCCCATCACAAATCTTATCTGGTCAAGGAAATCTTTCTTGAATGTGCTACTTCACATGACCCTTTTTCTCCTCTCAATTCCTATATCTAGAATTTACCATTAAAAAGTCCATTATACTATAAGATGAGACTGACTCCACAAACTATGGTTTGACAAAAATTAAAATATCTCATTATAATAGTCACTTTATATTCTCTGTTCTCTGATTGTTAGCATGCTTGATTTATGATTTGTCCTCTAATTTGTAATTTAAACTTTAGAAATATAGAAGCATACTAATCTGAAATTTCCTTGCAGGACTGGGCTTATCCACTATTTTCTTGAAAGTCCCAAGGTCTCCTGCTGTTGGGTTTTCTGTGATAAAATATAGATTGGATTAGGAACTGAGATTTGTGGGTTAAACAGAACTCACTCAACTAGCCAAAGTAACTAGTTCCCTGACCATCTGAAAGACCCTAGAGGACCCACACCCAAGGACACACTCACAGACCACTGGATGCAATAAGACTCCCAGGGACACTTGACCATGAAATCCGCGAGGGATGGGTCAGTGTCTGAGAGCCCCGATCTGTTTCGGGAGTCCCTTAATATAGAATTTTACAGTCCATTACATCAGAGCCCTCACTTTTCTAGCCAGTAATTTCAAAGCATTACAGTAAGGCCTACACATAGGTAGCCAATCCTTTAAAACCAACCATACATTCCGGCCAGTCACCGTTCAGGTAGTGTACAGTAGAGGGTACGTGTTGAATTGCATGTTTCTAACCTTTATCTGTATACGGGCTGAACCTCACGTCTCCAGCTAGCGTACATGCTGAACCGTACGTCTCCGGCCTTGGTACGGGTTGCGTCTCTGGCCTTGGTACGGGAAGCAACCCTTATCAATTTTACTTAGTAGTAGGGGAAATTCTTAACAGGGGAAGGGTATAACTTTATTTGATTACACAGCGAACGAGGGTTTAAGCAATTTTTCATTTCTTAGCAAAGCATTAGAAGCATTATTATACAGAAGCCAGAAACAGCTGGGTTAAACACAGATTTTTCCTATTCGTTATCCTGTTATGCTGCTTGCTGACTCCCTTATCTATGGTCAGCTGGCCACAGTTTCTTAGTTAGCATAAGCTGGTTATAAAAAGAATGTTAAAACTTATAGGCTATACTATAGTTCTGACCTGGGGTCCTTCACATCTATATTAGATGGGTACCATTTACATGCCCCAGCAGTCTTTTGCTGGCTGCTTTCAAAATTCACAATAAAACAGCCATTACTTTAAGCTACATGTTTGTTTTATATTAAAATTCCCCATAAAAGCAAGCATTAAAATCACTATAGAAGAGAAGTGTTGCATTTCCCTTTTTAAAAAGATTTTATTTATTTATTTGGCACAGAGAGAGAAATCACAAGTAGGGAGAGAAAGAGGCAGGGAGAAGCAGTCTTATGTGGGGCTCAATCCCAGGACTCTGATATCATGACCTGAGCTGAAGGCATAGGCTTAATCCACCGAGACACTCAGGCATCCCAGAGTGTAGCAATTCTTGAAAGCTGTTTGGATTTGCAGAAAGAGCCACTTTATTGGATTTTTGCACTAAAGCCAACAGAATCTTTCACCAAGTTGTTTGGCAAGATTAAGGAAATGAAAAGTGAATTGAGGTAAATCGGAGGAGGAGATGAACCATGAGAGACTGTGGACTCTGAGGAACAAACTGAGGGTTTTGGAGGGGGAGGGGGTTGGTGGGATGGGTGAGCCTGGTGTTGGGTATTGCATGGAGCACTGGGTGTGGTGCATAAACAATGAATCTTGGAAATTGGGAAAAAAAGATTAATTGGGATTGGCAGGGTAGATTCAAATAGAGAGTGCAAAGCAGAGAATTTTTTTAAATATGGCAAAATATTAATTTATAGTAACATGTAATGCAGGATGGGAAAGTTCTTGCTATGCATCTTCAGTATTTGTGGCAAATTTACCTTTGGTATTCTGACCATGATTTCTCCCTTTGCTGTTAAAATGGTAAAAGAATTGTTCAGAGACACTGCACTTCTATGCAAATTAGAAACTATGACAGCAGATGAAATATTTTGCATTTGGGAAGAAATAAATATGAGCAAACTCTATTTTGAATTGATCACTGATGCCTGTAAAAAAAAAAAAAAAAGTTTGTATATTTGGCATCTATATGTTACAGCATAATGCTTGGGGGATATATTTTGAAAGTATCCTTTGCTCTCCCTAGAATAGTTCTTTTATTTAGTCTACCACCAGGACACAACTGCCTCAGTTCCATGCAAGAAGGAGTTCTTGCTCTGTGACATGCTTTTTGAAAATCTTGCCTTCTACTCATCTATGTTGGTGCCCTGTTTCTTTTTCTCAGATGATCTGCATCATTTCTTTTATGTTCTCTTCAGCACCTCTCTTCATTACTTCAGGCAAATGAACTTTTTGCAAAGTCCAGGGATCAAGCCTCTCTCACAGCTCATCCTCCACATTCTTTTCCAGGGTATCTAAGGTATAACAGGAAAAAAAGACTGGTAAAGAGAGGAGAAGTGAGTGTGGTGGTCGGGGGAGACAAACCATGAGAGACTGTGGACTCTGAAAAACAAACACAGGGCTTTGGAGGAGAGGTGGGTGGGGTGTTGGGAGAGTCTGGAGGTGGGTATTAAGGAGGGCATGTATTGCATGGAGCACTGGGTGTGGTGCATAAACAGTGAATCTTGGAACACTGAAAAAAATAAAATTAAATTTAAGAACAAAACAAAACAAAAAGAATGCACCAAACTAAAACAAAACAAACAAAAAAAAACAAGACTTAAGTATCAACTTACTAATTTATGGGGGTGGCATTTCCTTAGGCATAAAAAAAGTCTAGGGGATATTTAATATATTTAGTGGATTAAGTTAACACCTATAAACCATTGGTCATGAGACTATAACAGTTTTCATTCATTCATCTGGTCATGCTTACATTCATTATTAAAAACATATTTGGGGGGCACTTAAAATAAGCGAGCTAGTGATCTGAGTGGTGATAATACAGTAGTGAACAAACTATGAATCCTACTATTATGGATTTACAGTTTATTGGGGGAAAGTATATATTTTTTAAATAAAAAAATGAATACAGGGCGCCTGGGTGGCTCAGTGGGTTAAGCCGCTGCCTTCGGCTCAGGTCATGATCTCAGAGTCCTGGGATCGAGTCCCGCATCGGGCTCTCTGCTCAGTAGAGAGCCTGCTTCCCTCTCTCTCTCTGCCTGCCTCTCCATCTACTTGTGATTTCTCTCTGTCAAATAAATAAATAAAATCTTAAAAAAAAATGAATACATAAATGAAAACTATGGTAAATAATTTTTTAAAGTTATGAGAAAAACTGTTGTAATGGGTGGGGCTACTCTGGACTGGGTAATCAGAGGAGTACTCTTAAAGAAATGGCATAAATCATATCTGAAGAATGATAAAGATCTAGACACATGGTAGGGGTAGGGGTAGGGATCAAGCACATTACAGAAGGAAATAGTATTCCAGGGCCTTGATGTGGGAACAAGCTTGGCCATGGTGAAATAGGGAGAAAGTTGCACAATAAGAGCAGGGGAAGTTTTGTGAAAAAAAGGAGAATTCATTCCTTTTCTCTCACAGTTGAGTTGGAACATCTCATTTCATATCTTCTGTCCTTGGCTTGGCCTGATACGTACACCATCAGATTCCCTGTTTCTCAGGCCTTTGGACTCAGACTGAATGACATTACTGATAGGATTAGGAATCTGAGAGTGAGAATGGGAAATGTCTTGTGACATCAATTTTAACCTGTGAGACAGACAAGCTTGAAATCCTATAGATGAACCTAAATGTGTGTGAATGAAGTCAGGGCTGTGGTACAGGTTATAGAGTTACAGTTGGTGTTGAAATATGGTCATGGATAAGGCCACTTTCCCATTACCAAAAGAGAGATGAAGTTTAAAGAGAACAACATTTGACACTTGGAATTAAGCTAATTATTTGGGCCTATTGTTAATTATCCTTATGGTAATTATTTGTCAGTATTTAATATAATTCACTTTTAGCTGATGTCAAGCAAGGAGAAGGAAAAAATGTAGCTGTCCACATGACATTAAAGTTTCAATTCATGAATAAAAAATAAGTCAATAAAAAATTCCAAACATCCAGATATTATCTAAGCAAAACATATCATATATCATGTAAGCAAAAATAAAAATGTTTATGTTTTCTATCAAGTTGCTTTTGTGTTCCATGCACACAGCCTAATGTGCATTTCATATTGAACATTTCTTTTACTTATTAAGAATTTTAATAAATTATTTGATGTATTTTTTAATTATCTCAGAATTATTATTTTCAAAGCTCTCACTTTTCCCCATTACAACTAATCAAAAATTTATCTCCAAGTGACAAGGGAGTGTGGGTGATGAATCCCAAAACTAGAAAAGAATAAAATACGTATTTTCAGATGGAAACTAAATACAAATTCACCAGAAAAAGTAAGGTCTTGGAAATGACAAGTTTAATGGCTTCAGTTCACTCCCTGGAAAGTCATTAGGTAATTATTAAGGATTTTATTTATTTACTTGACAGAGAGAGAGTACAAGCAAGGGGAGCAGCCCGCAGAGGGAGAAAAAGACTCCTAATGGAGCAGGAGGCCCGACATGAGACTAGATCCAAGAACTCTGGGATCATTATATGAGCCAAAGGCAGACGCTTAACTGATTGAGCCACCCAGGCACCCCATCATTATGTAATTAAAAGACAACAGATACTCATTCAAAGGCTTAACAAATTATAGTCAAGTCACACTGATTTCACTTTTTTATGATTAAGTAGGAGATCTAGAGATAAAAAAAATACAGGACATATACTCAAAATATATTGGTTTCAGTAAACCTTTGAATGAGTCAAATTTACCTATGAACAGGGACGCCTGGGTGGCTCAGTTGGTTGGGCGGCTGCCTTCAGCTCAGGTCATTATCCCAGTGTCCTGGGATCGAGTCCCACATCAGGCTCCTTGCTCAGCGGGGAGCCTGCTTCTCCCTCTGCCTCTGCCTGCCATTTTGTCTGCCTGTGCTCACGTACTCTCTCTCTAACAAATAAATAAATAAAATTTATTAAAAAATATTTATCTATGAACATGTGGTTAAAACACATTAGACATTTCAGAACTACTCAGACATTTTTATTCACTGCCACATTTGTAAGTCAGATGTGTTGTGGAACACCTGAGAAGAAGGGGAGAGAGGAAACAATGCACTGTATAAAGAATAACTTCAAATGTGTTTATATGTTGGTAGTGTTAAAACACATGCACACACACACACACACACACACACACACACTCCCACAGACTGCACACAACCACACATTCAGAATACATCAAAAGGAGAGGACGCCTGGGTGGCTTAGTCTCTTAAGTTTCTGCCTTCAGCTCAGGTACTAATCTCAGGGTCCTGGGAGCTGGATCCCAGCTCCATCTTGGATCGTCTCCACTTTGAATCAAGTCTCCATCTTGCTTCCTGTTCAATGGGGAGTCTGCTTCTCTTTCATCCTCTGCACTTCCCCCTCCCCTCCTTATGCTCTTTCTCTCTCAAATAAATATATATATATATATGTATATATATATATATATATAAATAAATCTTTTAAAAAATAAGAATATATCAAAAGGAAAAATAAAATTAGCACTTTTAAGCAACTTGTAAATATGTAGAGTCTAAGTAATTTGAGATTTTCAGTGGGTTCTGTAGAACTATTTGCCAGTAAGGAAGACTGTGAGAATTGATTAGTAAAAAATATAATAAGATCAGTTTTTCCCATGTTAGCAAACTTATCTCCTAAAGAATTACATATTATTTTTATTGTTACAGTATTTCAATTTTTATTTCTATTTTGAGTTCATTATTTTAATTTAATTCCTATCACCTATTTAATACATTCCATCACTCACCTCCCCTCTGGTAGCCATCAGTTTGTTTTCTATAGTTATGAGTCTGTTTCTTGGTTTGCCTCTGTTCTATTTTTCCTTTGCTCATTTGTTTCTTAAATTTCACATGAGTGAAATCATATGGCATTTGTCTATTTGTCTTTCTCTGACTTATTTCACTTTATTAGCATTATGGACCCATCCATGTTGTAAATAACAAGGTTTCATTTTTATGGGTGAATAATATTCCTCACGCACGTGTGTGTGTGTGTGTGTGTGTGTGTGCGCGCACGCGCACATGCATGTGTGTGTGAGAGAGAGAGAGTGTGTGTGTATCTTCTTTATCCATTCATTTACTGATGGACATGGGCTGCTTCCACAATTTGGCTATTGTAGATAATGCTGCTATAAACATCAGGGTGCATATATCCCTTTAAATGTGTGTTTTGTATTTTTCTAAATATCCTGTAGTGTGATTACTGGATCACAGGGTAATTCTATTTTTGATATTTTAAGGAACTTCCATACTGTTTTCTACAGTGGCCACACTGACATAGGGTAATTTTATTTATTTTTTTAAAGCTTTTATTTATTTATTTGGAGAGATATTGAGGGAAAACATGGGAAGAAGGGGCAGAGGAAGAAAGAGACTCCTTGCTCAGCAGGGAGCCTGATGTGGGACTCAATACCAGGACCCTAGGATCAAGACTTGAGCCAAGGCAGATACTTAACCGACTGACACCCAGACACCCTGACATATGGTAATTTTAAAGTAGGATATGAAACCAACCAATTTTTAGCTTTGTTTCACCACTTGCCTCCCTCCCTTGCCCAGTGATTTTATGGTAGAAAATACTTCTCAATGCCAAGGTCAGGCAAATATCAACATATCATTTCTTCTACTGCATAAGAGTTTCACATTTAAACATTTAATGCATTGACTTACCTGGAATTTGTATGTCTTTTTATTCCTTCCACAAACTTAATAGTGAAACTGAACCACATATATAACAATATTTTGACCAAGGAGAGATTTTGTAGCAGGAAGTTCAACAACTAAACTCATGTTGGTCAGGTTATTAAACTGTTGCTCTTAAATATTTCCTTTCAGTGAAGCAAATCACATAAACACTTAAATGAGAGATGTGCATTTTTGCCATACAGTTTTCTCCTGGTTTTTCAGTAATTTGATAAATAAAGAATGACATACTGTATTTTATAACTATGTAGAAGTTGACACTGACAGACACATTATATTGAAAAATATGGTGGTATAAAATGGTGGTTTTGATAACAATATACAAAACTCATAGTAAAAATAAATACATTTTACTCTCAAATATATTTTTTATTTCTAAAAATATAATTTTAAATAATATTTCAACTAAATAAGAAAATTTTGAACCCCTTGTGATCTCTGATCATGTCTGACTTATTTTATAACCCTAACCTCATGACATACAATAGGCACTCAGTAAATTTTAACTTAATGAGATTCATGGATAATTTACACAAGGAAATAATCACAATGCTTTTATAATTAGAACGTACTAATAAAATAAGACTTGCAAGTTGATAAATCCATATGGGGAGATCTATTTATTTAACTATTAATATTGTGAATAATTTTTTTGTATATTCAATTTATTAAATTCCAGTTAGTTAACCAGTGTAATATTAACTTCAGATATAGAATTTAGTGATTCATTTACATGCAAACACAGTGCTCATCACAATAAATACCCTTTTCTTAAAAAAATGTTGACTTTATTTTTTCAGTATTCCAAAATTCACTGTATATGTACCACACCCAATGCTCCATGCAATATTTGCCTTCCTTATTACCCAACACCAGGCTCACCCACCCCCCCACCCTCAGTTGTTTCTCAGAGTCCACAGTCTCTCATAGTTCATGTCCCCTTCTGATTTCCCCCCAATTCACTTCTCCTTTCCTTCTCCTAATGTCCTCCATGATATTCCTTATGTTCCACAAGTAAGTAAAGCCATATGATAATTGACTTTCTCTGCTTGACTTATTTCACTCAGCATAATTTCCTCCAGGCCTGTCCATGTTGATACAAAAGTTGTATCATCCTTTCTGACAGCTGTGTAGTATTCCATTTATATATGGACCATACCTCCTTTATCCATTCGTCTGTTGAAGTACATCTTGGCTCTTTCCACAGTTTGGCGATTGTGGCCATTGCTGCTAGGAACATTGGGTACAGATAGCCCTTCTTTCCACTGAATCTGTATCTTTGGGGTAAATACCCAGAAGTGCAATTGCTGGGTCATAGGGTAGCTCTATTTTTAATTTTTTGAGGATGTCCACACTGTTTTCCAAAATGGATGCACCAACTTGCATTCCCACCAACAGTGTAAGAGGGTTCCCCTTTCTCCATATCCTATCCAACATTTGTTGTTTCCTGTCCTGTTAATCTATGCCATTCTAATTGGTCTAAAGTGAGGTGGTATCTCAATGCAGTTTTGATTTGAATTTCCCAGATGGCTAATGATGATGAACATTTTCTCATGTGTCTGCTAACAATTTGTATGTCTTCTTTGGAGAAGTGTCTGTTCATGTCTTATGCCCATTTTCTGACATGATTATCTGTTTTTTTTTGCAGTTTGAGGAGTTCTTTATAGATCTTGGATATCAGCCCTTTGTCTACAGTGTCATTTGCAAATATCTTCTCCCATTTCCTGGGCTCCCTCTTTGTTTTGTTGACTGTTTCCTTTGCTGTACAGAGGCTTTTCATCCTGATGAGGTCCCAAAAGTTCATTTTTACTTTTGTTTCCCTTGCCTTTAGAGCTGTCTTTTTTTTTTTTTTTAGATTTTATTTATTCATTTGACAGAGATTACAAGTAGGCAGAGAGGCAGGCAGAGAGAAAGAGGAGGAAGCAGGCTCCCCGCTGAGCAGAGAGCCCGATGCGGGACTCGAACCCAGGACCCTGAGATCATGACCTGAGTCGAAGGCAGTGGCTTAACCCACTGAGCCACCCAGGCGCCCTGGAGTTGAATCTTAAAAGAAGTTGCTGTGTCCGATGTCGAAGAGGTTACTGCCTATGTTCTCCTCTAGGATCTTGATAGACTCCTGTCTCACATTGAGTTCTTTCTTCCATTTTGCATTTATCTTTGTGTATGGTGTAAGAAAATGAACAAGTTTCATTCTCCTATACAGAGCTGTCCAATTTTCCCAGCATCACTTATTGAAGAGACAGTCTTTTTTTCACAGGATATTTTTTCCTGCTTTGTTGAAGATTATTTTACCATAGAGTTGAGAGTCCATATCTGGGTTCTCTATTCTGTTTCATTGTTCCATGTCTGTTTTTGTGCCAGTACCATGTTGTCTTGGTGACCACAGCTTTGTAATAAAACTTACAACCAGACAATGTGATGACCCCAGTTTTGTTTTTCTTTTTCAACATTTCCATAGCAATTTGGTGTCTTTTCTAATTCCATAAAAATTTTAGGATTGTTTTTTCCAGCACTTTGGAAAATGCCAGTAAAATTTTGATTGAGATGGCATTGAAAGTATAGATTGTTCTGGGCAGTATAGACATTTTGATAATGTTTATTCTTCCGATCCATGAGCATGGAATGCTTTTCCATCTTTTTGTGTCTTCTTCAATTTCTTTGATGAGTGTTCTGTCGTTCCTTGAGTACAGATCCTTTATCTCTTTAGTTAGGTTTATTTCTAGGCATCTTATGGTTCTTGGTGCCATAGTAAATGGAATTGATTCTCTAATTTCCCTTTCTATAATTTCATTGTTAGAGTATAAGAAGGCAACTCACTTCTGTGCATTGATTTTGTATCCCAGCACATTACTGAATTGCTGTATGAGTTCTAGTAGTTTTGGGGAGTGGAATCTTTTGGGTTTTCCATATAAAGTATCATGTCATCTACAAAGAGAGAGAGTTTGACTTCTTCTTTGTCAATTTGAATACCTTTTATTTCTTTTCATTGTCTGATTGCTGTTGCTAGGACTTCTAGTACTATGTTGAAAAACAGAGGCAAGAGTGGGCATCCTTGTCATGTTCCTGATCTCAATGCGAAGACTCTCAGATTTTCCCATTGAGAATGATATTTGCTGTGGGTATTTCATAGATGAATTTTATGAAGCTGAGGAATATTCCCTCTATCCCTATACTTTGAAGCATTTTAATCAGGAAACAGATTCTGTATCCTGTCAAAAGATTTTTCTGCATCAATTGAGAGGATCATGTGGTTCTTCTCTTCTCTTACTGATTTTTTCTATCACATTGATTTGCGAATGTTGAACCACTCTTGTATCCCAGGGATTTATCCCACCTGGTCATGGTGAATAATCTTTTAAATGTATTGTTGGATCCTACTAGCTAGGATCTTGTTGAGAATCTTGGCATCCATATTCATCAGGAATATTGGTCTGAAATTCTCCTTTTTGGTGGGGCTTTGCCTGGTTTGAGGATCAGGGTTATGTTGGCTTCACAGAAAGAGTCTGGAAGCTTTCCTTTTGTTTCTCTTTTTTGAAACAGCTTCAGGGCAATAAATATTATTTCTTCTTTAAATGTTTGGCAGAATTCCCCAGGGAATCTGTCATGTCCTGGGCTCTTGTTTTTTGGGAGGTTTTTGATCACTGCTTCAATCTTGTTACTAGATGCTGGTCTATTCAGGTTGTCAATTTCTTTCTATTTCAGTCTTGGAAGTTTATAGTTTCCAAGAATACATCCATTACTTCTAGGTTGCTTAACCTATTGGCATCTAACTGTTGATAATTTCTGATGATTTCTTGTATTTCCCTGGTGTTAGTCATGATCTCTCCCTTTTCATTTTAATTTTATTAGTTTGGGTCTTCTCTCTTCACTTTTGGGTTAGTTTGGCAAGCAGTTTATTGATTTTGTTAATTCTTTCAAAGAACCAGCTTCTATTTCCTTTGATGTCTTCTACAGTATCTCTAGTTTCCAACTCATTGATCTTTGCTCTAATCTTAATTATTTCCCTTCTTGTGTGTGGGGTTGGCTTAATTTTTTGTTGATTCTCCAGTTCTTTAAGGTATAAAGAGAGCTGGTGCATTTGGGATTTTTCAGTTTTTTTGAGGGAGACTTGGATGGCTATGTATTTCCCCTTTAGGACCACCTTTGTCATATTCCATAGGTTTTGGACCAATGTGTCTTCACTCTCATTGGTTTCCATTGTTTAAGTTCTTCTTTGATTTCCTGGTTTCTCCAAAGATTCTTGAGGAAAATGATTTTTAGCTTCCAAGTGTTTGAATTCCTTCCAAACTTTTTCTTGTGGTTGAGATCCAGTTTCAAAGCACTGTGGTCTGAGAATATGCAGGGAATAATCTCAGTCTTTTGGTGTTGGTTGAGCCCTGATTTGTAACCCAGTATGTGGTCTATTCTAGAGAAAGTTCCATATATGCTTGAGAAGAATGAGTATTCTGTTGTTTTAGGATGGAATGTTCTGTGTATATCTATGAGGTCCATCGGGTCCAATGTGTCATTAAAAGCTCTTATTTCTTTTTTAATTTTCTGCTTAGATAATCTGTCTATTGCTGAGAGTGGCATGTTAAGATCCCCTGCAATTTATGTATTCTTATCAATATGATGCTTTATTTTGGTAAACATTTGGCTTATGTAGTTGGCTGTTCCCATGTTGTGAGCCTAAATATTTAGAATTGTGAGATCCTCTTGATGGATAGACCCTTTAAGAATGATGTAGTGTCCTTCTATATCTCTGACTACAGTCTTTAGCTTAAGATCTAATTTATCTGATATGTGGATTGCTACCCTAGCTTCTTTTGAGGCCCATTGGCATGAAAGATATTTCTCCATCCCTTCACTTTCAATCTGATGTATCTTTAGGTTCCAAATATGTTTCCTGTAGACAGCATATGGATGGGACTTGTCGTTTTATTCAGTTTGCAACCCTGTGCCATTTTATGGGAGCATTTAGGCTGTTCATGTTGAGAATGATTATTGAAAGATAAGTTTTTATTGACATCATGTTGCCTGTAAAGTCCTTGTTTCTACAGATTGTCTTTATAGTTCTATGTCACTCTTGGGTTCTTTCTTCTTTTATATAACCCTCCTTAATATTTCTTGTAGTGTTAGCTTCGTGGTCACATAATCTTTTAAAATTTGCTGCTCTTGGAAGCTCTGTATCTCTCCAGCCATTCTGAAAGTCAGCCTTGGCTGCAGGTTCTTCTCATTTAGTGCTCTGATTTGTCTTTCCAGGCCTTTCAGGCTTGCTAGGTTTCTGTGGACAGGTCTGACATTATTCTGATTGTCCTCCCTCTGCACATAGGAATTTCTTCACCCTAGCTGTCCTTAAGTCTTCTCTGAATTTATTAATCATGAATTTTGCAATAACATGCCTAGAAGTCTTTCTGCCCTCATTGATCTTGGGGGTGTCCTCTCTGCCTCTAGGACATGAACACTTTTTCCATTCCTCAGGTTAGGGAAACTGTCATCTAGGATTTGTTCAACTATATCTTCTAGTCCTCTTTCTCTCTCCACACCTTCTGGGATCCCAATAATTCTGATATTGGAATATTTCATGCCATCATTTATTTCCCTAGTTCTGTTTTCATGATTTCTAAGCTGTTCCTTCCAGAACTCCTCCTGATTCTTCTTTTCTATCAGTTTCTCTCCTAGATCACTAATTTGATCTTCTGCCTCATTTACCCTAGAGTATTTAGTATTTATTTAATACTGTTAGAGTATTTAGATTAGATTAGATCTCATTGATAGCATATCCAGATCAGCTCCCACTTCTGCCCTTAGAGATTCTATGTTGCCATTAATTGTCTTCTCCAACCTAGACATTACCTGGATTATCGTTAACTTGAATTATATTGCTGACATATTGTTTTAGTCCATATCCAATAGTTTTGTGGCAAAGGCCACAGTTTCTGAATTTTTCCTATGTTGGGTGTTCCTCCTCTTAGTCATTTTGGTGAGAGGTGGTTGAGAGGATGTATAGCTGAATATATCAGTCACAATCCAGGCAGGTGCACCCTGGAAAGTTTTGGAGCAATCAGAAGTCACCACCAAAAAAAAAAAAAAAAAAAAAGAAAGAGAGAGAGAGAGAGAAAAAAAAACCCAGCCAAAATGAGCCCCAAAAGTAAGATTTATAAGGCACAAAAGCAAAAACAAACAAAAAGACTGACAAAAGGAAAAGAAAAAAAAAAGCCAAAATGGGCCCCAAGAATAAGATTTATATAGTATAAAAACAAAACAAATACACAGAAACACTGACAAAAAAAATAATATGGGAAGATGCTTATTTCAGTTTTTTTCTGGGTGCATTTTTTTATCTTTGTTAAAGGACTCAACTTTCCAGAGATACAGGGTAATTAAAACTGGTTTATACATAGGGATAGTGTTGAATAGGGGAAAAGGACTACCTTGAAGCTTATATCTATCTATATTTTTTTTAAAGAAAGAGAAACAAAGGTATATTTAAGAAAAAAGTGCAAGTTAAAAAGTTTTTATGGAATAAGTTGTATTAAACTTCTGGTTGTAATGTTAAGTAGGTTAAGGAAATAAAAGAACAAGAATCATGAGAATGAATTTTAAAAAAAAAGAAAGAAAAAAGAAAAGTTGTATCTATGAAAAATACAGATTTGGGGGCAATACCAGGAGCTTAATATATTGTTTTCCCCTGATGTTGGGGTTTCACAGTTTATAGGGACCCTGTGGTGGTTGTCCCCTTGTTCTTCTGATTTGTCTACTGGGGGAGGGGACTGCTGCATTGTTTTTCAGTCAGTCTTGGCTGGGCCTATCAAGGGGCTGGGCTCTGTGGAAACAGGTTTTTCAGGCTTTTGTTCTCTTGAGGTTTTTGTTCTTTGGTGGCTTTATGTACCTTTTCAGAGGGTTAGTGCAAAGTAAACTATCCATACCCAGACCTCCCCCTCAGAGAGAAGCCTCAGTCTGCTCCCCTCTGGATGATCCAGAATTCACAGACTCTCCCTCTGCAAACTGCACTGAACACCACAACCTCCCACAGGTGGTGCGTACCCCCAGCCACCATGTCAGTGGGCACCCAACGCCTCTGCTTGTCTCTGCACCCCTGTGCCCCTAAAACCACCAATAATACTGGTTCACTCGAGCCTGATCCCCTGGCTGCCATTGCCAGGGACTGCTGTTTGGAGCCCATGCCCATGTCCACACCAGGAGCATTCAGAGCTGGCAGTGGTGCAGGTTGAGCAAGGCTGCAGGCCCAGAGACTGCCAGCTGGAGCCTGCATGGGGCTCTCTCAGGCACAGGTGGGGACCAGTTGTGACCACCCTGGAACCATGGGCTTAGGCTCATGTCCATGGCTGCCTGATCCCACCAATTACCCATTAAGATCCTTTGTTCTTTCTAAGCGCTATTTAACCAGTCTTCAAGTTAATGCTGGTCCCCCAGCACAGGACACTTTCATATTGGGGTCACCTTTGGTGGTTCATTCGCCCTTCTGTTTATCCTCTTATATCAGTATGAGCACTTCTATTCCTCTGTATCTCTCCACTGATGATCTCCTGCCCCCCAAAGAGATCCAGAAGTGTATAACCTTATATGTCATGCTTACTTCATGGATATTCAGAGTGTTCTGGTAGATATTTAGCTCAGTTCAGGGGACACATTGAAACAGGGTCTCCTACTTCTCCACCATCTTGCCCCTCCCCACATTAGGGAGGTTTTTAGCCACTATTTCCTGAAATAAGTTTTCTGTCCTTTTTTATTTCCTCTTCTTCCAGGACTCATATTCTTGGAGTCACTGAATTCCCTAAGTCTATTCTCACCTACCATAATCCTTTCTCTTTTTTGTTCAGCTTCATTTTTTTCTTTTCTTTTCTTTTTGTCTCTTTTCTTTCTGTCTCTTTTCTTTTCTTTTTCTCCTATTCCTCTGCCACCTTGCCCCCAATCCTAATAAGTACCCTTCTTAATTCCCATCTCCTATTTAACCCACCCCACACCTCCCTGTTTGTTCTCTATAATTAAGAGACTGTTTTATCATTTGCCTCTCTCTTTTTTTCTCCCTATGTTCACTTGTTTTGTTTCTTAAATTCCACATATGAGTGAAACTATGTAGTATTTGTGTTTCTCTGACTGATTCCACTTACCATTATACTCTATAGCTCCATCCATGTAGTTATAAGTGGCAAGATTTCATTCTTTTTGATAGCTGAGTAACTTTCCATTGTATTAATATACTACAATTTCTTTTTTAAGGTTTTATTTATTTATTTGACACAGAGAGAGATCACAAGTAGGGAGAGCAGCAGGCAGAGAGAAAAGGGAAGCAGGCTCCCTGCTGAGCAGAGTCCGATGTGGGGCTCAATCCCAGGACCCTGAGATCATGATCTGAGCTGAAGGCAGAGGCTTAAACCACTGAATCACCCAGGTGCCCCCTATACTACAACTTCTTTATCCATTCATCAGACAATAGACATTTGAGCTTTTTCCATAATTTGACTACTGTTGATAATAAACATCTGGGTGCATGTATCCCTTCAAGTCACTATGTTTGTATCCTTTGGGTAAATACCTAGTAGTGCAATTGCTGGATCATGAAGTAGTTCTATTTTTCACTTTTAAGGAAAACCCATACTGTTTTTCAGAACAGCTACAACAATTTATATTTCCATAAACACTGTAACAGGGTTGTCCTTTGTCTGCATCCTTGCCAACATCTGTTGTTTACTGTGTTGTTAATTTTAGCCATTCTGATGGGTATGGGTCAATATCTATTGTGGTTTTGATTTGTATTTCCCTGATGATTGGTGATTCAGCCTCTTTTCATGTGTCTATTAGCCATCTGTATGTCTTCTTTGGAAAAATGTCTCATTCATGTCTTCTGTCCCCTTTTTAACAAGATTATTTGTTTTTTGAGTGTTGAGTTTTATACATTATTTATAGATTTTAAATACTAACCCTTTACTAGTTATGTCATCTGTAAATATCTTCTCCGATTCCAAAGGTTGGCTTTTAGTTTTGTTTATAGTTTCCTTCACTGTGTAGAAAGTCTTTTCTCTTGAATACTTTTTAAAAAATATTTTATTTATTTATTTGACAGAGAGAGAGAGATCCAAAGTAGGCAGAGAGGCAGGCGGGGTGGGGGGGAAGCAGGCTCCCTGCTGAGCAGAAAGCCTGATGCGGGGCTCGATCCCAGGACCCTGAGATCATGACCTGAATGGAAGGCAGAGGCTTTAACCCACTGAGCCACCCAAGCACCCTTTGTATACTTCTTTTGCATAAAGATTTCTATTAGTGCAAAATACAAGATACTCTATGGGTAATGATATAATTATGCACTATAATTTTAAATGTTAATTCTTATAATTAAATGCAATTCATTGTAAATATATTACATATATACTGAGTTGTAAACTAATTAGACTGTTTGCATTGATAAGATGCTGTGATTCAGAGTGTAAAAGGGACACATTAAATTGAAAGATCTTAAAACAAAAAATCTTTGATTTACTTAAATTCTGTATACTCAGGAACATTATAACTTCTTAATCAATGTTAAGTGTTAATGAGACAGCTATGTAATTATGTCCACTATTTTCAGTTAGACTGGATATTGGGCCTTTAAATATATTATCAATAAGAAACCCAGTTTTACAATATAACAGATAATTGATATAACAGAATGAACAAAATTGTAGAACAAGTTCATACTTTCATTTTTCAAATAATAGAAATGCAAGGTTTTTTTTATACTTCTGAATCTTTTTTATTGAAGTGTAATTGACATACAATATTCTTTTTTTTTAATTTTTTTTTTAGATTTTATTTATTTATTTATTTGACAGAGATCACAGGTAGGTGGAGAGGCAGGCAGAGAGAGAGAGAGAGGAGGCAACAGGTTCCCCGCTGAGCAGAGAACCCCATGCGGGGCTCGATCCCAGGACCCTGGGATCATGACCCGAGCCGAAGGCAGG
>NC_081575.1:61547764-61594471 GCF_022355385.1 Mustela nigripes | reverse complement strand
TCCCTGCTGAGCAGAGAGCCCGATGCGGGACTCGATCCCAGGACCCTGAGATCATGACCTGAGCCAAAGGCAGCGGCTTAACGCACTGAGCCACCCAGGCGCCCTTAAAGATTTTATTTATTTATTTGACAGAGAGAGAGATCACAAGCAGGCAGGGAGGCAGACAGAGAGAAGAGGAAGCAGGTTCTCTGCAGAGCAGAGAGCCTGATGTGGGGCTCAATCCCAGGACACTGGGATCACAACCTGAGCCGAAGGCAGAGGCTATAACACACTGAGCCACCCAGGTGCCCCAATTTTAAATATTTTAAACTTAAAACATGTTTTACCATATGACTGAGTGAAGAGCTTACTTAAAAACACACACAAAGGATGGAATTTATTGTCAGGATATAAGCTGGCCTATTCATGCTACTTTCAGAAGCCTAAACCCTATGAATTAAAAAGAAAAACACAGAATCATTTAATTTCAATTTCAAATAATCAATGTCAATTAAACTAAACACTGACAAGAACTTGCAGTGGTTAGTAGTTTTTATTTCCCTCTTTTTTTGGTATAAGCAGTAGAGTATATGCATAAGTAAATATGAGTATCCTACACACTTTAATGTTGAAGTCATATTGCAAATCTCTGACTTCTTATTACTAAGGATACTCTTTTTCTGTTGCCTCTCACTCTTGACAGATCTTGGTCTCAACGATAAATTCATTGGGGAAGTGTCTAATCTTCCAACACTTATCAATGGCACGTTTATTGAAACCTGTGAGAAAATGCACAAAGAATTGACTTTTTAACTTTTTATTTAAATGAAAACATACCTAGATTTCTTCTCTACTTTCCCCCTATACTCCACCTATACTCTCCTTCACTTTCCCAATAACACAGGTTGAAGGAAAGGTTATATTGCCTACCCAGTAAGAGGTCTCTTCTACGAAGGCGGAAGGACTTGCGATTGTTGCAAAGTTGGTAAATAAAGATGCCAAGGTTACTAACATCACGAATCTTCTCCACAGCAACCAGGTCTTCATGAACAACATAAGTGTGAGGCAAGTATTTGCCACTCTAAAGTTTGTTTAAAAAGATTAAAATAAAAACTTCTTAAAAACACCATTTAAATCCTTACCTATAGCAGTTATAGTTGTTTTTTTTAATAGACTTTATTTTTTAGAGCAGATTTAGGTTACAGCATAGTTTTTATTTTAAAATTATTCCAATAAAATGGAATGTTTGGCTCAAATAATTATTGTTTTTAAATGAGGAAGCAAATGCTTAAATAAAAATTTGACATCCAAAATACATACTGCCAGTTTGCCGAAGAACTCCATCAGATTCTTTGGAGGCAGAACGATAGAGGTATTGAGGGGCATCAGATAGCAGTTCCCCAGCAGCAAGTCCAAGTAAGCAGTCATGCCCTGTTGGGAAGGGGGAAAAGTTAACTAAGGTGTAAAGAATATCAACTCTGCCGATTCTAACTACCATTAAAACAAGCAGCTATATCCTTTTAATACCTGCTAAGGTATTTTCAATAGCAAAAGTGAGGGCAGGGCGCCTAGGTGGCTCAGTGGGTTAAGCCGCTGCCTTTGGCTCAGGTCATGATCTCAGGGTCCTGGGATCGAGTCCCGCATCGGGCTCTCTGCTCAGCAGGGAGCCTGCTTCCCTTCCTCTCTCTCTCTGCCTGCCTCTCTGCCTACTTGTGATCTCTCTCTCTGTCAAATAAATAAATAAAATCTTTAAAAAAAAACAAGAACAAAAAAAAAATCTTCAATAGCAAAAGTGAAAAAGGCTTTGCTGCAAAAAGATGAACATTTATGAACAGATTTAATGCTCGCCAATGAATTAAGAAAAAAAATCAAGAAAACCTTTAAAAATGAGAAACTCACTTTTTCAAAGTCATGAATAACTGCTGCAGGATCACTGTCAGAGAAACTGGGGACAGGCACATCAATGATTGCAACATTGTCATCCTCTCGAATGTCAGCCTCCTCGGTCACAGGCATAAGGTAGGGCTCTGCTCCTCGAAGGGAATTTGCAGGGTCCTCAGAATCAAAGAAGCACATCTCTCCATGGTAGATGGTACTCTAAAAGACAAAAAGGGAGAATTAAAACCTTTTAATACTTACTATGGTCACATTTGAATCATTTCTCACACTCACATCAATTCATTTTACTGTTTGTCAAGCTTAGAATTTCTGATAAAAGTTATCACCATGAAGGGAAGTTTTATAAATTGAATGAAAATTTGAAAACTTGTCCTAAATATTCATTTCTGTGGTGACACCACCGATTTCCTTAAGTTGCCACTAAATATATAGCAATTAGTAATCCAAATTACAAGAACTGTAATTATTATTACCTTGGGCATGAAGTACTTGTAAATGCAGGCCCCACCAACAATAAGTCCTGCCAAGATGAATGAAAGGCCTAAGAGAGTAAGCATGCATCTCCCAGAGGAGCCCTCTTTTTCCTGGGTGGCACCTTGGAGCTCCTGTTTATTAAAAAGCAAAACCAAAGACAAAAACCAGATTGCACTTTTAGACACATAGTTGCTTTGTGTACAATTTACTTTCTTGAAACACAAGACATTCTTAAAAGATGTTAAATCATCCTAGGTTAAAATATTTCAAGATAATTTCTGATATTTAATAGATGTGAAAAATTGCCAATTGTATTTACTTTCCTTCTGGCATTTACAAACCCAATTGCAGACAGGAGGTTTTTTTTTTTTTTTTTTTTCAAATACACACTTTTAGAATCAGCTGAAAATCACCGTTCATTTATGCAATAAATTATATTCTTTATTCTTTGTTGATTTGGGAACTTTTACAGTGATATAGTCACTAACTTTCTGGACTATAATTATGTTGCTTTACTATTTTTTGTAAATCAAATTTTGCCAACTTAAAGGTGATTAGTGTCCTTTGATTTATTAAATGATTTTCAAAAAGCTGGTTTTTATTGTTTTATCTTAAAAATTCTGTAAGGCAGGTATACATCATTTTCCCTTATTTCAGAAATTAAAATATTGGAGGCATGATATATTTCATAATGTTCTTAATATTAATGAGAATTTAACCTTTCTAACATCACCCACTGTTCTTTAGTTGTCTACTGCATGAATGAAATAATGTTTTCTAAGTTCAGGGTAAAACATAAGTGACTCTTAATCTCACAAAACAAACTGAGGGTTGCTGGGGGGAGGGGGTTTGGGAGAAGGGGGTGGGATTATGGACATTGGGGAGGGTATGTGCTTGGGTGAGTGCTGTGAAGTGTGTAAACCTGGTGATTCACAGACCTGTACCCCTGGGGATAAAAATATATGTTTATAAAAAATAAAAAATTAAAAAAAAAGAAAAAAAACCACTAGAACTTACAGTACAGCATTTGTGATAACTGGGCACAAAATGTGTGTGTGTGTAACAGCTACTGCAAAAATTCCATTAAATCCATAATTGGTTCAGGAACTGGAACAAGAAAGATCCAAAGCAAACAAGTAACTCTGTATTCTTCCTAAGGCAATGGTCCAAGGGACACTCCAATCCCATTCTTGTATTTCACGGTGTTTTAAGCAGTATTATTACTGAAGAGTGGAATAAACAAAGTCATCAAGTGTAGTTTCTTGTAATCAATGAGTAAATCATTCAGAATAGTGCGAAAATAGAGTTGTTTTATTATTTCAGGCCATTAGCTCTTTTCCAGGACAGCTACTGTAATGCTTGTGGCACCTAGTTAAGTTTCAATTAATTTGGTGAAAACAAGTGCCTGTATTCTACATAGAGACAATTCTTTGATAAATTGTTTTTTGAAAAATTATCTTAATTAAAATTCAAAGAAATTTGGTATGCATATTTTCTTAGCTAAATGTATATAATTTCAAACCCTCCAATAATACTCTATAAACCTTGAAGGCTTTTCCTTGTCCCAATAGCTTTCAGAAATTATAAATTATTTTTATTAAAAAAACTAACAAAAGATTAACATTACAAAGATAGAACTATAAATTATGATTGTGAATAACTGTAATCCAGAGCTAGATGTTTTGAAATTATATTGTAGATGATTAAATTGAGGTCCAGACAGATGAAGTTACTTGCCTGTAAGTCACAAAATGACTTAATTTTAAATACTCAAAACAATTATTTTTTCTTGTTGAGATATGAGAAGAGCTATTTACACTGAGTTTCATTTATTATTAAGCAATGTCTAAGTATTAGAGGTTCAATATAATAAAATTCCTCACCATACTAGGAATAAGGATTTTTTTCATTTGCATTTGTTAGAATTCAGAGTGGTATGGACTCTCACTTACCATAGCTAATTTCCCTCTAAACTCTATTTTAAAGTCATTGTACACAACTTCTGATATACTATTCTGTTGTGCTAGGTTTCTGATGAGCAGATTAATACATCACAATATAATGTGTCAAGTATTATTAAATCAATGTCCTGTAGTGACCAGGTCAGGATCCTGTGGGAGCTTCTCCAGCACCTAACAAAGAAATATAATCATGGTGCAAATGCTCATTTTTATTTATTCCTCATCACACCACAGGCCTGGCAGGAATACTGTTTACATATTAACTGTGTCCAACTACAAGTCAAGAAGTTTTTGGTGGTGAGAGAAAAATAAAGGGATTACTGTGTGGCTATATTTAACTACTAGCATCTAATTAGACCTTGCAAAAAATCAAGCCATGTTTCACTTACAAAGTGAATAGGACAGTTACATATTTGATCTGTCTTTTATTCAAAACCTCAACAATGCAAGGGGGTGTTACTTTTGACTTCTCAAATGTATAATACCCCAAAACAAGTTTTTTTTTTGCTGGGTTAAATATTTCAAAATTCTGTTACAAAAACTCTAAGCATACAAACATTTCAAATTGGTGCATAATGTTTTACTACATGGATTCTCATTTCACTAAAAGTACTTTTCAAATCTCCAGTCTGAACACAAAAGTTAAAACTTTAAAGAGAGAACAAGACAAATTAAGATAGATCTGGAAACTGACACTGTGTGGTAGAAGAAGAAAATTTGGTAAAAGAAAATGCAAATGTCCCTTTCAACATTGACATTTTACTGAGGAAAATGAGCAGTTTACAAACTTTGAAAACATGTTAGATGTTTAAAAGAAAAAGAAATTGGACTAAATAAACGGTGGCTAATATTTGGGGGGGGAACTACCACAGTTTCTGGCAATGCTAGAAGTTTAAATTCAAGGTCAGACCCTCTTCAGATCTCCCCATGAGGGAGGCGTGTGTGTGGGGGGGGGGGTGTATCACAAAAAGGAAGCAATAAATGAAGAAGAAAATAAACCTCAACATTTCTTTTTATGGATGAAGAGTGTTGTCTTTAGGAAATGCCACTGTGAAAACATAACAAGGATCTTGCAGTAAGAGGGCACAGTGAACGTCCCAAACGCTAATTAAGAGCAACTTCAATTTTCACAGCTCCTTTACTGAACTCTTAAAACCGCCTATCATCAGGGAGAAATTGAAAATATACACGGGCGAACACACACACATACTGACCCCAATGTTCTGAGTCAAAGCTGTCTTTGGTCCCATACCCCACCCCCACAAACATTCCGAGATCCTAGAAAGAGTTAGATTCTCCACCAAAAGGAAAGAAGGAAGAGTTCAATCTCTTGCCCCTGTTCTCCCTGAGTGTCTGCCCCTTCCCTGTAGAGGCTGTGTGCACTCCTTGAGCTGGAAACTGAACAACGTGCCTCATTGATCCCAGCCCTTCACATGTTCCCCTGGAGAGGGTGACATCAGGTCCCAGGGGTTCTCCTCAAACTCCCTGTAACGTCGCTTGGAAATGCACCACAAGAGCTGGAAACGACGGAAAGTAGTGCAAGATACTGGGATGTTAAAGGGTGTGCGGCACTGCAAGCGGAAAGTGGCGCGACTAAATGCAACTGGGGCAACCGGTAAACCAGTTTAACAGCAGAGGGGCAGCTTTCATTTTGTCCTCTGCCACTTGCCACTTCCTCCCCGCAAACCACCCCTCCCCACCTTACGGACCCTAGCAGGCAGTCTGGGGTGAAATGAGTACTGCTACCTTGCGGGTCAAGATTTGAGCTCGGACCGTGCGGTTTACAAGAGCCTCCACGTCTTGCCGCGCCTCCTCTTTTTGCACCGCCGTGGGTGTATTGAAGGCGATTTTCACCATTGTGAATCTTTGGGCTTCCTGGTAAGGCGTGGCTCAAATGAGCTTCCCGGGCTGCACGTTGTAGAGAAATCGGGCTAGTCCTAGCAGGACCTATTTTCTCCCTCGCCTGTCTTAGGCAGCTGCAAGCCCAGGTCTGGGGATACTTATGACGCAGTCCCAAGCTGGGGGTGGGGGGAGGGGGATACCGTAGGAGGGCCCAGGGTGGAGCCGTGGGAGGAGCGGGAGGGGCTTCAAAAGCTTGAGTGGGGGTGGGGGTTGTCTGTGAAGGAAGAGAAGGAGAGGTGGAGCCCTGGGGCAGCTGGGGCTTGAAATGCCTCACCTGCACTCCAGGCGTGCTCCCACCCACCCTCTGCACGGTCAGATAAGAACAGGACAGGAAGGAAGCCTGCTGTATTATGTCTTTCTGCCTTTGTCCAGGACACAATAGCCCCTTCCCTGATTGTGTTTTTCCAAACCTGCGCCTGGCCCCCCAAGGGGCCAGGAACTGTAACTTGGCACCAAGTCAAACTTCCTCAACTCTGCACTCACCCAGGTCCCAAAAGCACAGTCCATGACTATTCTGCACCTTTATAGTAATACCTTCCCTTTAAAGAACACTCAGAAGTTTGTTTATAGTTACTTGTTTCATTCTCTCAACATCTTGTTTTCTTTCTTGGCGTTTGTTTTGTAATTTCAATTTTCCAACCTAGAGCAATACTAAATCAGAAATATATCACTTTTGCCTCTTCAACTCCCCATTTTGCAGGTAGGACAGGATGAGACAGAGAAAGGTGGAAAGCTCATAGTGAATCTCTGAAATAATCCAGATCCTTTCACTCTCTCGGGTCAGGGAAACCAGAGTAAATTCTCAGTCCAGACCTTGTTTCTCTTCGGCCACCAATTGTGAAATCTGCAGGGAGAAAAACAAGGGAGTGTATACCTATGCATTTAGGGGGCTGAAAGTGTGAGTGAAGATCACGAAGTTTAGCCATATGCTAACGCAACTCTAGTGGGGAAAAAAAAATCCCCAAGAGGGCTGAGTTAGAAATCATACCTGGAATATTTACATGTGCTGCTAGTGTAATCATGTTATTCCTTCATCATCAGTTGTGCCTGACACTGATAGACATTTCACTATGTGAAATTCATGCTATGGAGGTTGATAAATACAGGTGGAGTGGTAAAGAGTTTATAATTAGTCCTGCTGCTGAAGACAGTGAAGGGGTCTCTTGTGTAAAGGAAATAACACCAAAAAAAAAAAAGCACAAAACAAACAAAAGAATCCCCCATTTACTCATACTTATTAAGGAGACTTGAATATGTTATCATCCCTCTGTCTAAGAAATTTCAGGTTGGAGTTTTCCTGACAGAGGTTTCCTTGACTCTAAAGCCTGTTTCTTGTCTCTATTATCTGAGCTTTGTGACGACACCCTTAATTTTCTCTGATAGGCCGCAGATGAGAAGGTAGATGGAGGAGAATAGTAGGGATCCTTGCCTTACACAGGGCCAGATGTTCACGATTACTTAGAAATGTGGGTATTGAGGAGGGCACATGCTGTGATGAGCACTGTGTGTTATACTTAACTAATGAATCAATGAACATTACACCAAAAACTAATTATGTACTATACAGTGGCTAACTGAACATAATAATAATAAAAAAAGAAATAATGGTACCTTATGTATTTTTTGTTTTCGTTTTTGTTTTGTTGTTGTTTAATTCTTTCTTCAGGCCTGGCCATTATAATTTAACAGTTAACATTTAACTGAAACCACAGCAATTACATATTTGTCTTAAGTTTTATAGTTTTTATAGTGGGGACACTGTGCTGCGGAGTGTAATATAGAAATTCTACAAACTAGCAGAGTAGTTCAACCCACAGCCAGTGCTACTAGGAAAGTTTAAATTCCTATCTCATCTGCAGTGGCTTCACACCCAGAATTCTATTTAAGAAGATTAATCTGACAGCAAGATATATTGGGAAACCGGTTGGGAAGTTCTTTTATATTCCAGGTGAGAGGTGGTAGAATACATTATGATTGCAACATCAAAAATAAAGGGATAATTTCCAAAGATGTTTAGGA
Source organism: Mustela nigripes (assembly GCF_022355385.1). NCBI lineage: Eukaryota > Metazoa > Chordata > Mammalia > Carnivora > Mustelidae > Mustela > Mustela nigripes. The sequence goes on along the minus strand of NC_081575.1, from coordinate 61,586,237 downwards.
ACCATATTTTACAAGGTCTGGTGCAGCATCAAATAACAAGAGATAAATTAGAAAAACTAATTCTGTTTTAAATGATTGGGAATCCAGGATTGGGAAGATGGTGGCACCCTTGATAGCAATACAAACATTTGTTGAACACATCAAAAACTAGATTTTTATGCTAAGCCCATTAAATTTATTCTCATTTAATCTTTACCACAACCTGTGAAATGTTAGTCTATTCCTCATTTTATTGATGAAGAAACCGAATTTCCAAGAGGTCAAGTGACTTGCTGAAGGTCAAATGCTAACTTAGGTGGTGTGCTTCCCATGTTTATAGTCTTAATCACTATGGTGTCTCACTGCTACTAAAAAAAAAAATCAGAAAATCAAAAAGGGAGCTAGCTTGAAATCGGAAAAAAATGAGCATATTCTTTAGGGAAATGAAGAATGAATCCCCTGCCCATATTGCAAACAGAGATTTCTGCCTAGGATTTTGCTCAGGACTAAAAGCACTTGAAATCCTTTTAAAATTTTGCTGGTCATATGTGGATACATGGCTACAGGCTCCTCATCCTAAAACATATTTCTCCTGAGTTTCACAGTTGTTTTTTTCTGCAGAGAAGAGGCTACTGGGAGAACTGGCCAGCCATCTGTTTTGGGATATAATTCTAGGAATTTGGCTTAATTCCTTAAAGAGCCAAGCCATGTTATATGTCTATGACTTCTCTACATACATGGCTCAGTCCTGGGAGCATAGCTAGGGCTTCTTCCACAAAGTAATAGAAAATACTCGCTTTCTGATTCTCAAAAGTGATAGATTTTTATTTCTCAACTCTAAAGTTTTCTTTGTAGGCTAGTAAGCTATGAAAATAAGAAGATGCAAGATTTTTTTAAATATAAGATTAGTTTTCATCCTCTCTTCACAACAATGTGGTCATATCTTCAAGTTTAAGAGAAAGTTGTGCCTTAACTTGAATTGAATAGCCTCAATTCAAAGCTATTTTGAATAGCTTGAGAAAAATAAATTCTCATTGGATACCAAGAACTTCTATGGACCAATGAAATACTTACAGAAAAGAAATATGCACATATATTTAAAAGTAACCAAAAACAAAAATCAATTTACTCAGGGGCAAATATATGTTTGATTGTTTTTTTTTTAAGAGAATGCAGTTGGGGGTAAAGGGAGAGGGAAAGAGACAATCTTAAGCAGTCTCCATGCTCAGCTGGGAGACTTACCTCACAACCTTGAGATCCTGACCTGAGCCGAAATTGAGATTTGGAGAGTTAACCAATTGAGCCACCCAGGTGCCTCAGGAGGCAAATATACTCTATGGAATTATGAACTAGATGAAGTTAGGAAGAGGAAGTGATGACTGATTAACAAGAATATCCAACTAATACTATGATGAATGTGCTAAGACTGTGGGAAAAATATGATTCTGCCACCTATACAATTTCTTCCAAAGACTACTCTAAACACAAAACTTTGAACTCCAAAATTGCATCACAAATACAGCTAGAAATCTCTCCCCAGCAATTTAAAGATAACTAATTGTTTATGTAAGAAATTGACAGAAGCCAAAAAAGTCTCCTAATAGATCAACTGATAACATAATAAATTTTCTTATGTGTGTGTTTGTTTTAATGAGCATATTCTCTTGAGACTATTTTCTCTAAATAACACTCCCACCTCAAGCATCCAAAGGAGTTTTAATTGGAACCTTCCAAAACATAACTATTATACTTTGTGTATTCATGTTGTACAGCATATGATAGTAAAGTTCTTCCCATCACACACCGCACCTTAAACTAGAACAAGACTGGCATTAATTTTATTCCTTAGTCCTTACTAGTATAATCATAATTTTTGTGTTTTATATGTATAGGGATGTTTGTGGAGTTTGTATTTCTGGCTTGTCTGCCAGTGGAAGAAGGGCAGAACTATTTCTAAAGGACAAATTAAACCCCCATGTTTCTGCAGTGACTGTCAATAATTCTTGGACTTAGTTTTGGTAAGAATGAATGAAGTAGATTTGAAGTGTATTTATAATACTATCTTGTTTTATAGCCAATTCCATGTATCTGTATCGTTTACCTCGTTCAGCCTCTAACTCACCTTTGAATCTTTAGCAATGTTTAGTCCTTTGTCTATTAAAAGAGGAACGTCAATAAAATTGTTGAGTTGAACTGAACCTGAAGTTCATAGGCAACCAGACAAATTGTAAACATGATCCAGCAAAGCAGATAGGACCTGCCCTATTGCCATACATATACTCCTTAAGATTCCCTGTGGGCTTTTCTCCTTCAGAGAGGGTTCTAATTAATGCTTATGTGAGTTCGTCTGTATGCATGTATTTTTAAAACTTGATGAAATAATACATAATACATAGTGTACCTTACCTTAGAACCCCACAGTACTGCCAGGAATCTGAAGCACAACCATCTCTTAAGGAGTAAGTATGCAGCAGAAATTTGTTCACCCATTAAGTCTTTCTTCCTCCATGGTGCTTTCTGGGAGTATCATTCTTCTCCCATTTCTGACCTCTACCAACACTAATTTCATATAAAATCTACTCTGTTGTCCCATGCCACTGTATCCAGTTGTGTTTCATCTCTGTAAGTATATATATGTTTCTAAAGGGTAAGGGCTGAGTCCCATGGTTTGTATCCCCATACTGTCTAACACGAGTGAGCAAATACCTAGTCAGTGTTCAAACAAGAATAATTGATTGTATTAGTTGTTGACAATATCTTTAAGGAGAAAGACAGGAAGTAATTGGAAAATTAAGAAGGAATTATATTGTCTGTACTTTCTTATGTCTTCAGTCGACCAATAAACAAATCTACTGTTATTTTCTTTTATGTGCCCAACTCTGTTATGTAGCACATACAGAAATATAAAGAACACTATCTTCTGTAAATACGTTTAAAACTTCCTGCAATAGAAAAGTAATAGATTTAGGGGCACCTGGGTGGCTCATTGGGTGAAAGCCTCTGCCTTCAGCTCAGATCATAATTTCAGGGTCCTGGGATTGAGCCCCACATCGGGCTCTCTGCTCAGTGGGGAGCCTGCTTCCCCCTCTCTCTCTGCCTGCTGCTCTGCTTAGTTGTGATCTCTGTTTGTCAAATAAATAAATAAAAATCTTAAGAAAAAAAAGAAAAGTAATAGATTTAATCTATATAGATTAAATTTAGTTTTACATCTCTTTCTTCATTTGATTCTATATTCATCATGGCAGAGCTTATCAACTCTGTTTGTTTGCTTGTTCTAGGATCAGTAAAGCTATTTGGAGAATGTGCATGATTTTGGTGGACCAAACAGATTTGTTAATATACCCCTCCTCCTGTATTGAAGTGAGCCTCTGGCAGGTCTCCTCCACAGAGCACACCTGCCTTAGAGCAAACAGAATGTACTGTGCTAATGACTCTGAGATTTCAAGGAAGATGCACTCCTCATCTTGATTCACCAGTAGAAGAGTCACTCACTTCTCTCATTTGGAAGAAAACAGGGAGCAGGTGAGGGTGAAAGTCAGGAGTTCTTCTCTAGGGTATTATTCTTCTCTACATGGAAGCAGGAGCACTGGGAAATACTTGTCTATTCCTAACACCTACCTCATTGGGTTTAAATTTTTTTCAACGTGATTTTTTAAAATGAAGTGTAATTGACAAATATTAATTTCAGGTGTGCAACATAATAATTCAATATTTGTATATATTGTGAAATGATCACCACAAGCCTAGTTAAATTAGACACCATACATAATTACAGATTTTTTTCTTCTGATAAGAATTTTTAAGATCTACTCTTAGTAGCTTTCAATTATGCAATACAGTATTATTAACTATAGTTACCATGCTGTCCATTACATCTCTATGACTTACTTATTTAATAACTGAAAGTTGTACCTTTGATCTCATTTAGACATTTCCCCCAACCCTACCCCCCACTGACCTCTGGCAACTACCCAATCTGTTCTCTGTACTATGATTATCTTTTTTTAAAAAATTCTGAATATAGGGGCACCTGGGTGGCTCAGTGGCTTAATCCTCTGCCTTCAGCTCCGGTCATGATCTCAGGGTCCTGGGACTGAGCCCCGCATCGGGCTCTCTGCTCGGCGGGGGCCTGCTTCCTCCTCTCTGCCTGTGTCTCTGCCTACTTGTGATCTCTGTCTGTCAAATAAATAAATAAAATCTTTTAAAAAAATTCTGCATATAAGTGAGATCATACAGCATATATCTTTCTCTGTCTGACTTATTTCCCTTAGCATAATGTTTTTGAGATCCATCCATGTCATCAAAAATAACAAGGTTTTCTTTTTTTATGCCTGAATGTGCATGTGTGTGTGTCTGTGTGTAAATTCTCTTTATTCATTTATTCATCAGTGGACCCTTAGGTTGTTTCCATATCTTGGCTATTATAAATGATAGTGCAATGAACATGGGGGTACATATAACTTTTTGAGATAATATTTTCATTTTTTTCAGATACATAGCAGGGAATAGAATTGCTGGATCATATGGTAACTTTGTATTAAATTTACCAAGGAACATTCATAGTATTTTCCACAGTGGTTGCACCAATTTACATTCCCAAAAATAATGCACAAAAGTTCCTTTTTCTCCACATCCTCACCAACACTTATTATCACTTGCATTTAAAAAATATATATTTATTTATTTAATGAATGAATGAATGAATTTGAAAGAGAGAGAAGAGGGATGGGGCAGAGGGAGGAAGAGAGAGAGAATATCAAGCAGACTCATTGCTGACTGAAGAGCTCAGCTTGGGCTTGATCTCAGGACCCTGAGATGATGCCCTGAAACAAAATAAAAAATTAGATGCTTTACTGACTGACCCACATAGGTGCCCTTACATTTTTTTATAGTAGCCATTCTAACAGGTTTAAAGTGTTAGCTCATTGTAGTTTTAATTTATTTCCTTGATGATCAATGATTTTGAGTGTCTTTTCTTGTACGTGCTAGGCATCTCTACATCTTCCTTGGAAAAAAATTCTACTCAGAATCTCTGCACATGTTTTGAATGTATTATATTTTTGCTATTGAATTGCATGAGTTCTTAGTATATTTTGGATAATTCCTTATCAGGTAATGATTTGTAAATATTTTCTCCAATTCAGTAGGTTGACTTCTCATTTTGTTGATGGTTCCCTTTGCTGTGCAGAAGCTTTATAATTTTATATAGTCCCAGTTGTTTACTTTTGCTTTTGTTGCCATTCCTTTTGATTTCAAATCCCAAAATTTATCACCAAGATATATGTCAAGGAGTTCACTACCTGTGTTTTCTTCTAGGAGTTCCAAGGTTTCAGGTTCTTACATTCAAATCTTTAAAAATTTTTGAGTTAATTTTTTGTGTATAGTGTGACATAGTGGTCATGTTTTTGTTTTGCAGGTGACTGTCCAGTTTTTCCACCATTTTTTGAAGAGACTGTCTTTTCCCATTGTCTATCCCTGGATCTTTTATCATTAATTAATTGGCCGCATGTGTGAGTTTACTTCTGGGCTCTTTATTTTGCTTCACCCATCTGTATGTCTGTTTTTATGGCAACACCATAAGGTTTTGATTACTATACCTTTGAAATATAGTTGAAAATCAAGAAGTGTGATGCTTCCAGCTTTGTTCTCTCTCAAGATTACTGTAGTTATTCAGGCCTTTTGTGATTCTATACAAATTTTAGCTTTGTCTTTTTTTTCTGTGAAAAAAATGCTATTGGAATTTTGGAAGTATCTACATTGAATATGTAGATTTCTTTGGGTAGTAGGGACATTTTAATAATATTAATTATTTTAATATATGAGCATGGAACATCTTTCATTTTTTAATGTCTCCAATTTCTTTCATTGGTGTCTTTTTAAAAGTTTTTTTTTTTTTAATTCCAGTTAGTTGACAAAGTTTAATATTAGTTTCTGGTGTTCCATATAGTGATTCAGCATTTCCATACAACATCTGGTGCTCATGACAGCTAGTACACTCCTTAAAACCCGCCACCTATTTAATCCATCCCTCCAGCCACCTTCCCTCTGGTAACCATCAGTCTATTCTTTATAGTCAAGTCTATTTCTTGGCTTGCCTCTCTCTATTTTCCCCCTTTTCATTAATTTTGTTTCTTAAATTCCAAATATGACAGAAAACTACCAAGTATTTATATAAAGAATACAAAAATACTAATTTAAAAGGATGCATGCACTCTGATGTTTATAGCAGTATTATCTACAATAGCTAAATTATGTAAACAGCACAAATGTCCATCAACTGAAGAATGGATAGAAGATGTGGGATGGAGATATCTATATCTATACACATATACATATACATATATATACCATACCTTATATGTGAGATATATATATATATATATATATATATATATGAATATTACTCAGCCATAAAAAAGAATTAAATCTAGCCATTTGCAATGACGTAGATGGAGCTAGAAATATTATGCTAAGCAAAATAAGTCAACCAGGGAAAGACAAGTATCATAAGTGTCTTATGCTTTTCAGTGTACAGGTTTTTTACTCCTTGGTAAAACTTATTCCTGGGTATTGTATTATTTTTGATGCAATTATAAATGGGACTATTTTCTTTCTCTTTTTTTCAGATTTATTTATTAGGGAGAGTGAGAGAGAGAGAAAGGGCAAGTAGGGGAAGGAGCAGAGGGAGAGAGAGAGAGAAAAACTGACATTAAGCACAGAGCCTAATGCAGGGTTTGATCTCAGGACGCTGAGATCATGACTTAAGCTAAAAACAAGTCAGATGCTTGACCAACTGAGTCATCCAGGCACCCCGGGATTATTTTCTTAGTTTTTTTTTTTTTGATAGTTCATCTTTAGTGTATAAAAATTCAACAAATTTCTGTATATTGATTTTGTATCCTTCAACATTACTGAATTCATTTTTTTAGTTTTGACAGTTTTCTGGTGAAGTCTTTAGGTTTTTCTACATATAATAGCATGACATCTACAGGGGCCCCTGGATGGCTCAGTGAGTTAAGCCTCTGCCTTCGGCCTAGGTCATGATCTCAGGGTCTTGGGATTGAGCCCCGAGTCAGGCTCTGCTCGGCAGGGAGCCTGCTTCCCTTCCTCTCTCTCTCTGCCTGCCTCTCTACTTGTGATCTCTCTGTCAAATAAATAAATAAAATCTTTTAAAAAAATATGACCTTTACAAAGAATGACTATTTTATTTTTTCCTTTCCAATTTGGATTCCTTTATTTCTTTTTCTCACCTAATTGCTTAGTTAGGATACTCTATACTACATTGATTAAAGGTGGCATGCATGAACACCCTTTCAACTCTTTCTGACAAATGAAGAAATTGATATTCTGGTTTTGTGAGGTAAACAGAATTGGGTGTCCTGTAATTAGAAGAAAGAAGAAGATTCACTGTAAGATAGGCAACAAATAATACTTCCATACTTCTTTTTCAAAGGAAAAAAATGTATAAGCACTGTTATTCTGTGAGATCCTATTAAGTTTTATTGGCAGATTACTGCAACCTTGGGACTCTTCAAAGCAGAGAAACTATTCATAAAACCTTCTTTTAGACTTCAGCTTTAGATATTTCTATTTTAGGTATATATAAACCACTAATTGTAATGAAACTTATTTTAATCAACCTGAAATAGCCAACGAGCATTAGTACTTCCTTGTTTACAAATACAGCTACAAGAAATACAGGTTTCAGTAGAAAACTGAGGGAATACAGCTGTGTTGGGCTTCAGAAAAATTGTCCAAATAACTTTTCAGACTTGAGTTTCCACTAATTTTTGTCATACAAAATATCTACATTAGGTTCTGTAGCTGTCCGTTTTTACAAGTGGCATTTTCTTCAAGAAAGAGAAAAGGGAGTAGAAAATATATTTGTGGAAATAATAGCTGAAAACTTCCCCAATCTGGGGAAGGAAACAGACTGCCAGACCCACAAGGCTCAGAGAACTCCAAACAAAATTAAAAAAAGGAGGCCAAAACCAAAGCATTGTAATTAATTTGTAAAAGATAGTGGAAGAAATAATCTGAAAAACAAGATGAAAAATCCTATCATTCAAAATAGGAGGGATAAGTTGTTTCCCAGACAAATATAAGCTAAAGGAGAAAATGACCACTAAGCCAGCCCTGTATAAAATATTAAGGGGAACATTAATATTAATATAATAATAGAATGACATATTATTAATATAATTATATAAATTAATTAATAATATAAAAATAATATAAATTAATATAATATAAATTATAATTGCATAATCATATAATTAATCACATATATAAATAATTATAAATTATATATCCTTATTGATATATTATATATTATAAATTATTATCTTTATATATTACATATTATCATTATATATCATTATTATATATTACAAATTATATATTATTACTTATATCATAATATATTATATTATATTATATATTATCATATATATTAATATAACATAATATATGATAATATATAATATACATTAATATGTTATATATAATTATATATAATATATATTATAATATATAATATATAATTTGCAATGTATATTATATATTACATAATATTATATTATATATCATAATATATTAAATATAAATTTATATTGAAATATATTAGTAATAAATATATATGAAATATAAACAGAAAATGAAAAAGGAAGCAATGGCTTTGAATGACACACTGGATCAGATAGTATAATTATAAGGTATACTTGGAACATTCCATCCTAAAACAGAAGAATACACGTTCTTCTCAAGGGCACATGAGTCATTCTCCAGAATAGATCACATACTGGGTTACAAATCAGACCTCAGCAAATACAAAAAGACTGAGATCACACCATGCATGTTTTCTGATAACAACACTACAAAATGTGAAGTCAACCACAACAAAAAATTTGGAAAGACCACGAATAAATAGAGCTACTAAACAAATGAACACACTACTAAACAAAGAGTGGGTCAACTGGGAAATAAAGGTAGAAATTTAAAAAAAATATGGAAACAAATGAAAATGTGAACACAATGGCCCCCAAATCTTTGGGATGCAGCAAAAGTGGTCTTAAGAGGGAAGTATATAGCAATACAGGCCTACCTCAAGAAGCAAAAAATATCTCAAACAACCTAACCTTACACCTAAAGCAGCTAGAAAAATAGCAACAAACAAAGCTGAAAGCCAGCAAAAGGAAAAATAATAAGGATTAGCACAGAAATAAATAATATACAAACTATACAAAAGTTAGAACAGGCCAATGAAACCAGGAGCTCAGTCCTTGAAAAATTAATAAAATTGATAACCCCCATGTCCAGACTTAGCAAATGTAACAGGACCCAAATAAATAAAAATCACAAATGAAAGAGGAGAAATAAAATCAACACAAGAAAAGTAAAAACAATTATAAGAGAATATTGTGGAAAACTATATGCGACAAATTGGACAACTTAGAAGAAATGGATAAATTCCTAGAAACTTTAACTACCAAACTGAAACAGGAAGAAATAAAAAACTTGAACAGAACAATAACTAACAGAGAAATGGAATCACTATTTGAAAAACTCCAAACAGGAAAAATTCTAGGTCCAGGTGTCTTTACAGGTGAGTTCTATCAAAAATTTAAAGAACAGTTAATATTCTTTTCCAACTATTCAAAAAATAAAAATAAAAAAGAAAGGAAGGAAGGAAGGAATAAAATGAAGGAAAATTCCAAAAAAGAAAGAAAGAAAGAAAGAAAATAAATGAAGGAAAATTCCAAATGCATTCTATAAGGTCAGCATCACACTGTTACCAAAACCAGAAAAAAATACTCCACTGAAAAAGAAAACTACAGACCAATAACCCTGATGAACATGGGTGCAAAAATTCATTTGGATAAAAATTGTATCCGAAAAGAATCATTCACCATGATGAAGTGAGATTTATTCCTAGGTTGCAAGTCTGCAAGTGTGGTTCAATATTTGCAAATCGATTAATATGATATACCACATAAACAAACAAAAAAAGGAAGAATAAAAAGAGCCATATTGATCCTTTCAATAGACGCAAGAAGAGCATTAGGCAAAGTTCAACATCCATTCATGATAAAGACCCTTAGCAAAATAGGTATAGATGGAACAAACCTCAACGTGATAAAGGTTATATATGAAAAAGCCAGAGCTATTATCATCCTCAGTGGGGAAAAACAGAGCTTTTCCTCTATAGTTAGGAAAAAGACAGAGATGTCCACTCACAACACTGTTATTTAACATAGTACTAGAAGACCTGGCCTCAGCAATCAGACAGCAAAAAGAAAGAAAAGTCATCCACATTGGTAAGGAAGAGCTAAAATTTTCACTATTTTCAGATGACCACATATTGCATATACAAAATCCAAAAGACACTACAAAAAAAAAATGCTAGAATGGATTCACAAATTCAGTAAAGGGCAGGATTGAAAATCAACATAGAGAAATCTGTGGCATTTCTATATATCAATAATGAAGAAGCAGAAAGAGAAATCAAGGAAACAATCCCATCTATACTTGCATCAAAAACCATAAGATAGCTAGGAATACACCTAACCAAATAGGTAAAAGACTTAAACTCTGAAAACCATAAACTACTGACGAAAGAAACTGAAGATGACACAAAGAAATGGAAAACTATCCCCTGCTCATGGATTATAAGAACAAATATTATTAAAATGTCTATACTACCCAAAGCAGTCTACATATTTAATGCAATCCTTATCAAAACACCACCTGCATAATTCACAGAGCTAGAACAAACAATTCTAAAATTTGTATGCAACGACAAAAGTCCCCAGATAGTCAAAGTGACCTTGAAAAAAAAAAAAAAAGCAAAGCTGGAGGCTGTCGCTCTCGCCAGCAAGAACGACTCGGAGACTCACGTAGCAGCGAACCTTTTTTATTAATCGCTTTTTCTTTCCTCCTTCTCTAACCCCGGGTGCATGGGTTTTTATGCAGGCAGTGTTAACCAATCAGAATGCAGTGCTCATGCACCTCCCGCGTGAGTGGACCTAAATGAACAGCCAATCATATTCAGTCCCTTACAGCTCTTATAGTAGGCCTCCTGTACTGGCTCCCGACATCTCCCCCTTTTTTATTTATTTATAATGGCTGAGATCGTGCCTGTCTTAGGTTGCCAATCCTCAGCACACATGCTTACCTGTCATCGGGTACTCTCCCTGGTCGAAGAGCCCCTGTCTTAGGTTGCTATGGTGTGGGATCAGTCTTACCCATCTTTGACTACTGATCTAGCATACTTAGCCATATCTGGGGGGAGGTACCAGCCTCAAGAGCCATCATGGCTTGAACCATGAGGTGTTGTTATCGTTGATTGCGACGGACACAGCCACACACCCAACGTAACATTAGTATGTTAGCTGTGATTAAGAGAACAGCCATGGCACCAAGTCCGGCCCACTATTTGAGGAACGAAACAGATTGCTGTAACGTTTTTTTTACCACTCACTAACAGGTGCAATAGTTACTTTGGTAGAATTTATAATATAATTTGAGCTCGTAATTGCCTAGTTAAATTTTGAAATTGACGGTTCCAGGTACCATTAAGCATTCTTCCCAATTGTCGAGACAGATTGGCCGCTACTGACAAGTTATTGTAAGCTATGGGAGTAACACAAAGTCCCGCCATATTATGTATACATCCTGTTGAGATTATAGATTCTAAGACATCTATTTGTTCCTGTACTAGATCAACTCTTTGATTTACAATAAGGATCCCAGCATGCAAATGTCCGTTAATTTGTTCTTGCGTAGCCAATGCTTCAGCGACCATTCCTGTGACGTTGTTGAGTACAGCTGCTGTCTGTACCGAGGTTGTCAACGCTACCGCGGGAGCAGTAGCAGTGGCGGCGGATGCTGCAATAGCCGCAATGATGGCTGCTGTTATTCCAAAGTCTCGTTTATGTCGAAGCAGCACCGGCAGGTTGTCGGGGTTCACCTGTACTGGCATTGGGATATACGTCGGGATCTTGGCTATTACTGCCGAGTCTCCCACCGTGGTGTTCCAACACTCTGATAGCAGACAATTCTGGGACTCACAAGAGAGACTAGATGACTTGTTAATAGTAGAAGCATTAAATACTATGAAGAGAAAGGGAGCTCTAACACAGACGGGCGTTGGTGAGTAACTTATGTGCTTAGCTAAGGTGCAATTGCAAGTAACATTTGTTTCAAATCGAGAGCCTACGTGATAGTTGTACGTACAGTTACGCCATGTAGACCCATTAATAAAGTGAAGGCTTTCCAAGCCTGTACATGCCTGTGCAGCGTTGCAGAGCAGCCACCTATCTAGAAGGTGAGCTGACGCGCCTTGCGCCGGGTCTTGGTAGGTATAATTATAGCCAAAAAAGGTGGAGTTAGAGTAAGTGGGGATTTTAGGACTGAATGAGAATCCTGTTCCCACCCAAACTCCTGAGAGGCTACTATGGCAGCCACTTGTGCGGTGCAGCTCGCACAATAGCAGGCCTTGGTGCAGCAAGGTTTATACGGAGGAGGCCCCTTGTAAGGTGGCGCTGTTGGGGCTGGGCGTGTGGGCATAGGATCTAAGTTATCTACCACTTCCGTCTTTGTTTGTAACTGTGCCATAGCTCCTTCTTTCGCTTTTAATTTCAGCTGCGCCATAACTTCCCCCTGCATTTTGAGCTGCGCCATAGCCTTCTTTAGCTTTTCCTCCTTTTTTGCAAGCTCCTTTTGCATCTTGCTCACCTTTTGGCTTTTGGGCGATTTCCCTCCTCTGCTCCTTTCATCATCGCTCAAGCTAGATCCCTCACTGAGCGTCTGTTTGAGCTTTCACTCTCAGAGCTAGTGTCCTTCAAGGAGCCTTTACAAGATTCCTCTTTCACTTGTTCTAAGATCTCCCCTCCCAGCTGCACCGCCTGGCGTATGGGCTTTCGCGGGGATTGCAAACAAACTTTCACTAAAGACCAAACGGCCAGGGTTCCCCGCGTAGTGCGCGGATCGCGTCTAAGGTCTTCTCCTAAATGCTCCCACTGAGGGATGTTTAATATCCCTTCCTCCAAAAACCAGGGAGCCGTTTGTCCCACTTCTCTCAAAAACAAACGAGCTGTTTTATTTTTTAAAGGAGTACCAATTGCTTTAAGGATATCAGAAAGCAGCCCCAGCATTTTATATGTGGCCATCTCGTTTCCCATACCGGAAAGCTTTACTCTCGTCCTTATCCTAGGAACTTTGCAGCCATCTCGTTTCCCATCCCAGAAAGCTTTACTACGCTCGTCCTCGACTTGAGGAACTTTCCCTGTCACTAGACAGAAATAGGTGCACTCTTTACCTGATCGTCGCCGACTCCGTGCGTCTCTCACGATGAGATTCCCGGGTTTCGGCACCACTTGTCGCTCTCACCAGCAAGAACGACTCGGAGACTCACGTAGCGGCGAACCTTTTTTATTAATCGCTTTTTCTTTCCTCCTTCTCTAACCCCGGGCGCATGGGTTTTTATGCAGGCAGTGTTAACCAATCAGAATGCAGTGCTCATGTACCTCCCGCGTGAGTGGACCTAAATGAACAGCCAATCATATTCAGTCCCTTACAGCTCTTATAGTAGGCCTCCTGTACTGGCTCCCGACAGGAGGCATCACAATTCTGGACTTCAAGTTGTAGTATAAAGCTGTAGTTATCGAGACATTATGGTACTGATACAGAAATAAACACATAGATAAGTAGAATGGAATGGAAAACCCATAAATTAATCCAGAACTATATGGTCAATAAATCTTCAAAAAGGCAGGAAAAAATATCCAATTGGGAAAAAACAGTCTTTAATAAATGGTGTTGTTACAATTAGAAAGCAGCATGCAAAAGAATGAAACTGGACCACTTTCTTATACCATATTTTATATATATATATATATATATATATATATATATCCTTTTATATATATAAATAAAATAAAAAGAATAATATTTTGTCATTTTCAATGATGTCGATGGAGCTAAAGCATATTAGGTTAAGCAAAATCAGTCAAAGAAAGACAAATACCATATTATTTCACTCATATGTGGAATTTAAGAAGTAGAACAAATGATCATGAGGAGGAAAGAGAGGCAAACTGAGAAACAAACTGTTAATTATAGGGAATAGTCTGATGGTTGCCAGAGCAGAGGTGGGTGGGAGGATGGGTTTAATAGGTGATGGGGATTAAGGAGTACACTTGTGGTGAGCACCAGCTGTTGTATTTAAGTAATGAGTCAATAAATTGTACACCTGAAGCTAATATTACATTGTATGTTAACTAACTATAATTTAAATAAAGACTCAAAAAATTATTTTAAAGTGCTGTTTTCTTAAATTATTTTATAAAAGTTTTTAACAGTGTGAAATTTCAATCAGGTTTTTCTTTGTTTTCTTTTGTCTTTTCATTGAAAAAAGAACTAGTGCTTTATTAACAGCAACTAAAATTAAAACAACAAAATGCTCCATTTGGCTTCAAATTTGTTTTTGAAAGTAGCAACATATGGGATGCCTGGGTGGCTCAGTGTTAAGTGTTTGCCTTCAGCTCAGGTGATGATCCCAAGAGAGTCCCACAATGGCTCCTTGCTCAGCAGGGAGCTTGCTTCTCCTTCGGCCTGCAGCTCCCCTTGCTTGTGCTCTCTCTCTCTCTCTGACAAACAAAGTCTTTTTAAAAAAGTAACAACATTTCAACTATCTTACAGATACTGTTGGTAACAGCTCTTGCTTTATTTCATTTTATAGCCCAGAAAAAAACAATTCTCTTACTAGTAGCTCAAATAAATTAGCCTAATGTGAGATATCCTTCCTTGACCCTAGGAGAAGTAAAGTGGGAAAAAAGGTTGAGTAAAAAGGAATACATTGAGGACCAAAACCCTTAATGGCTCAGATTGCCTTGTCTAAGACTGATCATTTAGTTTGGTATAAGAACATTTCTACTGAAAATCATTGGTGTCAAGACTGAGAAAGTCTTTTTGAATAGAGATTCAATTACAATAATATTAAAATTAAATCATTGTACAAGTTGTAAGCTTTAATTTGGAATCAAATGGCTGATGTCTGTTAGCAATAGCCAAGATGCTACAGAGAGCCCAGATTTAAGGGTTTTCTCTGTAAGCAGTTATTATCACTATAGTATGAATTTTATGGCTTCACACAGGCCAATATTCAGCAGGTAATAAGATTATGGGATACATGATATATTCTTCTTATGATATCTCACCTATTAATTGGATAAAAAGCGTCTTGTGGTATTTTTAGAATCTTCTCTTAGATAGACAAATTTGGAGAAGCAAGACAGTAGATTTAGGAAGATTCTAAAGTAGACAGTGGAAGCCAGGATATGTAAATATAATTTCAGAGCTCTAAGGCAGTAGAAATTAGAGGCCACAATCAGAGACTCCTGGGAGCAGTTCACGAGGACTGAATACTTGTATAACTTACGTTTGTTCAATCTGTACATCACCCGGGATATTAAATAGCAGAATTTGGCCTCGGTCTTTATAAGCTGCACTTTTCATCATGTCACAAACTAATACCCCAAAATATGAAGAACTGGAGTATTGACAGGGATAGGGGAATTAAAAAGATGCCCAATTCTGGAATGTAAGGGTTATAACTGACGACCAAGATCAGATCAGAAATAACAACCAGCCTGCCTTGATGCTATTTGACTAGATTCCAGCTACTAAACTGATCTTAAAGAAAAACAAACAAAGCAAAACAAAACTTCAGAGAATTAACTAGAACATCCTGGCAGACTTTTTTTTTTTTAAAGACTTTATTATATTTATTTGACAGACAGAGATCACAAGTACTTAGAGAAGCAGGCGGGGGCTGGGGGAAGCAGACTCCTTGCTGAGCAGAAAGTCTGATGTGGGGCTTGATCCCAGGACCCTGAGATCATGATCTGAGCTGGAAGGCAGAGGCTTTAACCCACTGAGCCACACAGGTGCCCCCAGACTATTGTTTAATAGAAAGAGCAGCTAAGGAATTTTCCACTTCCTTAAGTTTTGTCCTCTCAAACTGTAACACCTTTATTTCCCTTTTGACCTTGAAACCTCTAAGCCAAATGCACAAATAAACATAACTCAAATGCACAAATAAACACAACTGCTTTGATCTATGACTCAATTAGGAAATAATACTTTTACCAGAAATTTAGTGTCTTTTTTTTCTTTATATATATTTACCACTAGACAGACCTTCCACCCTTTGCCAGCACCCAACCTAGAAAATCTTGATTATTCACTGATATTCATTAGAAAATTAGAGCCATGTCTTTGGGGGAAAACGCTGACCTTAAGGCATAATGAAATCCCAGTTTCCCCCTTTTCCTCCTCTTTCCAGGTATATCATAAGAAAGAACCATCATGTGCCCCCTGCCCACCATGGTCCCCCACCCCAACACCGTTCTTTCCAGGCTTGCTTCTACTTGGCTTTTTCCCCTTCCACACACTGCCTGCCTGGGGAGTGCATAGAGTAGGCTTTATTTATTGTATACACAAGCCCTATTTAAATCACTGAGGGCCCTAACAAGACTCCAGGACTCATTCCCAGTCCTCATTTGCATTTTAAGCAGCTTTGGCAGTTGTGATGAGGAACTCTCCATCAGAATGGTAGGCCTCTGTATTTGCTTGTATGACTCATGTTTGATGTTTGTTCTCTCTGAACATAGACTGGAATATTGAAGGACAGGCCTGGGCCCTCTAGTCTTTATATTCCAGTCTCTCCATTATGGCAAGAATCAGCAGAGCTAAACCTACACACAGTTTCATGGCCCTAAAATCATCAAAAGTGTGTTTGCTTAGTAATGAGGAGTTTTCAGTTTTCCAGTATGTAATTTCTTTTAGAAAATCGGGGAGCAGATACTTCTGCTTCTTTTTTTTTTTTTAATTTCTTTTCAGCATAACATAATTCATTGCTTTGCACCACACCCAGTGCTCCATGCAATACGTGCCCTCCTTAATACCCACCACCTGGCACCCCAACCTCCCCCCCCCACCCCTTCAAAGCCCTCAGATTGTTTTTCAGAGTCCATAGTCTCTCACGGTTCCCCTTCCAATTTCCCTCAATCCCTTCTCCTCTCCATCACTCTATGTCCTCCATGTTATTTGTTATGCTCCACAAATAAGTGAAACCATATGATAATTGACTCTCTCTGCTTGACTTATATCACTCAGCAGAACTTTATTAAATCTATCTATGGGGACGCCTGGGTGGCTCAGTTGGTTGAGCAGCTGCCTTCAGCTCAGGTCATGATCCCAGCGTCTTGGGATCGAGTCCCACATTGGGCTCCTTGCTCCGCAGGGAGCCTGCTTCTCCCTCTGACTCTGCCTGCCACTCTCTCTGCCTGTGCTTGCGCTCTCTCTCTCTCTGACAAATAAATAAAATCTTTAAAAAAAAAATCTATCTATGAAAGACCCACAGCAAATATCGTCCTCAAGGAGAAAAAGCTCACAGCCTTCCAGTTGAGATCAGGAGCACAACAAGGATGCCCAACTCACCACTCTTGTTCAACATAGTATTAGAAGTCCTAGCAATGGCAATCATACAACAAAGAGAAATAAAATGTATCCAAATTGGCCGTGAAGAAGTCAAACTCTCTTTCTTCCCAGATGACATGATACTTTATATGGAAAACCCAAGAGATTCCACCCCCAAACTACTAGAACTCATACAGCAATTCAGTAATGTGGCAGGATAAAAAGTCAATGTACAGAAATCAGTGGCTTTCTTAAACACTAACAATGAAAATACGGAAAGGGAAATTAGAGAATCGATTCCATTTACTATAGCACCAAGAACCATAAGATACCTGGGAATAAACCTAACCAAAGAGGTAAAGGATCTGTACTCGAGGAACTACAGAACATTCATGAAAGAAATTGAAGAATACACAAAAAGATGGAAGACTATTCCATGCTCTTGGATCAGAAGAATAAACATTGTTAAAATGTCTATACTGCCTAGAGCAATCTATACTTTTAATGCCATTCTGATCAAAATTCCACCAGTATTTTTCAAAGAGCTGGAGCAAATAATCCTAAAATTTGTATGGAATCATAAGAGACCCTGAATTGCTAAGGAAATATTGAAAAACAAAAATAAAACTGGCGGCATCACGTTACCTGATTTCAAGCTTTACTACAAAGCTGTGATCACCAAGACAGCATGGTACTGGCATAAAAATAGACACATAGACCAGTGGAACAGAGTAGAGAGCCCATATATGGACCCTCAACTCTATGGGCAAATAATCTTTGACAAAACAGGAAAAAAATATACATTGGAAAAAAGACAGTCTCTTCAATAAATGGTGCTGGGAAAATTGGACAGCTATATGTAGAAAAATGAAACTTGACCATTCTCTTACACCATACACAAAGATACAGACCTCAACATGAGACAGGAATCCATCAGAATCCTAGAGGAGAACATAAGCAGTAACCTCATCGATATCAGCCACAGCAACTTCTTTCAAGATATGTCTCCAAAGGCAAAGGAAACAAAAGCGAAAATGAACTTTTGGGACTTCATCAAGATCAAAAGCTTCTTCACAGAAAAGAAAACAGTCAACAAAACAAAGAGTCAATCCACAGAATGGGAGAAGATATTTGCAAATGACAGTACAGACAAAAGGTTGATATTCAGGATCTATAAAGAACTCCTCAAACTCAACACACACAAAACCGATAATCATATCAAAAAAAAAGGGCAGAAGATATGAACAGACACTTTTCCAATGAAGACATACAAATGGCTATCAGACATGAAAAAATGTTCATCATCACTAGCCATCAGGGAGATTCAAATTAAAAGCACATTGAGATACCATCTTACACCAGTTAGAATGGCCAAAATTAGCAAGACAGGAAACAACGTGTGTTGGAGAGGATGTGGAGAAAGGGGAACCCTCTTACACTGTTGGTGGGAATGCAAGTTGGTGCAGCCATGTTGGCAAACAGTGTGGAGATTCCTTAAGAAATTAAAAATAGAGCTTCCCTATGACCCTGCCATTGCACTACTGGGTATTTACCCCAATGATACAGATGTAGTGAAAAGAAGGGCTATCTGAACCCCACTGTTCATAGCAGCAATGGCCACAGTTGCCAAACTGTAGAACGAACCAAGATGCCCTTCAACGGACGAATGGATAAGGAAGATGTGGTCCATATACACTGTGGAGTATTATGCCTCCATCAGAAAGGATACTTCTGCTTCTTTACCATACTTCTGCTCCTTGCTGGCTGCCTGATATTCATCAGTATAATCTTTAAAGGGGTGTATTTGGGGGATAGAAGAACAAGATTTGGATGAAAAAGTCTTAATTAGGAGTACTATAGATTCCCAATTGCACAAAAAAAGAACCCAGTCCCCAAATTGAGGTTCATGACATAACTAACGTCTACATGAAGGCAAGATTATTGTTATAAATATATTTGTGGCTTCTCATTGGGCTCCTCAGAGAGGACACTATTAAAATAGTTATGTTCAAAGGATTTGTTCTTTCAAAAACAGAAAAAAAGAATGAGACCTCATAGAATCATAAAATGTGATATTTGGATGGGACCTTAAAAGTTTGGTTCAATTTCCTCTGTAGTTGCCTAGTGAATAGTGTTTTGCCCAAAGTTTACAGTCAGTTACCAGGAAAGGGAGTCTGGAAACCTATGTTTCCTCATTTCTTTCTACTGTAGTCTGCCACCTCTTGGGTTTAGTGTCTTTTATGACCCAGCTGTTATTGATAATTAAGCTTATATTCCTTTTCCACAAAAACATTTTTCACAGAAAATCAAACAAAAATAACTTAAAAAAATCCTTGCCAATGCTAAATTATTTCCTCTTTTCATATTCAGTTTTTCTTTTCAGGAACTTTCTCTTGGTATAGACTTTTTTTGTTGTTGTTGTTTGTTTTGTTTATTCCATCAGAATTCAGAAGTCTATAACCTGTATGAAAGGTTTTTTTTTTTTAATTTTTAACAGCATTTGGTTCAAGATATGACTGATATTCATATCTTGGCGCACACACACACACACACACACACACACACACACAGTGGCTAATGACAAGAAATGAACAGGTGTGAAGGGTAATCTTTAGAATCCGTATTCTGGTCTTCAGGTGGATCCAGAAACACACTGTGATAATTTACTCTGGGTCACAGTGAGCACAGGTGCTGCAATCATCTCTTAATGTCCATTTAATATTAATCTGTCTGCAGTTCTCACCAAGAAAACATCTGGAATTTCCCCCCTCACCCTTTGCGCACCTTTTCACACCGCTTTGCTCTTCTTACCCCCACAGAGCCTGCTGCCTCCCTTTCTAGGTTAGAATATTCTGACAGCATAGTGACTACATGAAAGCAGCTCTGATCATGTTAGCCTTGGCTTGAGGGTGTGTTCCAAAGCTTCATTACTATGACAGTAATTGATTGATATCATAAAGTCAGCATAGGAATTCAAAGATTTTCTTTGAATCTTCACTGTGCATCTATTTATTGCTGAGTTGTAACAACAATTTTCAGAGTAGAAAATGTTTTTCGTTTATGTGGTTTTGGTTTTTCATGCCTGATCAATGAAAGAGATTTTATAAATTATTTTTTGCCCCTTTACCTGTCCTCTGGTTGTATTTTTAAAAGACCCTGGGATGAGAGTATTTTTTGAATGGAAAGACTATAAAAATGTCAGAATACTTGACATAAAACTGACGTATTATGTGATAGCATTTCTAGTAGAAACCAGGACCTCATTCATGATCAAACAAACAAACAAACAAAAACAAAAAACAAACAAACAAACAAACAAAAAACCAAAAAAGCACTCCCTAAATTCCATGCTGTATGTTAAGGAAACCATCACCCTCTAGTCACACTGCAGATTGTCACTCCTATTCAGAGGTGGGCAACATAAAAAAACTACTGCTGTGAAGAAAAGAGTTTTGCCAAACAAGGGATACTGGGGGCAAACAAAGACAGCAAACCCTCTAGTCAGGACTCCTCTTGTGCCCTCAGTTTAGTCTTTTACAAATTGAAGAACTGGGCCTATAAATCTATACTTCTTTGGTATAGTTCACTTTTTTTTTTCTCAATCCAAAGTCTCTGTAGCTGCTCTGTTTGCTGGACTTCAGCAATAATTTTTTATTAGAATGGTGACTGGTTTTTCCTAGTAGGTCTCTGATTACCTTAGAAGGCAGTGTGAAATGTTTAGGAGGAAAAATGTACAAAATTAATTCAAAATTATTTGAGCTTTAAGTAGGAACCAATAGCATTGAACTGTAAGTAGGAGCCAACAACAACCTTTTGTAGGGTTGTGAGGAGTGTTAGGAAATTAGACAATATTTTCCCTCTTCCTAAACTCTATATCCAATCATCCACCATATTCTGTCACGCCCTCTCAGAGAGCATCTTTCACACCCTTCCTTTATATTTATAGCACTGTCATCCTCACTGCAGTCTCTTACCAGTTCACTCACACTTTACTTTGAAAGCCTCTTGAGTGTTCTCTCTGCCTGTTCCTGTCCATCTTTGGCTCTGCCATAATATCAATCTTTCAAAAATGCAGCTTATTTAAAAGATAAAGAGAAAAAAATGAAAACATCTTAAGTGGTGCTCCATTGCTTCCAGGAAAAAAAGCAAAAACTTTTTGTCTTAAAGTTAAAATCACCTCACACTTTGGCCCCAACTTCCCTTCAGTAACTTTAGCTCCTCACACATATCCCTTTATTGACTATTGCCTAAACACAGCTTGGTCTATACTGCTACCTCCAAGTTTTTTCAGTCTTTGTATCACCTTGGTTATACTCAACTTTATTCCCTTCACCTCAGTAACTTCTAGCCATGCCTCCAATTCTGTCAAATCTCACCTTTCTTAAGCCTTTCCAAGCCATTAAGCCCGTCTCTGAATTTCTTTAGCAATTATTCACTTGGTCTTGAATCCTCAACTTCTTTATTTCTTAATAAATTATTTATTTGAAAATTTTCTTTATAGAAAACAGTAAAACATAAAATACTTGAGAAATGAGTAGAGAGATAGGGTGGAGAAACTGATCCAGAATTCTAGGTCCCTAAATGGAAAACTTACTCTTTTTGATAATGTTGGTTTTGTCCCCTACCCCTGTATCATCACTTATGAGTTTTGAGACCTTGAATATTCCAGTCGTGTTGTATGTATATTTTCATTGCCGACAGCATTTTTTTCAATTAATGTTTCATAAGTATTTTTTTTCCATTTTGGTACCACCTTTTACACAGATTGTTTTTAATAGTCTTATAACAATCTGTAATACACATACATCATATTTTACTCATGATTTCCCTTATTGTTAGGTACTTGAGTTGCCTCCCCTACTCTTTTGTTATTATAAATAATGTTTTGATTAGTATTTTTAGGCATACAATTCTCGGCATTTAGATGATTTCCTGAAAATAAATTTTTAGGAATGAGGTTTTTGAGGAAAAGAGTATGCATGTCATCATGGCTCTTATTTCACTAGCAATTTAAGACAGCTCTAATTTTATGCACACATTAATTTTGTGTATTATCCTCTAATTTTGTAGTTTTGTAATATTCAAAATAATATTTATTTGTGTTTTTTTCTATTTCTCTATACATTGTCATAACAAGGCTGAATATTTATCACAGGTAGATTTGCTATTATATCCTCTCTTACAAATTGTCTGCTCATGTACTTTGCCCAGTTATCTATTTGGAATTTAATGTCTTTGTTTTAATTTCTATAGGTTCTCTATATAGACTATAAAGAGTAGATTTTCATGTTATATTTGTTGCATATTTTCTTAATCCATTATTTATTTTAAGTTATATTTTAATGTATAGAAATTTTACATCTCTGCAGAGTTCAGTATGTCACTATGTCAGCCTTTATTCATTCTCAGCCCTCAAAGTTATCTTCCAATCTACTTCCTTTGTCAGCTCTTACAGTGCTATGTTATAATATTGTTTTAGTCTATTTTTGTTTGACTATTCTCAATCTAGATTGTAAACTCTCTAAACTTAAGGTTTCTATTTTATGCTATAGGCAGAGTGAAAAGAGTACTGACATATGATTTAAAAAAACTGTACTTGAATCCACATAATTGTTATGTAACTTTAAATATATCAATGTATTTCTTTTGGCTTCTAAAAAACTGACTTCCGCTCTGCTTTTTTTTTCACAAGTTATTAGGAGTGGCAAGTACACTTATATGCATATGAAAATTTTATTAATGGCAATAAATCATTAAAAGAATAAATAGTAATTATTCCTGTGACTGATAGTGCCTAGCATATTGCTGCCTTGGTAAATAATTCTTAGTAAAATTGTTTAATTAGGGCTTTTTGGGGAGAGCATTAATTAAGTAAAAGAAAAGAGAAATAAGTCACTGTACCAGATGCTCACATTAACAGGATTGCTGTCTATTTAATCTAAATTTTCTAGTATAAAATGAATTGCAAACATTATATTTTATTGTAAAATATGTCTTTATTTGATTTGGGAAATGTGGTAGCCTTGACTATAACTTCTCATTATTGGATTTTTGGCTAGAGTAAAAAAATAAATAAATAAAAAGTAGCTGTCGCCTAATCGTTAGCCATAAGAAAAGTGCAGAAATTCACTTCAATTCACTTTTGAAAAATATCTCTGCTGCAAAGTGAAGATTACCCATGCTGAAGAGCATGTGGCCTTTGGGTGCCTGGCTCAGTGGGTTAAGCCTCTGCCTTGGGCTTAGGTCATGATCTCAAGGTCCTGGGATCAATCCCCATCGGGCTCTCTGATCCGCAGGCAGGGAGTCTGTTTCCCCCCACTGTCCCCTCCTCTGCCTGCCTCTCTGCCTACTTGTGATCTCTGTCTGTCAAAGAAGTAAATAAAATCTTTAAAAAAAAACTTGTGACCTTCAAAATGAAAATTAATCTGGAAAATCAAGGCTTGATACAATATTTAAGAATGCAAGAGGCCATCTCAGTTCCTTTGCTTTAAAACTACCCTGTGTATATATACCACATCTTCTTGGTATATATACACAATGGAATACTATGCAGCCATCAAAAGAAATGAAATCTTGCCATTTGCGACAACATGGATGGAACTAGAGCATATCATGCTTAGCGAAATAAGTCAAGCAGCGAAAGACAACTATCATATGATCTACCTGATATGAGGAAGTGGTGATGCAACATGGGGGCTTAAGTGGGTAGGAGAAGAATCAATGAAACAAGATGGGATTGGGAGGGAGACAAACCATAAGTGACTCTTAATCTCACAAAACAAACTGAGGGTTGCTGGGGGGAGGGGTTTTGGGAGAAGGGGGTGGGATTATGGACATTGGGGAGGGTATGTGCTTTGGTGAGTGCTGTGAAGTGTGTAAACCTGTTGATTCACAGACCTGTACCCCTGGGGATAAAAATATATGTTTATAAAAAATAAAAAATTAAAAATGTATTAAAACAATTTTTAAAAAATTTAAAACTACCCTGTGGAATATAGAAATACTACTGCAATGACTGACAGAGGCAACACTTTGGAAATGTTTTCAGTTATGTGAGATTTGTAGCAACAAAGAAAGAAACACAAAAACTGTGCATTGATATGCATCTCTTAGAGGTGGAGAATGCATAACCTCAGATAAGGTGTCTACTTTCATGTGTGAAGAAACTCAATGTAATGAAGTATGAAGTTAGACATAATATTCACAAACCAAGCTGAGAGTGTATCAGCTCTTTATGATGTTCTGGAAGAAAAAAGAGCACATATACACACATCCCATTAATTTATTGTTACTTGTTCTGTTTTTAAATTTGACAAAGTACGTATGTATTACATGTCCATACTTAAATGTGGGGTGCAAAATAAATATGCTTATATTTCTAATGTGCCTGAAGTTCTGACCCAAGTCTTTTATAATATTTTAATGTATTCAACTTTTTATCTTGTGGTGAGCAAATATATAAATTATATTATAAATTTTATAATATTTTTAATGTATTCAACTTTATATCTTGTGGTAAGAATTATTAAAATAAAATGAGATACTTATAAAGATAAATTCTTCTTACAGAAACTGCCTTTCCTGATAATGTCTATAAATGAGAAATTAAATGGAAAAAAGGCCAAATCCAATATACACCAGACACTATGTTAGACAAATTTAAGTTAAATTTTTGAAATTAGTGGAACTTGGTGGAACTTGTAAAGGAAGTTAAAAGGGGGAGAGTATGGGAAAATGTTATTTGATTAGCAAAGCCTTGTATTGACCTGAAAGGGATGGTGAGGATGGAAAGGAGGAAATGAGAACTATTAATGGAAATGTGAAGAACTCCAAGGATTACGTATAGATGAGTGAGTGCAGTTTCTGTAAAGAAAAGATAAAAGAGGAAAAGAAAGAAAGTTAAAGAAAGAAGAGAAAAGAAAGAGGAAAAAATGAAAGAGGGAAAAGAAGGAGGAAGGAAAGAAATTAGAAAAAAAGAGAATAAAATAGAAAGAAAAGCTCAAAGCACCAAAACCCTAAAGAAATGACTTTTTGTCCTATAAAATGGCCAAACTTTGTGGCACTTGTTCCACTAATAGACTGTGATAATCATAACAGGTCTTAATTTTTAAGTTGTGAGATCTCACAAAAATTTGTTTTCTGCATACTTTAATAGTTCTTTTTGATATTCCACTGGGCATTGTCTTGCCATAAGTTTATTTGTGCTTTTGGATCTTAGTTCCTTCACTGGACTCTAAAACCAGAGTCCTCCTTTTCAGGGCCTAGTACAAGAATGTGTACATGTAGAAGAGTCACTCAGAGTTATATATAAGGATATCAATCAGATTGGATTTTTAATTTTCTTCAAATACTGAAATGCTTTGTTAGTGCCTCTATATCTCCAAGATGTATTTTTTGCATGCTTTAGAATTTTCATTTTCTTTGTTCAGTTGGCAAAGTCACTTAAATATTTAATTTTTCATTTCAAATTTGTCATTTGGGCTTAAGATTATGTGGATAATATGGAATTCAAATAGAGTAAAACATGTTAACATATCAACTGTGAAACAGTGTTGTGTAAACAACAAACAGATGAGAATATTAAAAATAAAATAAAAACAGCAGAATTGGGAAGATGGGAATTACTTTCAGCACATCTAAGAAGTACTCTCTGTTAAATCAAAATAAAATGCATCTTAAACCTCAGATTTTATTATTTGCAACTAACGATTAGATAAATTTTGTGGGTTTTTTTTCCAAAGAAAGTGAAATATTTTTCTGCCTTAAAACATTTGCTTGTACATTTTTTTTCTTGTTTTTCCCCTGGAAAGGCCAACTTCTGTGTTCTCTATAACAAGTACTAATCTCTAAATGTCTAGATCAAATGGTACCTTTGCTATGATATCTCCAAATCTTTCTTATCATTCTTAATATTTCTCTCTGCCTTCATAACATGCTGTTATCCTCTTTTAATATTTAAAATCATAAAGCCAGGATTTTAAAGTATTAAAGGAACTTAGAAATAAAGGAGCTTAGAAATTTTAGAGTTATAAAGGAACTTAGCTCCCATGTGGGGTAGTTCATTATCACTACTCTTTGTTGTTCTAGCTAATTTTGAACACATCCACTATCTCCATTAAATTTACAGTACTTGAGTGTAAGATCTGTGATTTGTATTTTCTCATACCTTTCTCATTTACCTGCAAACAGAGAGTACTCAAGAAATATTTATTGAATAAATGTTACAAAATGAATTAATGAAAGAATAAATGAAATGAATTGCCTCTGGCAAAACAGTGAAGTAAGTACAACTTTGATTTTAACACTTCCTTAATGATTTCTCCTTTTATCATTTACCACTTCACCTTCACCTGAAGCCCACTTTTATCATACTGATTCCTACTACTGGATACCCCATTAAGGTGACCTCAAAAATAAGAGAGGTCCTTTACCATCATCCCTCAATGGAAAGAATCTACTAGCTGTTGTATACAGAGCTAGCCTAGCTGAACCACTTGATATTTTCTGCACAACATGTGTGGTAGGGTCTGAATTTCCTGTGTGGTGAGACTATATTGATGAACCATAGCAAATCAGACAAACTGCACTCAGATAAAGTTTCTTCTTTACTAGATTCAGTGGCATTTCCTCTCTGCCATCCTGTTTATCCTAAATGATAAATGGAAACTATAAAGACTGATGAAAGAAATTGAACATGACACACTGGAAAGATATTTCATGTTTATAGATTGGCAGAGCAAATATTGTTATTGTTAATATTAACAATAACAATAAAATATTATTAACAATAACAATAAAATATTGTTAAAATGTCCATAG
Organism: Mustela nigripes; assembly: GCF_022355385.1. Taxonomy (NCBI): domain Eukaryota; kingdom Metazoa; phylum Chordata; class Mammalia; order Carnivora; family Mustelidae; genus Mustela; species Mustela nigripes. Next base: position 61,558,958 of record NC_081575.1, on the reverse strand, counting down.
TACCCAAATAAACTGAAATCTTGGAAAAGAACAAAATCAGAGGTATCGCAATCTCAGATTTTAATATAGACTACAAAGCTGTAGTAATCAAAACAGTATGATACTGGCACAAAAATAGATAGATCAATGGAATAGAGAACCCCCAAAATAAACTCACCATCATCAATCAATCTATGGAAAGGAGGCAATGATATTCAGCAAGAAAGACAGCCACTTCAACAAATGGTGCTGACAAAACTGAATAGCTACAGGCAAAATAATTAAATTAGACCACTTTCTTATACTATACATAAAAAATGCAAAATAGATTAAAGACCTAAATTTGAGACCTGAAACCATAAAACTCCTAGAAGAAAACATAGGTAATAATCTCTTTGATATCAGCCATGGTAATATTTTTCTAGATATGTCTCCTTTTGCAAAGGGAACAAAATCAAATTTAAGCTATTTGGACTACACCAAAATAAAAAGCTTTTGCCCTGTAAGGAATCATCAATAAAATAAGAAGGTAGCCCACCAAATAAGAGAAAATATCTGTGGTAAATGATATATCTGATGAAAGGTAATCCAAAATACATAAAGAACATATACAATTCAAAACAAAAAAATAAAAAATTAGAAGACTTCAACAAACATTTTTTCAAGAGAATAATATATATTATATATATATAAAATATATAATATTTCAAGAGAATAATATATATTCTCTTGAAATACGTATGGCCAACAGACACACTCAGCCATAAAAAAGAATGAAATATTGCCATTTGCAATGACATAGATGGAGCTAGAGTGTATTACATTAAGCAAAATAAGTTAGTCAGCAAAAGACAAATACCATATAATCTCACTCATATGTGGAATTTAAGAAGCAAAACAAATGAACAAAGGGTATAAAAGAGAAAGAGGCAAACCAAGAATCAGATCCTTAACTATAGAGAAGAAATTGATGGTTACTGGGAGGATGGGTAAAATAGACAACGTAAATTAAGGAGTGAATCTGCTGTGATGAGCACCAGTATTGTATGGAAGTGTTGAATCACTGTGTTATACATCTGAAACCAATATTACACTGTATATTAACTAACTGGAATTCAAATAAAAAGTTAAATAAATAAAATGACTGTAAAAAAAGAAAAAGATGATCACAATAACTAATCATCACTGTAATGCAAATAAAAACCACAATGAGATATTACCTCACACCTGTCAGAACAGCTAAAAAAAAAAAAAAGAAAGAAATCACAAGTGTTGGCAAGTGTTCTCAAAGAATCACAACTTTAGTGTCCATTGGTGGAGTGGAGGAAGAAGTAGGGAAAAATTCAAATGGTCAAGTGTGCTTAGAGACTGATCCAGTTCTTGGGATTTGTGACATGATGGAGGGAAGAACAGAAAAGTTAGTCAGGAAAGCTATCTAAGGACTCTGTTTTGAAACCCCCATATAACTTTTGGCAAGTCATTCCCCTTCCTTTGTCTTTATACTAACTAGCTGCTGTCAGCATTAAGTGAGAAAATGTGTGTAAAAAATCTTTGTAAACGGCAATACACTATCCACTTTAATGATTATATTATTAATAATATATTATCAAAATATTGCTGAAAGAAATTAAAGTCAAGTGAAAATATATTCCATGTTTATGGAATTGTATATATTTATATATATTTAGGGAGTAGAATATAGAATGATAGACTGGCTGAATTGAAAGTTACCTTAAGGTCGCATGGTCCAATTTTGCTGGATGATTGGTAAACTATGTAGATTTCAAGAATTTTACTATTAAGTTATTTTTAAGGGTTTTATGATGGTTTTGAAATTGTATGCAAATGTGTATGTACATACACATAACTTTTGACCATATGTTTGACCTAAATTATGGAATGAATAAAACCAAACAATTTGGGAATACATATAAACTCAGTGTATATTTCAAAATAACTTGTTGAATTAAGGACAGGAATTTTATCATTTAGGTTATCTAAATTTCAAAATAGATATTCTGCCAGTAGGTGTGAGCATTCAATGCAGGTGATGAGGCAAAGTGACTTACATGGCTACAGCACCTGAAAACTTCAGAAAACTTGATGTTAATTTGATGAGTAGTAAAGATTACTCAAAATGTATATTCAAATCTGTCATCTGGTTTCAGAATCTACTGTGCAGAGATAGTGGTAGATAACAGAAAGCAAGTGTGACATCTATAACCAACAGAAAACAGACATCTAAAGAAGAGTTGTAAAATCATTACTACATCAAAGTTTATTTACTTTTCAAAAGACATTACATTTGATTGATCAGACCACTAGTCTGGTTTTCTAATCCCTGGACATGCATATTTCCAGTTGTTACTGAAATCTACCTACCTATCTATCTATACACACACACACACTCTTTTCTTAGAAAATTTCAAATATCAAGTTTGAATAAATTAAATGCAACAAGAACAGCAATCATTTCATATGGTTTGTCAATAAATTCTAAAGAAAGAAGGAGTTTTCCATAGGGAATTGTAGTTTCATGTGTACTTCCTTTATTGGAAAATTGTCATATTTCTGGGTCAGGACGCAAATAGGATGAAGATAAAGGGAGACACATTTGCCAAGCCTTGCTTAAATATCACTCAAAAGGGATGAACTATATAATTATTAACATAAATAAAGTGGACTAAATTTTATCCCTGTCCTTCCTTTCACCTCAATGAAATAATTTTAATGTTCTATGGTAAAATTGCTTTCCAGCATTTCCCCCCAATTTTTACATTAAATTTTATATTATGCAAGGTAACATATATTCATAGTTTTCATGCATGTTTATACTGTGGGCTTTAAAAAAATAAAAACAAATAATAGGACATTTTCTGTTCAGTTCATACTCACATTCATATATTTGGAACAGCTAGAGTTTTGTATTCTTAGCCAATTAATAATTTCTCCATATCTAGATTTTCCAGTTCCTTTCATAGAAATAATGATCCTTAGATTGAATGTTTCTTTTTTTCTAAAGATTATTTATTTATTTGAGAGACAGAGATAGTGAAAGAGAGTATTAAGGAGAAGAGGGAGAAGCAGACTCTGCACTGAGGAGGGATCCTGATGCAGTGCTCAATCCCACAACACTGACATTAAAACCTGATCCAAAGGCAGATGATTAACCGACTGAACCACCCAGGTGCCCCAGATTGAATGTTTCTTCAATGTAGAAAATGTCATATATCATAAATAGTTCTTTGGTGGCACAATGTGAAAAGAAAAAAAAAACCATATAATTAAGCCAAAGAACAATCATTTAGAACCCAGGTACTCTATCACATAATTAACTATACACTAAGACATTTATGTGCTTCTTCTGTCCTTGGTAATAAGTCATATCCTTGCACTAGGTATCTTCATTTCTTAGATGTATATGTCATTTGGACAAAAAATGACCCTCCAAATCTTATACAATCTCTTAACTTTAGGATTAACTCTGAACTGAATATTTATAAATTACATCTTTAAAAATTCTCAGTTCTATTTTGAATTTATATGGAGCTGAAGCTAAGGTAGAAAAGGTCACTTCAATCACAGTGAAGTACTACACACTCAAATTTTATCACATACTAAAATTAAACTGCTGACATATTCAGGGCCAGAGCTCTTATTCTAATTAAATTATGAAAAAGTGGAAGAGCCAGACAAGCAGGATGAGGATTTTCCAAATTCATAGCATCTTAGGCCTTCTCTACTAATACTTCTATAGTAACCTACTCTAGGCAATAATATTTCTTTTTGTATGATTCAAAAATCTTTAATCAAGGACAAGGCTAATACAGTAATAAATCTGTTTTCTGAACTTTCCTTCACATGAATAATTCCCAGCTCATTAACTAATATTTGAAAGGGTCCGTAGACAAAAGGACAAGACTGATACAAAGCAAAAGTTAAGCAGGGCTTTATTTCGCACAAAACATCGAGAATCAAACTGACCGGCCAGGGCCGTCTCTTGCAAAGAGGCGACCCCTCCCAGCCTCATAGACTAACTTTTATAGAGTAAAGGCCATGTGGTTGAGCCGGGCCACACACAGGTGGCCAATTGAATTACAATTCACCCTACAGTAGTTATTTGAACTAGCCTATCACTCTGGTCAGGATTGGCGCCCAAAAGGCAGGGCCCACATTTTTGGGTGGTTAGGGACGTGCTTTCCTGATTGGATGTCTCCACCTGGCTGAACACGTCCTTGGCGGGTAGGGAGGTAATACATGCACTTTCCCTTGATTGGACGTTTCCACCTGGCTGGACACGTCCTTGTATCTGGACTCCATTATTGGGGGCTATTTAGCCGCATTTTACCAGTTCTGTTTCTAAGCTCTTTCCTCTTGGGGGAAGGGGCAGGTTCAATCTAAGTTTACTGCATAAACAACAAAATGGCTCGCTCTGGCTAAGTAGGCCCTTATAATATTCTTGTTGAAGGCTACGGCATGGTTGGAGTCGAGGATCAAACAAGGCCCTGACTTGTGTCTCCTTCAAAGTCTGGACACCTTGACAAGGTTAAGGACAGGAAAGTTGAGTAACACTGAGGAAGGGTCTGTGCTATGTGTCCTGTGCTCACCTACGTGACTTCCCACACACTCTCCCTACAGAAGGGAACAATGTGGTCAGGGTCATGAATTCTTAGTTGGTCCTTGTTGTTCTGTACTTCCTATAACCCACTCCCTGGTTGATTGTCTTGCTAATGGCTTTAGCTGAGACTATCTGGCATCAGGAGGTTTGCTTGTAGTTAATGTAAACTTGTTATAAAACCTTGTGGTCATCTGACTAGGTACTGATTATTACTCCTCCTATTGTGGTCTGTCTTATAAATGCTTATAAGATGTGGAATAAAATCAGCACTGTTGGATATACTCTTCAGTATCCCTCCTGCCCCCATCTCTTGGTCTCTTAATTTCTTTTCACCATCCTCTTAACCCTCACATTTCCTGGTCGATCTGTCGCACTGGCCGCGAAATATTCTAATACCAAAAAACTTACTTCTGCATTAAAGAAGGAAAGAAATCATGAAACAAATTACACCAGCATACCTGGTATTGTTTCTCTTTTCTTTCTGTTCCTTTTAATCTTTTAGAAATATAAAATGTCAGAGAGAGGGGAAGGTATTGGAAGAAGAGCACCTTAAGTGTGTCTTTTCCTAGATATAATCGGTTACTACTCACATCAGTGTAAATAACCTAGAAAATGACCTGAAGAATAGCAGAACAAACTCCAAAACTAAAGGTAGAGAAGAGGTCACATCAGAGAAGGTAGGAAAGGCAGAGATGTAATTTGAAAACTAAAGGGATTGTGGCCATTTGTGGACAGGAGGGAACAAGGAGCATGGTGAAGGGAAAGCCACAAGACACCTAAGTGAGACAGATATAAGTAAGTTGCCTTATAAAAATTTAAAGTAATGGTCACAAAGATATGCAATGGACTTGAGAGAACAGTGGAGAACATCAGTGAGAATTTAACAAAGGATGAAAAATAAAGAGCCAATAAAAGTTGGGTATTCATCCTTTCTGATGGAGGCATAATACCCCATTGTATATATGGATCATATTTTCTTTATTCATTTGTCTGTCAAGGGCGTCTTGGTTCTTTCCACAATTTGGTGACTGTGGTCATTGCTAATATGAACATTGGGGTACAGATGACCCTTCTTTTCACTACATCTGTATCTTTGGGGTAAATACCCAGGAGGGCAATTGCAGGGTCATAGGGTAGCTCTATTTTTAATTTCTTAAGGAATCTCCCTACTGTTTTCCAAAGTGGCTTCACCAACTTGCATCCCCACCAACAATGTAAGAGAGTTCCCCTTTCTCCACATCCTCTCCAACACATATTGGTTACTGTCTTGTTGATTTGGGCCATTCTAACTGGTGTAAGGTGGTATCTCAATGTGGTTTTGATTTGAATCCCCCTGATGGTTAATGATTGTGAACATGTTTTCATGTGTTTGTTAGCTATTTGTAAGTCTTCTTTGGAGAAGTGTCTGTTTATGTCTTCTGCCCATTGTTTGATGTGATTATCTGTTGTGTGTGTTGAGTTTGAGGAGTTCTTTATAGATTTTGGATATCAGCCCTTTGTCTGTAGTGTCATTTGCAAATATCTTCTCCCATTCCATGGGTTGCCTCTAGAGAGAGTAAATCATCACATGGTTTCACTTACTTGTGGGGCATAAGGACTAACATGGAGGAATTTGGGAGATGGAGAGAAGTGAGTTAGGGGAAATCAGAGGGGGAGACAAACGATGAGAGACTGTGGACTATTAGAAACAAACTGAGAGTTTTGGAGGAGATGGGCATGGGGGTTTGGTGAGCCTGGTGGTGGGTATTAAGGAGTCACATATTGCATGTAGCACTGGGTGTGTTGCATGAACAATGAACTTTGGAACACATGCACAAAAATAAAATAAAATAAAATTTTAAAAACAGAACCAATAAGAGATATAGAACAAAATAAATGAAATTTAAAATACACTTGATGGAATAAATAGAAGGCTAAATAGAGCAGACAAACCAATTAATGACCTGGAAGTCAGAGTAATGGAAAGTAAACAGTGCGAAGGAGAGGAAAAATAATTAGGCAAATTGAGAATAGTCTTACAGAACTCAGTGACTCCATGAAATGTAATAACACTCAGATTATAGGAATCCCAGAAAAAGAGAGAGAAAAGGGTAGAGAGAATTTATTGGAAGAAATAATAGCTGAAAAATTCCCAAATCTGGAGAAAGAAACAGATATCCAGATCCCAGAGGCACCGATATTCCCCCAAGAAAATCAAACCAAGGAGGTCCCCATTAAATCACATAATAATTAGGATGGTGAAAAATAACAATATACCAAGAAAGTTAACAACATCAAGAGAAAAGAAGACAGTTACATACAAATAAAATCCCATAAGGTTATCAGCTGATATTTCAGCAGGAACTTTGAAGGCCTGGAGGAAGTAGCATGATATATTCAAAGTGCCAAAAAGGAAAAATCTGCATCTAAGAGTACAGTATTCAGCAAAGCTATCATTCAGAATGAGAGATATAAAGGCTTTTTCAAACAAAAACTACACGAATTGATCAAAACTAAACCAGCCCTATAACAAATACTAAAGGGGACGCTTTGAGTGGAAAGGAAATACCATAAGTGAAAGTATGAAAAATAAGTATATTAGGGGCACCTGCATGGCTCAGTCAGATGAGCACACAACTCTTGGTTTTGGCTCAGGTCATTATTTCATGGTCGTGTGATCAAGCCCCACACTGTATTCCATGCTCAGTGGGGAGACTGCCTTAGAGTTTTTCTCTCCCTCTCCCCCTACCCTCTTTCTACCTCTCTCTCAAATAAATAATAAAGCTTTAAAAAATAAGTATATCAGTAAAAATCAATAAGAGATATACAAAATATACAATGTAAAATATAACACTATATACCTAAAACATGGGTGGGAGAGGAGTAAATGGGTTCAAACTTAAGCAGCCATCAACTTAACACAGACTATTAACCAGATGTCAAAAACCAGTAATAGACAAGCAAAGAATAAAGAAAAAGGAATATAAGTAAATCACTAAAGAAAAGCAACAAACCATAAAAGATAGCAAGAGAAGAAAGGATCATAAAAAAAGGATCAAAACCCACACAAAACCAGTAAAAAATGACAATAAATACATATCTATCAATAATTAGTTTGAATGTAAATGGACAAAAAACTCTAATCAAAAGGCATAGGGAGGCAGAGTGGATTAAAAAAAAAGACCAACCAATATGCTGCCCCAAAGAGACTCATTTCAGACCTAAAGACACCTGCAGACTGAACGTGAGGGGATGAAAAAATATTTATCATACAAATAGCTCTCAAAAGATACCAAGGGTAGCCGTATTCATATCCAACAAAATGGGCTTTAAAACACAGATTATAAAAAGATACAAAGAAGAACACTATAAAGGGGACAATCCAGTAAGAAGACCTAACAATTATGAATATTTATTTACCCAATATGAGACCACCGAAGTACATAAAACAGTAATAACAAATATAAAGGAACCAACTGAGGGGTGCCTGAGGGCTTAGTTGGCTAAGCATCTGCTTTTGGCTCAGGTCATGATCCCTGGTTCCTTGGATTGGATTCCCTGCTCAGCCAGGTGTCTACTTCTCCTTCTCACTCTGCTCCTCTCCTCTGCTTCTGCTGTCTCACTGGCAAATAAATAAATAAATAAATAAATAAAATATTTTAATAAGGAATGGATTGAGAGTATTATTAATAATAGTAGGGAATGTAAACAGCCCACTTACATCATTGTGCCAAACATTTAAACAGAAAATCAGCAGTGACACAGTGACTTAGGATTACACACTGGACCAGATGGATTTGCCAGATATACTCAGAACATTCCATCCTAGAACAGCAGAATACACATTCTTCTAAAGTGCACATGAGACATTCTTCAGAAGAAATCACATACTAAGTTATATAACAGACCTCAGCAAGTACAAAAAGGTTGGGATCATATCATCCATCTTTTCTAATAACAACACTATGGGATGTGAAGTCAACCACAAGAAAAAAAAATGCAACAACCACAAATAAATGCAGGTTAAACACCATGCTACTAAACAATGGGATTATCCAAGAAATTAAGGAAGGTATTTAAAAAAAAATACATGAAAACAAATGAAAATGAAAACACAATGGCCCCCAAATCTTTGGGATGCAACAAAAGTGGTCTTAAGAGGGAATTATATAGCAATGCAGGCCTACCTCAAGAAGCAAGAAAAATCTCGAACAACTGAGTCTTATACATAGAGGAGCCAGAAAAAGAACAATAAATGAAGCCTAAAACCAAGAGAAGGAAGAAGATAATAAAGATTAGAATAGAAATAAATGATATAGAAATTTATGAAACAATAGAACAGCTTAATGAAACCAGGAGTTGGTTCAATGATAAGACCAATAAAATTGATAAACATCTAGTCCCTTATCAAGAAAAAAGAGGACTCAAATAAAAGAACCACAAAAGAGAAAGGAAAAGTAACAATCAACACCACAGAAATACAAACAATTTTAAGAGAATGTTAGGAAAAACTATATGCCAGCTAATCAGACATCATGGAAGAAATGGATACATTCCTAGAAATATATAAACTCCCAAAAATAGAAATAGAAAAAAAATGGAAATAGAAAGTTTGAACATACCTATTACTAACAAGGAAAATGACTCAGTAATCAAAAAACTCCCAGTAAACAAAGTGCACATGGCTTCACAGGAAAATTCTATCAAACATTTAAGGAAGAATTAATACCTGTTAGTCCCAAACTATTCCAAAATATAGAAGAAGAATGAAAACTTCCAAATTCATCCAATGAGTCCAGCAATATCCTAGTACCAAAACCAGGTAATGACACTACGCATGCGTGTGCGCATGAGCACACACACACACAAACACACACAGATAGAACTACAGGTCGCTATCTTTGATGAACACAGGTGCAAAAATCTTCAACAAAGAACTAGCAAACACAATCCAATAATACATTAAAAAAAATGAATCAGTATGAACAACTGGGATTTATTCCCATGATGCAAGGATGGTTCAATATTCACAAATTAAACAATGTGGTACATCACATTAAAAGTGAAAGAATTTTTAAAAAATTAAAAAAAGTGAAAGAATTAAAAAACATATAATCCTTTCAACAGATGCACAGAAATAACTTGACAAAGTACAACATCCATTCATGATAAAAAAAAAAAAAAGCCCTCAACAATGTAGGTTTAGAAGGAACATACCACAACACATATTCCTTACATGAAAAAACACACAACAAACATCATAATCATTAGGATGAAATTACCACTAATGTCAGGAGCAAGACAAAGATGTCAATTCTCACCACTTTTATTCACCCTAGGATGTGAAGTTCTAACCATAGCAATCAGAAAACAAAAAGAAAAAAAAATCTTTTAAATTGGTACAGGAGAAATAAAACTTACACTATTTGCAGATGATATGATTCTGTATCTACAAAACCCTAAAGATTTTACCAAAAAACTACTAGAATTAATAAGTGAGTTCAGTAAAGTTGCAGAATTTAAAATCAAAGTACAAAAATGTGTGACATTTTTCTATACTAATAATGAAGCAGCATAAAGAGAAATTAAGGAATCAATCCCATTTATACCAGCACCAAAAATAATAAGATACCTAAGAAGAAATTTAACCAAGAGATGAAAGACCTGTATCCTGAACTAAAAAACACTGATTAAATAAATTGAAGATGACACAAAGAAATGGAAAGATATTCCATGCTCATGGATTGGAAGTTAAAATGTCTATACTACCCATGGTAATCTACACATTTAATGCAATCCTCATCAAAATACCAACAGCAAGTTTTACAGAACTAGAACATAGAATTTTAAAATTTGTATAGACCCTAAATATCTTAAGATAGAGGTATCACAATTCCACATTTCAAGTTATATAACAAAGCTGTAATAATGAAAGAAGTTTGCTATTGACAAAAAAAAAAAATAGACACATAGATCAATGGAACAGAATCAAAAACCCAGAAGTGAAACCACTATTATATGACCAGTTGTTGAGAAAGGAAGAAAGAACATCCACTGAAAAAGACTGTATCTTCAACAAATGGTTTTGGAATAACTGAACAGCAATATATAAAACAATGAAACTGGGCCACTTTCTTACCCAATAAAAATAAATTGAAAATGGATTAAAGACCAAAATGTGAGACCTGAAACCATAACAATCTTAGAAGAGAGTATAAGCTGTAATTCCTCTTGCATCACCCATAGCAACATTTTTCTAGATATATCTCCTGAGGCAAGGGAAAGAAAAACAAAAACAAAACAAAAACTGTTGAGACTACAACAAAATGAAAGTTTTCTGCCTAATGAAGGAAGCAATCAACAAAACTAAAAGGCAACCTAGTAAATGGGAGAATATATTTGCAAAGGACATATCTGATAAAGGGTTAGTATCTAAAATATAAAAATAACTGAGATAAAAGAACCAAAGAAAAGAAAGAAGGAAGGAAGGAAGGAAAAACCACTTAAAGGGAGGATTCTGGAATTCGAGTCAAGATGGCGGAGAAGTAGCAAGCTGAGACTGCTTCAGCTAGCCGGAGATCAGCTAGATAGCTTATCTAAAGATTGCAAACACCTGAA
>NC_081575.1:61505387-61522764 GCF_022355385.1 Mustela nigripes | reverse complement strand
TAGCAGCTTTTAAAGTTGTTGAAACAGTTTTCCATTTTGAAATTCTGTTTTGCATAGTTGTCACTGCTCCCTTTCCTAGTTGACATTCTCTCTTTGAGAAATTGTGGCAAATATTTAGAAAATTAAAGGTAACATCCCATGAATTTATGAAAATATGATTTGTTTATATCTGTTTTGCATAAAATTATATTTCTATTGAGACTTGAAAGTTTGGGTTCTTTGTGTGTGTGTGTGTGTGTGTGTGTGTGTGTGTGTGTATGTGATTTAGAGAATGATAATTAACAGAGTACAGATATTTATTATTAAGGTAGCAATTGTAGGTTAATTATTTTAAATAAAGACATTAAAAAGAAATTTAATATTATAAGAAAGTATTGTATGAAATAGTAAAAAGGAAGAATATCTCCTAAATATTATCATTTTCCTTAGACACCTAGTTTCACAAAAGTAATTCCTGTCCACCATGAAATACCCGCCTGGTAAAGTGAAAGCTCCAGGGGCATGTTCTTGTTAACTTTTTTCCTCATCCAACAAGTCAAGAGTGCTAAGCTCTTTCATAAAACAATGAAACCTTTTTTTTCAGTTCCAAATTCAGGAAAGAATATGGAATGACTTAATATTTAGCCAGTTATAATGTTCAGTGAAGCTGTGTTTCACAAAATAAACATACCCATGGTGAAATAAATCACCTTTTCAAAAAGTTTAAAAACAACTGTAATTTTTTAAAAATCAAAGACCTTTTATAAATTTATTTTTGTATTGATCTTCACATGCCCCCTTGTGGTAATCTATAGGAGACAATCCAAAGTCTCTTAAAAACTGAAATGTTTTACTTTTTAGTGCATTTAGGTTTAAATTATTCTCTTAAAAATTTCCTCAGTTTTGGAATTATATAACAATATCATAAAGATTGATATCTTAAGAAAATCTGGGTTGTTCATATGGAAGTAAATTCTCACCCTTTCTTACTATTTCAAAGAAAATATACATTTAAAACAGTAGTAAGTAATTGGATTTTGCACAACAAATTGTGGCATGCAAATCAAAAGAAATATTTAATAAGACACACTGATATTCTCCTTGTATCTTTCATAACTTAAATGAAAATTGGAATAATTACAACATACATGATGAGCTCCCAAAGCATTGTGCATAGGATGCCAGAGAAAATAATTATATTTCCCAAAATTATATACCAACTCCAAACTTGTTCTAAGGGCTGCAGTATTTATTAAGGAAAGCCTTTGTACAAATAGCAATGTTGGAGCAGATTCTGAGCCTGTGAAGAGAAGCTGAACATGTGGGTTCACAAAAATGTTAAGTACAAACTGAATAATGTAAAGTGCAAGTAACCATGTACCTGAAATAAATGTTCTTTAGACCCTGCCAGCTGTACAGACCTCTGCATTAAGTTATGTGTGGAAACCAACAGAAAGAAATACCTGATCCCTACCAAATCGCCGGTTTTACAATAGCTTCAAATGCACATAGTAGTATAAAATATATAGTATGTTGACATCTGAAGCCTGGGGGCTGCTCTCCTAAATGTTTTCTTAGATAGACTCTCCAGATTTAACAAATAATAGAAGCCCAGTTATATTGGAATTTCAGATAAACAATGAATGATTATTTAATAAACTATTTCTCATGAAGTGTTTGTTTCAAATACTGGTATATGATGAAATTTTCAACAGTTTATATTAGGAAATATAATGTACTAAGTTGCATTTTTGGATAATGTACTAAGTTTGTCATAAAACTATATTTTTTCCATATTTTATTTCTAAAGCTATGTCTACCTCACATTTTTTTGCCCTAAATATGCACTTTTTCTTATGAAATAATGATAACACTGGATAGCATATTTTGTTGTTTTTTAATTGCAAAAATTGAAGGTGACAACATATCCCATTATTTTAGATATATACCTATTTTTGTGCATGTATATATATGTGTACATGTGTATATATACACACATATATGTATATGAACATAGATTTTATATGTAATAAATTACATATAAATTAATGTCTTTAACTGCTATTTAGCATTCCAACATATAGACTGTATTATATTTATCTGATCTCCAACTAACAAATAACTTTATTTCTAAACCTGCAATTTGGTAGGGATCAGGTATTTCTTTCTGTTGGTTTCCACACATGCCATTAAAATCAATATTGACTTCAACATTCTTATATATATATATGTCCTTATATATAGTGAATTTATATAAAATATATACCTAAAGTGTAATTGCAGGATCATTAAGGTCTGCACTTTTCTAATATGACTCAGTATTAGTAAGTCATATCCCAATTTGGCTTTTTAAATCTTACTTTTTAACTCCATCAACAATGCATAAAAATGTTGTTTTCTCGGTATGCTAACTTTTTTTATATTTTCAGACATTTTATTCAGCTTTATTGAGATACAATTGACATATAACATTGTGTAAGTTTCAGGTGTACAATGTGTTGTTGAGGGTGAGAACATTTATGTGCTACTCTCATGACAACTTTATACTGCTAATCTGATACAGCTCCTCCTTTCCCACAACAATTTAACCTCCTTTAACAATTTAACATCCTTTAGGGCCTTCCTGTGCTCTGGACTGGCCTACTACACCATCCAATCCTGATACTCTTTCCCAAGGTTTACACATAGGGACCAGCCTGGGCCTTCCTTCTCTGGTCAGTGCCTTAGGCTCTGGATTTCTTTTATCAGCCAGACTTCTTTAATTCTTTAATGTCACAATTCCTTAGGGTCTACAAGATGGTAATTAACAAATCGGGTTAATTAATTTTTATTGTTGTGTTACTGAATGTTTAATGATTTAAAAGGTTAACCCTTTCAAACAAATGCTACATGATCTCACTTATATGCAGAATTTACAAAACAAAACAAACGAATAGGGGGGGGAAAGAGAGGCAAACAAAAAATCTCTTAACTACAAAGAACAAACTGAGGGTTGTTGGAGGGGAGGTCGATGGGGTGATGGGTTAAATAGGTGATGGGTATTAAGGGGGGCACTTTTGGTGAGCACTGGACGTTGTATGTAAGTCATGAATCACTAAATTCTATACCTGAAACTAATAATACACTGTATGTTAACTAACTGGAATTTAAATAAAAACTTGAAACAATAAAAGGGGGCTATCCCTCCTAGTTTGAGCTTATATTTTAGTAGTTCTTGTCAAGGAGGGATACTAATAATACCCTTGTCAACACAAATTGAAGAAACCTTTTAGAATTTCTAAAAAACAAAAAAAAAATGAGGGTTTTATTCAAGCCCAAGTTAGGACAGTTGCCTGGGATATACAATTTTCACAAAGACGAGATTGCTCATCATCCATTAGCCCATCTCCTGCCCACTTCCCCTCCATCAGCTCTCAGTTTGTTCTCTATAGTTAAGTCTTACAGTTTGCTTGCATCTCTTTTTTCCCCCTTCCCCTATGTTCATCTGTTTTTTTTTTCTTAAATTACACATATGAGTGAAATCATATGGTATTGGTTTTTCTCTAACTGATTTATTTTGCTCAACATTATACACTCTAACTCCATCTAGGTTGTTCTAAATGACAATATTTCATTCCTTTTTATGGCTGAGTAATATATATATATATATATAAAGATGTGGTATATATACCACAGTTGAGATGGGTATTAAGGAGGACACTTGTGTTGAGCATTGGGTGTTACATGTAAATGATGAATCACTAAACTCTATTCACAAGACCAATATTATACTATATACTGACTAACTAGAATTTAAATAACAATTTGAAGGAAAAAAAAAACAGAAAGGAGAACATTCTGGTAAGGGAACATTTGGTGTAGGGTTATACACATTTTTACATAAGATTTATACATTATTAGACAAAGAACATTTCAAAAAGTTTAGACCTTATCTTAAGTTTCTAGTATATGCAAAGCTGTGTAACTTAAATTTTATGGGAACCAGGGAGGTTTCCTACTCTTTCATACCCTTTGTGTTCAGAATGCTCCTTTTTGATTATTTGCTTTAATGAAATAGATGTACAGTGTTTGCTTGGGACAGAAATAAAGCCTATGCTTTGAGTTTTTGCTGAGTCGTTCTGACCTTGGTAAATGTTAAAGTATAGCTTCCCTGGGAACCCAGGAGCACGGACCATAAGCATTAAAAGTTGAAAGTGTTCTTTATCACTCTTATGAACTTAAGTGGCAGAAGTGATTATACAAGAGGTCCTTCAGAGTGACATTTAATCATACCACTAAAGTGCCATGGTTAGCCAGCATGCTTAGAGATTATGGGGGATCTGCTTAAATTAGTTTAGATTTGCATTCAACTAAAAGTTAACAAAGCTCTTTTTCCTTGAAAACTTCAAAAATTCATATATTAGTTAATTTATTCAAGATAGTCTCATGACTATGATTGATTTGTTGCTGATTTTTTAGGACCTTGGAGTCATTATTCTGAGTATTAGTTTCCAGTGATAACTGCAAATAGAAGATGGTGGAAACAGGCAAACCAACTTTATTTTGTACTGAGTCCAAAATTTAATCTGAAAGGTTTTATTTCTTCTTACTAAATTATTGATGTCAGATGTGTTTCTGTGTGTGTGTGTTTTCTTTAATTATAATTTTACTACATTTGCAATTGTGTTAGAACTTTATTTCTCATGTGTGAGTTTATGAGAGTTGATCCTAATAGTGATTTGTAGGTTACATATACTTGATTTATAAGTTTCACATTTCTTAAACATTTCCTAAGAATGCCAGTGACAAAAATGTAGCCACATATTTTAAATTGCCTATAGAAAGACAATTTGTACTTTGCCATCCAGCATGATCTTTGTGTCATGTGTACCTAATACAGTTTCCTGGTACATAATGATTGCTCAATAAATGTGATTGAAGACTTGATGAATTAGTGACCAGTTTCAATTGGAATTTTCAACTAACGTTTCTCTCTGGAAATTTATCAGATCAGTACTTTTATTTGCAATAGGACCAGAATGACTGACTACATGCTGAATAAAAGGCTATTTGAACAGCATTACTCCCTGGCTTCTCATTTGATTGCAGCTTCCAGAATGAATAAAAAGAAAAATGTTCCTCAAAAAGGTGCATATTTATCAGATTAAGTGGCAAGGAGAGTAGGTCTCTGTTTCATTTCTGAGCAATTATAAAGTATGCTCAGAAGAAATGACTATAAATTTAGCGGACTGTGGCTTATTCTCCCAAAGCTGAAAATCCAGCCTGAATCAGCTGAGAACAGAGAAGGGAGTAGCTTTTAATACTCAAATGTCTGCATTAATGTGTTCTGAATAATTACCTGCCATCTGGGAGAAATTTATTCAGAAAAAAAGTTACTTATTTACTGAAACTATTGTCCCTACTTATGTTTCACCCCAACATATACTAGAGGTCAGTTAATTACTGCAGATTTCTTCCCTCTGCAGTAAGGAAACTGAGAGGTTATCTTCTGGCTTTTCTTGCTCTCTGTGGTTCCTGGAAACCTACTGAAGAGAAATTTACAGTCTGGGAAGCAGTAGAAGTAGCTTTGTTAGCATGTGAAGAAACATGACAACTTTTGGGGGTTGAAGTTGTAACAAATTGAAACTTGTAAAAATCTTAAAATGTTGCTCCATATCCCTTCCCCTCTTTTTGTGTCTCCTGCCAGCTGCATTCTTTAGTCACTAATTCATGCAGTATGGTTTGCAAGGAACTTTAAAAACAATATTTTCCCTGCTGCTATTCCTTGCACTTTCATTTGTGGTCTAAATGATCTATGTAGGAAATATTTACTTTGAGGTTTTGCTTTGGCTCAAAAATTGCCAAGTGATCAAACTCAGGCAATGACCCCATTGATCTGAACAGTGGAACTTTTGAGTTTAGTATAACGTACAGGCGAACTGTTTTAAAAATACAATCCCAGTTATATTTGCAAATTTAATAACCCTAATGTTCTTTCATGTTTAAATTAAAAAGACAAGTATCAAGTTGCATTCTTTCTGAATTTTTTTGTCTTTGAATCTTCCTGAAAGAAAGAAAAAATAAAAATAGATTTGAGTTTTAGCTTTGATGGTTCATTCATTCATTTGTTTGTTTGTTTCCAGTTGCTCATTCTTTGTTTTGTGATTTTTTTTCTAATCCTTGTTGAAAGAAAGTATTTGTGAATGTGAGACCTAAGGTCTGCACTTCGGGTAACCCTAATCTTTCATAGTGGGAGGGGAGTTTCTGGACCTTTAAAAACTGTAGTAAATGAGGGGAGAATTTGTGGATATGTCAGAATATTTTTTTATTCATTAATCTCCCTGTATTTCTGAAACTATACTCTGTAAGAACCCACCTATCCTAAGACCTGTTGCAATATAATCCACTTATAACCTATATAATAATTTTGTGTACCCTACACTAAGATCATCCTCCACATTTTCTTGTCTCTTTTGGGGAACAAACACAATACTTTCAAGTCATTGGAATAGATGTATATGAAACAATACACAAAGCAAATTTTTTTATTCCGTAAGATTATATTTTTATGAATGTAAAATATGGAACATAAAATAACTTTCAAAATTGCAGATATGAATTTTAAATGATTGAATCCACTTCTAAATAAGTGTGATTTATTTGTGGATTACTCTCGCCTTGAGTGATTTAAAGCTTCCAGGGAAATGGAACTGAAGGAGGAATTGGTAAGGTATGCATACAATGGGATCTCTTGCACCTGTAAGAGCTGTCTTCAGCACACCACTGATAGTTTGTCATCTTATGGTATCCTCTTTTGAGATACTTACATTATAAAAGATAATTCCACAAAAGATCACTATTTAAAGAACATCATAATTTGTTAAGAGTGCATGTGAAAATTACAGTAAGGAATTTTTAGGAAAGATTGGTGAGGTACTTCTTCATACCCCTTGAATCAGCTTATGTTAATCAACTCCTCTTCAGCCCATCAGTAATAGTACCCCACTATAATGTGGCATGTAGGAACTAACTTATTTGCTATGAAATTTTTATAAATTAATGTCACCAGAAATCTGAATTTCTAGGTGTATTTTATGGCTTTTTTCTTACATTCACCTTATTTAAGGAATCCTAAGTTCATGAACTTGTTTTCATATGATTTCATTTTTTTCTTCCTGCAACTTCGATTATTGCTACATCTCATTTATCTTAGACTTAACTGCCTCATTACTTCTTGTTGTAGATATATCCTTTATACTTCTGTTGCCTTCTTTGCCTTCACATTTCAAAATGTACAATAAGAAATGAAAGTCCAATGAGTCTGAATCAGACACCAAAACCCTAAAGAAGAGGTCCAGCTGACATCAGGATACTGGAATTTTCCAAGGTAACTCTCAAGTCAAATATGATTTAGAAACTGGATTCTATACTGACTCAGTGGCCTAGATTGTTGAAAGATACATGAAAAATAAAACTAAAATATTAGCAGAAGAAAGAGTTTTGTATGCAATCACCACGATTCATATATTAATTAAAATAATGTGAATTACAGTGGGATTCTTGCTATGTATATAATAATTAAAATGATGTGAATTACAGTGTAGTTATTCATAGTCTCTGTCAAAATAGCAATATCTAATAGAGGGAAAGTAGTAGGCTTAATGGATGGTTTAATGACAGAATTATTTGTGGGGGGAGAAAACCTCTTTCTTTTACTCTTTTCAGAATTCTTAAGCCTCTCAGTGCAGGTGTCTAAATCCCAAGGTTACTTTAAAATGCCTATGTCTAACTTGGATTGAGTTTAACAGTATTTGGGAGTTTTTCAGAAAATGGTGAAAAAAATCAAAATTTCATCCTGTTAAGACCAGTTCTTGACACAGTAGAGGAGCTGAGTTCATCTTCAGTCACTCTTCTTTTTTTTCAGATATCCCTCTTTCCTATTTTGGGGACCTTTCCCCAACATATACCATAGGTTCCTAGTGATGTTCCTTTCCTTTCCATTAAGCGTTGCTTACAGACCTGTCATCACAGAATTTTGACACATTAAAGTGACCTTGTCTTACCCTGAAGTGTTCAAACTATTTTTTTTTCATAAAATGTATCAGACTGTTGTCTGTTTTTCAAAGTTCTGTTCTCTGAGATCAGCTAATCCTATAGACACAGGACAGGGAGGAAAATATGAAGGGGCCACTGATACTAAAGCAATCCTTTTTTAAAAAATTCTTTTCTATAGTAAAATACACATACCATGAAATTTATCATTTTAACCTTTTTAAAATTTATAAGTCCCTGATATTAACTACATTTACAATGCAGTACAATTTAATACAACATCTCACTATCAGGCCAAAAACATTTCAATTACCTGAAACAGAATCTCCATAAATTTTAAGTAATCAATTCTCATTCCACTCTCTCCACAGTTTCAGAAAACCAGTATTTGTCTTTCTATGTCTATGGATTTGCATTTCATATAAATGGAATATACAGTATATGACTTTTAGTTTCTGGCTCCTTTCACTTACCATTAAGTTTTCAAAGATCACCAATGTTTTATTTTTATTTTCCTTTTTAACTTATGCTTTAAGTTTAACATTTTTATTTAATTTCTAGTTAGTTAACATACAGTGTAATAATAGTTTCACGAGTAGAATTTAGTGGTTCATCATTTACATATAACGCCCAGTACTCATCCCAAGTGCCCTCTTTAATACCCATCATCCATTTAACCCATCCCCCTGCCTACATTCCCTCCAGCAACCCTCAGTCTGCTGTCTAGAGTCTCTTACGGTTTGCTTCCATGGCTTTTTTTTCCCTTTCCCCTATGATCATGTTTTGTTTTTTAATATATATATAATATATATATATATATATATATATATATTCACATACATACATATCATATCTTTATCCATTCATCGGTTGATGAACACTTGGCCCCCCCATAATTGGGCTCCTGTTGATAATGCTGCTATACACATGTGCATGTGTCACTTTGAGTCAGTGTTTTTGTGTCATTTCAGTAAATACTTAGTACTGCTATTGCTGGGTCATGGGGTAGTTCTATTTTTAACTTTTTGAGGAACATCCATACTGTTTCTCCCCCAAATTATGTCTCCACACCTGTTAACTTCTATGATGCGGCCTCTTCTCTCCCTCTAGTTTTGCAGTTTGTTCTGCCAGTCCTCAGATCAATTTCTTGGATGTTTACAATGATGTGCTATTTATCTAGTTGTGTTCAAGCAATGAGGCAAGCCTGAAGTTCTCCTACTACTCTGCCATCTTAACCCCCTTCCCTCAAATTTCATCCATGTTTTACCTGATGTCAGTACATGGTTCTTTTTTATGGTTGAACAATAGCCATTTTACGGCTACACACATTATGTTTATTCATTTATCAGTTTAAAAATTAGGTTGTTTCTACTTTAAATATTTTCAATAGTGCTGCTATAAATGTTCATGAACAAATGTTCATGAACAAATCTTCATGTTAATAATTGTGTTCACTTTTGGGGGCTATATATCTAGGAATAGAAGTACTGGGTCATATTGTATTTCTAAGTTTAACTTATTATCATTTTGTTATTTAATTGTAAGGTTGCCTTAAATTTTTCCTTCAATATTTTATTTAAATTCAAGATAGTTCAAATATAGTGTAGTATTGGTTTCAGGAGTAAAATTTAGTGATTCCTTAGTTGCATAGAATACCCAGTGCTTATTAAATCAAGTGTGCTCCTTAATGCCCATCACCCCATTATTCCATCACCCCATTATCCCATCCTGCCATTCACCACCCCTCCAGCAACC
This sequence comes from Mustela nigripes, assembly GCF_022355385.1. NCBI lineage: Eukaryota > Metazoa > Chordata > Mammalia > Carnivora > Mustelidae > Mustela > Mustela nigripes. Next base: position 61,512,999 of record NC_081575.1, on the reverse strand, counting down.
CTTCGTTTGTTCCCTATAGTTAAGAGTCTCCTATGGTTTGCCTTCCTCTCTAACTTAATCTTATTATATTTTTCCTTCCCTTCCCTTATGTTCATCTGTTTTGTTTCTTAAATTCCACCTATGAGCGAATCATAAGGTATCTATCTTTCTCTGACTGACTTATTTTGCTTAGCATAATATACTCTAGGGATGCCTGGGTGGCTCAGTTAGTTAAGTGGCTGCCTTCAGCTCAGGTCATGATCCCAGCGTCCTGGAATCGAGTCCCACATTGGGCTCCTTTCTTGTCAGGGATCCTGCTTCTCCCTCAGCTTCTGCCTGTTCTCTCTCTCTCTCTGACAAATAAATAAATAAAATCATAAAAAAAATACATTCTAGTTCATTACATGTTGTTGCAAAAGGCAAGATAGCTGACTAATATTATATATATATCATATATATTCATTATATGTTTTATATTATATAAATAATATAATACATAATATAAATAATATAATATTATATTCATAATATATTTATAACTTATTTTTATTTATTTTATATATTTATGAATTCTAATAATGTATTATTTATTTATTATATATTTACAATAATATAGAACATAGAATAGCATGTATTCTATGTTCTATATTATTATATCATACATAAATAGATAATATATGTTATATATTATAACATGATATAATACATAATATATAATTTACATATTATATGTATTTATATTTAAACATTATATTAAATTGTATATTACTGTGTAATTATATATTATCAATTAATTAATATTATATATTACTATATAATAATATATTTAGATATATATAGTTATCCATTTATCAATTGATGGCAATTTGGGTTCTTTTTGTATTTTGGCTATTGTGGATAGTGCTTCTATAAACCATGGGGAGCATATGCTTCTTTGAATCACTATTTTTGAATCATTTGGATAAATACCTAGTAGTGCAAGTGTTGTGGTGTAAGGCAGTACTATTTCAACTTTTTGAGGAACCTCCATACTGTTTTCCAGAGTGGCTGCACCAGTTGTCATTCCCACCAACAGTGTAAGAGGGTTCTTTTTTTCTGCACCCTCACCAACACCTGTTGTATCCTGTGTTATTAATTTAATTTTTAAGGCATTTATTTATTTATTTATTTATTTATTTAGAGTGCACAAGCAGGGTGAGGGGCAGAGGGAGAGGGAGAGAGACAATTTTTTTTTTAAGAATTTATTTATTTATTTGACAGACAGAGACCACAAGTAGACAGAGAGGCAGACAGAGAGGAAGGGAAGCAGGCTCCCCACTGAGCAGAGAGCCCCACATGGGGCTTGATCCCAGGACCCTGGGATCATGACCCGAGCCGAAGGCAGAGGCTTTAACCCACTGAGCCACCCAGGCGCCCCAGAGAGAGACAATTTTAAGCAGTCTCCATGCTGAGAACAGAGCCTGACACAGGGCTCAAATCATAACTGTGAAATCATGACCTGAGCTGAAATCCAGACACAGAGTCTTAACCAACTGAGTGACCCAGGTGCCTCTTCTGAGTTGTCAATTTTAGGCAATCTAAATGGAGTGAGATGGTACCTCATTGTAGTTTTGATATTATATTTGCCTGAAGATGAGTGTTGCTGAGCATTTTTTCATGCCTGTGTTAACCAATTGCATGCCTTCTTTGGAGAAATACTTGTTCATGTCTTCTGCCCATTTCTTAACTGGATTTTTAGATTATTTTCAGTGTTAAGTGAAATAAGTTCTTTATAGATTTTGAATACTAGCTCTTGCAAATATCTTCTCCCATTCTGTAGGTTGCCTTTTAGTTTTATTGATGGTTTCATTTCCTGTGCAGAAGTTTTTTATCTTCATGAAGTCCCAGTAGTCATTTCTGTTTTTGTTTCCTTTGTCTCCAGAGATGTGTCTAGTAAGAAGTTGGTATGGCTTAGGTCAAAGAGGTTGTGGCCTGTGTTCTTTTCCAGAATTTTGATGCTGTCCTGTCTCACATTTAGCTCTTTCATCAATTTTGAATTTTTTTTTTGTTTACAGTATAAAAAAGTGATATAGTTTCATTCTTCTGTAAGTTGGCGTCCAATTTTCCCAACACCATTTGTTGAGGAGACTGTCTTTTTTTTTACTGGATAATCTATCCCATTTTGTCAAAGATTAGTTGGCCATAGAGGTAAGGGTCCATTTCCAGGTTCTCTATTCTATTTCACTAATCTATGTGCCTATCTTGTCCCAGTACCATACTCTCTTGATGATTACAGCTTTGTAATATATCTTGAAGTCTGGAATTGCGATGCTTCCAACTTTGGTTTTCTTTTCAACATTATTTTGGCTATTTGAGGTCTTTTATGGTTCTATACAAATTTTAGAATTGTTTGTTCTAGCTCTGTGGAAAATACTGGTTTTATTTTTATAGGGATAGCTTTGAATGTGTACATTACTTTGGGAAGTATAGACATTTAAAAATTTTTCTTCTTCCAATCCACAAGCATGGGAAGTTTTTCCATTTCTTTGCATCTTCCTCAATTTCTTTCCTAAGTGTTCCATAGTTTTCAGAGTACAGATCTTTTACCTCATTGGTTAGGCTTATTCCTAAGTATTTTGTTTTTGGAATCAAGGTAATGATGATCTCTTAGAAGGAATTTGGATGTTTCCCCTCCATTTTTATTTTTGGGACAGTTTGAGAAAAATAGATATTAATTCTTCTTAAAATGTTTTGTGAATTCCCCTGGAAGTGATCTGGCACTTTTTTGGGGGGACATTTTTGATTATTGATTCAATTTTTTGCTGGTTATGGTTCTGTTAAGATTTTCTTTTTTTTTTTCTTTCTGCTTCAGTTTTGGTCATTTATATGTTTCTAGGAATTTATCCATTTCTTGCAGATTGCCTAATTTATTGGCAGATAGTTGCTCATAATATTCTCCTATATTTCTTTGTTGTTAAGTTGTGATCTCTCCTCTTTCACTTATGATTTTATTTAATTGAGTCTTTTCTCTTTTTATAAGTCAAGCTTGGGGTTTATCAGGTTTGTTAATTTTTTCAAAGAATTATATCCTAGTTTCATTGATCTTTTCTATTCTTTTTTTAAATTTTATATCATTTATTTCTGTTCTAATCTCTATTATTTCCCTTCTCCTATTGGATTTAAGCTTTATTTCCTCTTCTTTTTTCAGCTTCTTTAGGTGTAAAGTTAGGTTGTATATTTGAGATTTTTCTTGCTTCTTGAAGAATGCCTGTATTGCTATGTACTTCCCTTTGAGGACTGCCTTTGCTGCATCCCAGATATTTGGGACTATTGTTTTCATTTTCATTTGCTTCCATGGATTTTTTAAAGAATTCTTCTTTATTTTCTTGGTTGACCCATTCATTCTTTAGTATGATGTTCTTTAACCTCTATAAATTTTTGGTCTGTCCAAGTTTTTTTCTTGTAGTTGACTTAAAGTTTCATAACATTGTGGTCTGAAACTATCCATCATATGAACTCAATCTTTTTGTACCAGTTAAGTCCTGATTTGTGATCCAGTATGTGATTTATTTTGGAGACTGTTCCATGCACATTTGAAGGGAATGTGTACTCTGCTGCTTTAGGATGGAGTGTTCTGAATATATCTGTTAAGTCCATCTGGTCCAGTGTGCCATTCAAAGCCCTTGTTTCCTTATTCATATTCTCCTTAGATGATCTGTCCATTGCTTTGAGTGGGGTGTTAAAGTCCCCAACTATGATTGTCTTAGTATCAAAGTGTTCCTTATGTATGTTATTAATTGTTTACATATTTGGATGCTCCCAAGTTGAGGGCATAAATATTTGCTCCTGTTAATATCTTCTTTATGGATAGACTCCTTAATTATGATGTACCCTTTTTCATCTCTTGTTACTGTCTTTGGTTTAAAATCTAGTTTGTCTGATATGAGTATGGCAACTCCAGCTTTCTTTTTTTTTTAATTTTTTATTTTTTATGAATAGATATTTTTATCCCCAGGGGTACAGGTCTGTGAATCACCAGGTTTACACACTTCACAGCACTCACCAAAGCACATACCCTCCCCAATGTCCATATACCACCCCCTTCTCCCAAACCCCCTCCCCCCAGCAACCCTCAGTTTGTTTTGTGAGATTAAGAGTCACTTATGGTTTGTCTCCCTCCTAATCCCATCTTGTTTCATTGATTCTTCTCCTACCCACTTAAGCCCCCATGTTGCATCACCACTTCCTCATATCAGGGAGATCATATGATAGTTGTCTTTCTCTGCTTGACTTATTTCACTAAGCTCCAGCTTTCTTTTGATGTCCGTTTGCATGACAGTTCGTATTCCATCTCCTCAGCTTCAATTTGCAAGTGTCTTTAGGTCTAAAATGAATCTCTTATAGGGAGCATATTGACAAAAATTTTTTGTTAATCCATTCTGATACTTTATGTCTTTTGATTGGAACATTTAGTTTATTTACATTCAGAGTGATTAGTGAAGGATATGAATTTAGTGCCAGTTTGTTACCTTTAGAGTTGGTGCTTCTTTTGATGTTCTCTGTTCCTCTCTAGCCTTTGTTGCTTTTGGTATTTTTCCCCCATTCAAAGAGTGCCCCCTTAATATTTCTTGCAGGGTTGATTTAGTGATCATAAACTCCTTTAGTGTTCATTTGTCTGGAAAACTCTTTATCTCTGCTGTTCTGAATGATAGCCTTGCTAGATAAAATATTCTTGGTTGCATATTTTTCCCATTCATCATTTCACATATATACTGCCATTCACTTCTGGCCTGCCAACTTTCTGCTGCAAACATGATCTGTCTTCCCTTATAGGTTAAAGACTTTCTCTCCCTTCCTGCTTTCAGTATTCTTTCCTTGTCTGTGTATATTGTGAATTTGACTATGATACACCTTGGCAACTGTCTGCTATTAAAATTTAGTGGGAGTTCTCTGTGCTGCTTTGATTTTGATGTCTGAGTCCTTTCCAAGATGAAGGAAGCTTTTAGATATAATTTGCTCCAATAAACCTTCTGTCTCTTTTTCTCTCTCTTCATCTTCTTGGACTCGTATGATACAAATATTATTACATTTTAATAAGTTGCTGAGTTTCCTAAGTCTACCCTTGTGATCCATTACCTTTGTTTCTCTCTTCTTTTCAGCTTCATAATTTTCCATATTTTCATTTATTTTTAAAAAGATTTTATTTACTTATTCTAAGAGATAGAGAAAAAGATAAAAAGCAAAAAAGCAGGAGGAGGGCCAGAGGGAGAGAGAGAATCTGAAACAGACTCTATGCTGATCATGGAGTCTGATTCTGGGCTTGATCTCATGACCCTGAGATCATGACCTTGGCTGAAATCAAGAGTCTGATGCTTAAATGACTGAGCCACTAGGTGCCCCTCCATGTTTTTATCTTTTTTTTTTTTTTTTTCCACTCATCATTCCTCCGTTTCATCCATTCTCCTTTGTATTGCATGTATTTGGATTTGCATCTCAGTTATAGTATTTTTAACTTCAGCCTGACTAGATTATAATTCTTTTATCTTTGAAGTAAGGGATTCTCTAGTATCTTCTATGCTTTTTTCAGGACCAACCAGTATCATTGTAATTGTTGTTTTAAATTCTAGTTCAGACAACTTATTGTATGTCTATTGATTAAATTTCTAGACATTAATTCTATTCTTGTTCTTTCTTTCTTTTTTTTTTAAATTTTATTTATTTATTTGACAGAGAGAAATCAGAAGTAGATGGAGAGGCAGGCAGAGAGAGAGGGAAGCAGGCTCCCTGCTGAGCAGAGAGCCTGATGCGGGCCTCGATCCCAGGAACCTGAGATCATGACCTGAGCCAAAGGCAATGGCTTAACCCACTGAACCACCCTGGCGCCCTACTTCTTGTTCTTTCTTCTTTCTTATGGGGTGAATTCCTTTGTCTTGTCATTTTGTCCAGAAAAACAAAAAAACAAAACAAACACAAAACTGGATGCTAGGTGTGTTTTGTTTTACTTGTTAAAAGAAGCTATATCCAAATATTTAAAAATATTAAAATTAAAAATAAGGTATACGTGAAAATTAAGAAAAATTAAAATAATAAAAATAAAAGGAATACAACAAATAAAAATTAAAAATAAAAATAAAAATGAAGGTAGATCCTATTTCTTCTAGAGCTGGAGCTTTGCTCAGTAGATGATCAGTATGATCAGTAGACTTGTTGCGTGTGAGGTGTTTTTGCTGGTCTTATTGACGTGCTTTTGCTATTTGCCATACTGTCAGGAACATGGTCACACAATTGTCCGGTGGATCAGCTTTAGGCAGGGTGGAGTAGAGAACCAAGACTCAAGCTCACTGCCCTCAGCCTGAGTCCTTGCTCCTATGCCTGATGACGGTGTAGCATGTTGGCACTACCCATTCCTCTTGTGACCCAGGGGATCCTCAGATTACCCTATTTCTGGGCCTCAGCCCTCTTTTTCCACCTGGAGCATCTTTAAGCCAGGTATGACACTGGAAGTGGCAGACTTTGAAAACTTTAGATTTTATGCTTATCTGCTTATAATGCCTTATGGTAGTTTCTGTAAGCAAAGCTCCCTTCCATCCGTGGTACCCACAGTACTTATCTCAACAAAATCAACTCTCTGTATCTCCTTCTTTCCAAAAGGTGGTAGCTTTTGCATTTATACACTTGCAATTTTGTTCTCTCAGTTCTCAGATTGATTTCTTTATTGATTTTATTCTTTACTGATTTTATAATTATCTAGCTGTTTTCGAGGCATGAGGCAAGCTTAAAGTACCTGTACTCCTCCAACATCTTAACTAATCCCCCTAGATTTATGGTATAGTTTCATAAAGAAGTGTGACACTTCTTCCTTTGTTCTTCTTTTTGAGGATTTGTGTGTGTGTGGCCGGGAGGCTATTTGGAAACTTGTGTGGTTCCATTGACATTTTAGAATGCTTTTTCCTACGTGTGTTAAAAATTCAGTTAAACTTGATTTGGATTGCATTGGATATATAGATAGTATCTAGTAGCATTGGCAATTTAATTGATTTTTTTCCACAATTTCATTTAAATTTCAGTTATTTAACATACAGTGTGATATTAGATTTAAGTGTAGAATTTAGTGATATATCACTTACATACAGCACCCAGTGCTCACAAGTGTCCTTAAAACACCCATCACTTATTTAAGGCACTGATGCAACCCACCTCCCCTCCAGTAATCACTAGTTTGTTCTCTATAGCTAAGAGCCTGTGTCTTGGTTTGCCTCTGTCCTTCCCCACCTCCACCATGTTCATTTGTTTTGTTTCTTAAAGTCCACAAATGAGAGAAATCACATTGTATTTGTCTTTCTCTGACTGACTTAATTCACTTAGCATAACATTCTAGCCCCATCCATGTCATTGCAAATGTCAAGATTTCATACATTTTGGCTGAATAGCATTCCAAGATCTATATATCTATATAGATATATAGATCTTGGAATATAGATATAGATATAGATATAGATATGTAGATCTTGAAGATATATCCAAGATCTATCTATCTATCTATACCTATATATATATATATATAGGTGGTGTGTGTGTGTGTGTAGTAAGCGAGAGCATTCCAAGATCTATATATCTATATAGATATATAGATCTTGGAAGATAGATATAGATA
>NC_081575.1:61465060-61490387 GCF_022355385.1 Mustela nigripes | reverse complement strand
AAACTGAGGGTTGCTGGGGGGAGGGGGGCTGGGAGAAGGGGGGTGGGTTATTGACATTGGGGAGGGTATGTGCTTTGGTGAGTGCTGTGAAGTGTGTAAACCTGTTGATTCACAGACCTGTACCCCTGGGGATAAAAATATATGTTTATAAAAAATTAAAAATTAAAAAAAAAGAATAACAAAAAACAATTCTATGAAAAAAGAAAACAAACTCTTCCCTTTCCACACATGAATTTTTTTACATTAATGTCTTATACATTTCCATTTAGAATATCCCTGTATTTACCTAAAGTCTTTGTGGAATACAACAGAAAACAACATTGAAAAACTTAAGCAAAAAGAAGTTTAGAAAAAAAAAGGTAGTGAAGGCTTACAAAAATCGATGTCAGGAGTTAGAATGTCAGGAGTATCTGAGAGAACAAGCAGTGGGGAGTGAAAATCACAGCACCTGCCTTTTAAGAATGGTCCACCTGTTAAGAAGCTGGTTTACCAGTTCTACTGTCACCACCACCATGGTTGTGGCTCTGAAAAATATGTTCTAATCTGTCTTCTGACTTTATTGTTATCTACAAAATTTGAAGTTTAGGAAAAGGGCTTTTGATTGGCTGATATTAAGTTATCAATCTAACCTTCTGATCCTCTCAGTTCCTAAAGTCAGAGGCATGGAGTTGGGTAGTAGGAGATACATGGAATTACTGTCATGGAAAAACCACATATAATTGGGAAGAGGTAAATTTCCAGAAGAAAACTGGTATGCTATTAGGAAAGGTGTAGTTTCTGGCATCTGAAAAATCCCCAGTCTAATCAATGTCTACTGTAAATCCTCTTCCATGTCACTTATGGATTCCACCCATATAACCTTCTGCTTATGCCTGGTAACATCACTTTTCCTGATAAAAACTAGTCTGGTAGTAGTTTTGTGTTTTTGCTACTGTTGAAGTTGATTACAATAGCTTGGCTTCAGAAAAGGTGATAGCCTTAAATACTGGTGTTGTTTCTGCGGAAACATTGAGTGAACATTCCACTTTAATGTTATCCATCTTCCCCACAGATTTTCACAAAAGATACTCTGCTAAAGATTTAACTATTTCTTTGGCATGAACTTGAGGGCATAAGAGTGTCAAGTTACCTAAAATTCTTCCTTTGCTGCATTATTTAAATTGACTCTCTCTAGGTGTCACTTAGAAATGACATTGTTTCAAAAAGAAGTGGCGTTTTCTCACAATGTGTTGGAAGAACATTAAATAGCTCAGTGATCTATTTACTTTCTCATCTTCTGTCCTGATTCCATTTTTTCCCTTTATTATCCTTGGATTTTGGTACAACTTTGATTTTATGTTTAATGACATGAGTTAAAAACTAATTTAGATTGACATTTGGATTCCTAAGCCCAGTTTCTCTTTGCTTCTTAAAACCATCAATTTCTTGTTTCATCTTTTTCAGACCCTTTGAGGTATAGAAATTCTATTGTTCCTGAGTTGTGACTTCACTCTCTTCTATGCTTCAGGCCAGTCCATGTCCTTTCTTATGACCAAAGAAAGCATGCCAAGAATTTTCAGTTGCTCTTAAGGGCAACCATCCCATATCTAGTCAGCATGTTACTGTCTGTTCTGATCTTTTGCTTTGCTGTAGTGGCCAATGCTTGCTTAACCTCACTTGAGAAATTTAGACATCATCTCTCCTCTATTTATCTATTTCTATCATCTTCTTTCTAGCATCTATCTATCTATCTATCTATCTATCATCTATCTAGCATCTATCACCTATAAATCTATCTCTATGTGTCTATGTATCTAACTGTCATCTACAGGTTGTATCCTATGAAGGGAAGAGGAAAAAACTCTAGAAAATCCATCAACTCAGATATATTTTAAATGATTCACTCAAAATTTGAATAAATATTCTTATTTACAATATTTGATGGAACAAAACAATTAAGTCTACAATGAAGATTTTTCTTTTTTTATTTATAAGAAAAAAATTTTGAAGTAGAACTGAGTTGTTTTCTATTTTATTATCCTACTTTATATTTTTTAAATTTATTCATTTATTTGACAGAGTTAAAGAGGGAGAGAGTACAAGCAGGGGGCGTGGTAAAGGGAGAGGGAGAACCAGGAACCACACTGATCAAGGAGCCTGATATGGGGCTCAATCCCAGAACCCTGAGATCATGACCTGAGACACTTAACAGACTGAGCCACCCAGGCATTCCTATTAGCCTACTTTAATAGTCTCAAGAATGTTGGGGAAGATAGCAATGCCTATAAAGTAAGCAAAAGAAAGGCTAACCTCATGTATTTTCCTAACTCTACACTACCACTTTTATTTTACTTCTACTACTCTGTTGCTACAACTACCTCTACTATTAGTACTATCATATTAACCTAATAACAATAACAATTAGCATATATAAAGCACTAACATTATACCATATGCTATATTAGACCCAACTTACACATGAAGATATCAAAACTTAGAGAGGTTGCATAGCTAGTTAGGTGCAGATTTGGTATATGAACACAAGCAATATACTTCCAGTGTCCAAACTCTTAACCCCTAATTTACCCATTAAGGACAATGGGGCCTCAGTAGGAAAAGTTGCCAGTTAAATCCCATAAAACATAAAACTTTTGAAATTGATTTATAAAGCACATTTACCACCTTCTTTCTCTTCTTCCTTATCATCTCTTCCTTTTTCTCCTTTTTTCTTTCTTCTTCTCCTTGTCTTCATCCTCTTCCTTCTTCTCGTTCTGTTTCCTTCTTCCTCCTTCTTCTCCTCCTCCCCTTATCCTTCTTGTTTTCTTTCCCCTATCTCTTAATCTTCTCTTTCTGCTTTTCCTCCTCCTTCTTTTTTTTTTTTTTTTTTAATTTCAGAAATTGGCCAGCAAATTTTCAGTGGAATAAAGCCTGGTTGCCATTGCTTCCACATTTGATTTAAAAGACTCTCCTGTCATCTTACAAATTTTGTCATGTTGATATACTTATGATTCTTTCCTTTCAGTCCTAACCCCATAAAACCAGGAAGAAGGAGGCAATGGTGCAAAAATGTCTAGCGTGAATGTTAAGAGTTCAAAATAAATGAATGCCTGGGCAAAACAGTTGGGGAGGTGGGAGAGGGAAGGCAAGAGAACAGAATCTGGCCATGGTGGTAGAAGTGAAGATGTAGAAGAAAACCAGAGTCTGGCTCTTGAAAGAGTAATGAGGAAAAAAAAAGAATCTTAAAGCAAAATGCAGAAGGAAAAAATTTTGAGAGGAATTTGTGGTCTACACAATCATAAATAAATAGATCAAAGTATAAGAACTTCACTTTAGACATAAGAAAGCCTCAAGTTTATCACTTAAAATAAAGTTTGTTTTTATTATTGTCCTTTTAGACACACAGAAGGTAGCATTCCACTTCTATGGGTATTCATTTAGCTTTCCCACAGTTTTTTTGCACCACCCATTTGACTTCTGACCAACTCCTCCTCCTCCTTTCCCTCTTCTCCTCCTCCTCCCTCTTGTCCTTCTCCCACTCTGCTTCACCACCCTCCTTCTTCCTCTCCTCCCCCTCTGCTGCTACCTTTTTCTCCTTCTCCTCCTCCTCCTCCTCCTTTTTCTTCTTCTTCTCTCATTAGACACATGCACATGTGCATGCACACACACACACACACACACACACACTCACTCACATTTTTATGTCTCTAAAAAATGTTTTGTACTAGTACTTTTAATTAAAGACTTCCACAAGATGAAATGCCTGGTCTACTTTTCAGGACCATATCTCTCCCAGTCTATTTGTCTATTTGCTGGTTGGAATCTAATATGGTCTGGGTATCATACCCAGCCTCCTCATCGACTGTGGTATACATAGGGTACTGGAGGCAGATTGGAGAATGTAGAATGGGTCCTCATTATTCAGAGGAAGAGTAAGAGAAAATAAGATAGAGCTGGGGATATGGTAGTACCTAGAGGAAGAAGTCAACCAGATTGATGATGACAGTTAAGGACAATGAGTCCAAGAAATTTTCTATCTTTCTTTATGGATGGGAGAACTGTATGCATTGTGCAGACAAATAAATGTAATTTTCTTCCTAGGGTTTTCAAATTACATTCTATGGAAACCTTGAGGTATCTCAGGGCACTAGTGAACGGCTCTTTATATCCACTCCTTTCTTTATCAGTGCATTTCCACTATTATGTATTTTCTATACAAGTCTCTATGAATATTTTTCTTTGAAGAAAGGAGAAAGATGTTTAAGTATTGTTACTTTTTACAATGGAATTCACAGCATTTTTTTGTCAGTAGCAAGTTTCTAATTGATTTTTACTGCTGACACATGGCTTGAAGTTTAACTCTAATAACAGGGACTTTGGTGGGTGACCCTCTACATTGAAGTTGCTAGTGAATAGGGTTGGCTTTGAGAAGTGTGGACAAGGTTGGGAATCATAACTAAAAACTGATAATGGTGTGAATTAGTTAAGCCGCTAGTGAGGTATTTACAGACCTGTTCTGATGTGTACATTCCCCATGATTAGATTTAACTACTTATTTATCTACTTTTTAATCTATTTACTTATTATCTACTTATTTATTCTCTTCTAAAGAGAAGAGAAATACTTGAATGTTTTTTAAAGATCTTATTTATTTATCTGACAGAAAGAGAACACAAGCAGGGAAGTGACAGAGGGAGAGGGAGAAGCAGGCTCTCCCCTGAGCAAGGAACCTGATACAGGGCTCAATACCAAGACCCTGGGATCATGACCTGAGCTGGAGGCAGACCCTTAACTGACTGAGCCACCAAGGAAGCCCAATACTTGAATATTTTAAAGCGGTTGTAAAAAAAAAAAAAAAAGCCCTATATACTTGGAACACCAAAATGGTGCCACCAAAAGACCACATACAAACTGGGAAAATATTTGATGTATAAATGTATAGACATTCTTTATAGATGCATAAGAAAAAGAACAGTGCAATAAATAAAAAAAATCAATGTATATAGCAGGTAGTTCATAAAAAATAAAATATATAGTATAAAGTGTATGAAAAAACATTCAACATCACTCATAAAAAACTCGAATTACAACTACATTGAGACACAACAAAGTGATATTTTTACATATCTTCCCTTTCTTGATCACAATACTGTTCAGTATATTTTCAGTATATAAGTCTCCAATATATCTCCTTCCAAATTAGGTCATTTTTATCATAGACAAAATTTAGGGTCTGTTTGCTCTTTTTCTAGATATGACTGATATTATACATACTTTTCTTCTTCTTTTTGCCTACACCATGTATAATTCCACTTTTGAAAGAGTAACCACTACCAGAATGTGGCATTGTCCTTGAGATTGAACAGTTCAAAATGCAGACATAGACAATGATGTCCATCTTTATTGAATCTCCCATAGTTTGGTGTAGCCTGGAGACATGTCTTTCATTGGTTCTCCTGACTTTGTTTTCTCACAGGTAATGAGGATCCAAATAAATGGATACTAGCCTCACCTCTAAATGATAATACTATGGATATCTAGTTATTCAATCTTGGGCCTTACAAGTAAGGAGAATACTTATTAGTCATCCTTACTGTCATAATACCAGTTTTTGCACAGTGGCCTATATCTTTTGTAACACCAAGGGCTATTTATAAAGTTTCTGGAAGTTCAAAATTACATACACACACACACATACACACACACACACACACACACATTAAAAGGGGTATAATAGTGGTCATAATGTTGTTCAGCAAGCCTTAATCACAAAATAAGTTATAAACTGATAGGTGTTAAGAAGAGTGTCTCTTGGACTAGCTAGTGGTATATTCATTGGAAGACTGAAATGATCTTCCTGGAAAAAAAAAAGTATTGACAATTTGTTAAGCATTTCCTCGTGATGCATCCACTTACTTTATATATGTGTACCTGCCTCTCTCTTGGTCTTATTCGGAAGAAAATCTAGGCATATTTTTTCAGAAGGCATTGATTCATCTTCCATTAATAAGGGTGAGAAGATAACACTATATAGTGGTATAATCAAAGTGCTATATCTATGTAATGATGTGTTAAACAGGCATATAGTTTGCAAGACCTGGGCTTGGAGGTTTCACTGGTGCTCAGACTTGTACAAAAATCATCATTATAGTGTGAGATTAACACAGACTCTCAAACAATTTTTTTTTAAATTCTAGCTTCACAAATTGCAATGTGATGGGTGTATAAATTCCCATCTGTAAAATAGAGATGCTATTGGCATTTATCCCACTGGAGTTGTTATAAGGATTAAATGATTAATTAAATATGTGTAAAGTGCTTAGCGGAGTGCTTCATCTTGAAGCAGCTTGTTTGTAAGAATGGTAGAATGGCCTTTTGAAAATTCAGTAACAGAACAAGACAGTTGGCGATACCTTGGAGTGCTGGGGTAAGGTTCTCCAGGAGGCTGTATATAATCTAAATCGCTGTGTGATATATGCTGCTTTTTAAAAAATTGCCAAGAATCACAGGTCCAGGAATCAAAAAGTGTAAATGGCAGTAACATTAGTTAATTATCATTATTTACTAATTACTATAGTAACAACTCACTATTACCCCTTGTGACCTACTTGCTGGTCTTTTAGCAAGACTTTTGCTTCTTGTCCCCATAATATAGGCTCTGCTGGCCTGGAAATCTTAGTTACAGGGAAGAATGCTTCCACCAAGAGGAAAAAAAACAAACAATGATTCAATTGAACTAGAAGTTAAGACTATTACCTCATCATTTTAGGTTCCTCATGCCTCTGAATCAACAGGCAAAAAGAGAAAGTTACTGTGTTGACTGGGATAATTGATCCTGACTAGGAAAGGGAAGTTGGACTGCTACTCCACAATGGGGATAATAGAAGAGTATGTCTGGAATATGGGAGATCCCTTAGGATATCTTTTAGAATTACTATACTGAATGTATTATTCTAAGCAAAATACATAAGTCAGAGGAAGACAAATGCCATATAATTTCACCCATATGTGGAATTTAGGAAACAAAATAGATGACCACATGGGAAAGGAAACAAAGAGGGAAGGAAACCATGAAATACTCTTAATGATAGAGAACAAACTGAGGGTTGATAGAGTGATAAGGGTGTGGGATGGCCTAAATGAGTGATGGTATTAAGGAGAGCATTTGTTATAATGAGCACTGGTGTTAAATGTAAGCGATGAATCACTAGATTCTATTCCTGAGACCTTTATTATACTATATATTAACTAACTAGAATTTAAATAAAATTTGGAATAAAAAAATTCCAGAAAATAGTGTGTGGGGGGGAAATAATTACTATACCCTGTGATTAAGGTCAATGGAAAATTATAGCAACTCAGTTACGGAAGGACCACTAATGGCCCAGATCTTTCAGGAATGAAGGTTTGCTTTAATTTATCAGGAAAAGAAATATAACCATCTAAAGTGCTTACTGAAAGCAATGGTAATATGGAATGGGTGGCAGAAGAAGGTAGTTAAAAATAATCAGATAAAAATAATGTGAACAGTTACATAAATGAAGACTGTAATGGAACAAGTATTTTTCCTTGTGTGTATGTGTCACAGAAACATACTCATGACATAACAACATATGTCAGATATATACCTATCTGTTATCTCTGTATACTATTTATTATCTATCTTTATCTATCATCTATGTATCTATGTAATCTATCATATATCATCTATCTTTGTTTTCTTTCTTTTATTATCTTCAATCTTATAATGAGATGAGATTTATAGCATAGTATTTTTAATACCATAGTATTTAAGTTATAAGTTGTTAAGAAGAAGAGTAAATATCACCATACAAGGACTTTACTTCCTCTTCTCAGGTGAAGTGTTGGTACGTTCTTGGTCGTTCACAGGATAGTCGTATCATGTTAGGCAGAAATATGACCTCATTATTGTCTTTATTTAGAGATTAAATATAATTTAAAGAGATGTGCATGGGTAACAAGTTGACAGGGGGTGAACTGTTGATGGTTAATTTAATTATATATGTCAACTTAGCAAGGTCATGGTACACATTTATTGGGCCAAACACTATTCTAGGTGTTTCTGTGCATGTAATTTTTAGATACAATTAATATGTAAATTAATAGACTTTTATTAAAGAAGATTGCCCTCTATAATGAGGATGAGCCTCATGCAATCAATCGCAGGTCTTTAGAGAAAGACTACTTTCCCTGAAGAGAGATTTCTGCCAGCAGACTGCTTTTGAATTTGAATAACAACTTTTCTCTGCATCTCCAGGATGTTGGCATACTCTGCAGATTTTGAAGTTGCCAGCCTCTACAATTATGTAAGCCAATTACTTAAATCTCTTTCTCTCTGTCTTTGTCTTTGTCTCTACTCCCATCCCACATACAACTGGTTCTGTTTTTCTGGAGAACTTTGATTAATATGAACACAACAAAATAGCCTCTTACAAGTGCATGTTTAAATGAATGTGGAAAACATATAGAAGAATATAGATGATATTGTTAGCTTTTATCACAGGGGTAGAAGGTGATGGGGAGGAATGATAAAGGTGAAATAATACAATATTAATTTTCCATATATATTTATTGTTTCACAGTGAAATTGTACTTTTTGTAAATTTTAAGATAAATATAACTTAAAATAAATAGCATAAATACAAAGCAAGGTAGAAGGCAGATTCTGGATAATTTTTGTTGTTGTTCTAAGAAGGAAGCTGTGGATACTTATAGGTTGTTTGCAGTATTGAATATGAAATAAAAGAGAGAAGTTCGTGATATATGTGTATCTTTGTGAGGATGTTAACCTTCAGAAAAATGTTGTGACCTTTGAAAGGGGAAAGTCAGAGAATCAACATAGTCGACAATGTTTAAGGAGTACTTGCATGTTGTGGAGAGAATTAACAGTAATCTTAGATAAGGCCTTTCTTCAAGATACAGAGATGTTGGAATACTGGGAAGGATAATGTTGAATTTGAAACTAAGTCCTTGTGAATCATATTCAGTGCTTTGGATAGGATTCAGTGGCTTTGCAGGATCACAATGTAGCCCTGGTGAATCACTTGTGCAGACCTCACCCGAAGAAAAACATAGTTGCCCACCCTTGAATAAAAGGCCTCCTTGTCATTCTACATCTCTTAGCATGGCCTGTGGGTGGCTCTGGCTCCCACACACTGTTTTACAGACATAACATGCTGTCTATTCTAGATTCTTCTTCTGATCCCTGGTGCTTTGGCTTCAAGTGTGCCATGGATGAAATGATATAAATAACTTGGTGGAAGGAAAGAGTCTATCTGACCTGATGTAACTGATCTGTGTATCTCAGCTGCTCAAAGTTTTTATCTGAACAGATACTCTGAAAACCTTAAAGAGACATGTATAGTTTTTCTTATTTGCCCATCTAGCCTTCTTGTTCATGGCATTTTTCCCTCTCTTGCTATCAGACTGAGCCTGTGCTAAAAGTCAATGAGCTTCAGTAAGGATTATATGATCAATTTGGTGGTAAATGTTCAAGAAATGAAACATAATACAGCAATTCTGTAGTACTTAAATTCCTATACTATGTGAATGAGTTTGATAGATTTTATATTGAGGTAAGATTCACATAACATAAAATTTATTATTTAATCCATTTCAATGTACAATTCAGTGACTCTACAATCATGATATTGTACAATCAATACCACTATCTAATTTCAGAACCTTTTCACAATTCCTAAAAGGAACCTTTTATTAATTAAGGAATCACATTGTTTTCCCCTCTCCCTTCAAACCCTGGCAACCACTAATTTGCTTTCTGTCTCACTGGAGGCTATTCTGAACATTAAAATGGAATGACATAATATATGGCCCTTGTGTGTCTTTTTTTACTCATTTTGATGTTTTCAAGGTTAATTTATATTGTAGCATGTATTAGTATTTTACTCTTTTATGGTTAGATGATATTCTTTGTCTTTTTATGGCTGAAGAATATCCCATTGTATGGATATACCACATTATTTTTATCCACTTGCAGGTTGATATACATTTGCCTTGTTTCCATTTTTTTAAGATATTATGAATAATGCTGTTATAAACATTCATGTACAAATTTTTGTTTACACATCTGTTTTCAGTACTCTTGTGAATATATCTAGAAGTGAAATTACTAGGTAATATGATAATTCTGTGTTTAAAATTTGGGAAGGCTAGACTGGTTAAAAAGTGTCTGAACAATATTACATTCCTACCAGAAATGCACAAATATTCAAATTTCTTCAGACATTCTGCATCCTTCTTTTTGGATAAAGTCCAGTTTAATCTTACCTTTCATCACCTGTACTTTTGTTCTCATATATGAGAAAATATTACCAAATTCAAGATTATAAAGATATATGCTTACCTTTTCTTCTATGAGTTTTAGAATTTGAGCACTCATGTTTAACACTTTGATTCATTTTCAGTTAATTTTTGCATGTGGTGTGATGTTGGGGTCTTATTTCATTATTTTGCATATGGATATTCAGTTATCCCAGCACAGTTTGCTAAAAAGTCTATTTCCCCCATTAAATGAGATTGGAACTTCAGTCAAAAACCAACTTTGACCATAGATTTGTGGATTTATTTCTGGATTATTTTTAATGTTATTTTAGCCACTGTACAATACATTAGTGTTTGATGTACTGTTCCATGATTCAGTGTTTGTTTATAACACTTAGTGTTCCATGAAATATGTGTCCTCCTTAATACCCATCACCAGGCTCACCCATCCCGAACCCATCCCCTCTGAAACCCTCACTTTGTTTCCTGGAGTCCACAGTCTCTTATGATTCATCTCCCCCTCTGATTCCCCACCCTTAATTTTTCCCTTCCTTCTGCTAATGTCTTCTGTGCTATTCTTTACATTCCACAAATAAGTGAAACCATCTCATAATTGCTATTCTATGTTTGACTTATTTCACTTAGCATAATCTCCTCCAGTCCCATCCATGTGATGCAAAAGCTGGGTATTCATCCTTTCTGATGGCTGAGTAATATTCCATTATATATATGGACCACACCGTTTTTATCCATTCATCTGTTGAAGGATATCTTGGCTCTTTCTAGTTTGGCTATTGTGGACATTGCTGCTATGAACATTGGGGTCCATGTGCCCCTTCTTTTCACTACATCTGTATCTTTAGGGTAAATACCTAGTAGGGCAGTTGCTGGGTCATAGGGTAGCTCTATTTTTAATTTTTTGAGGAAGTTCACACTGTTTTCCAAATGACTGTACCAACATCTTTTCCATTAACAGTGTAAGAGAGTTCCCCTTTCTCCATAGCCTCTACAAAATTTATTGTTTATTGCCTTGTCAATTTTGGCCATTTTAACTGGTATAAGGTGGTATCTCAATGTGGTTTTGACTTGAATTTCTCAGATGCCTAATGATGATAAGCATTTTTTTTTTCAAGTGTCTTTTAGCCATTTGTATGGCTTCTTTGGAGAAGTGTCTGTTCATATCTTCTGCTCATTTTGTTTGACTGAATTATTTGTTTTTGTGTGTTGAGATTGGGAAGTTTTTTATAGATTTTGGACATCAGCCCTTTATCTGTAGTGTCATTTACAAATATCTTCTCCCAATCCGTGGGTTGCCGCTTTGTTTTGTTGACTATTCCTTTGCTGTGTAGAAGCTTTTCATCTTGATGAAATCCCAAAAGCTCATGTTTGCCTTTGTTCCCCTTGCCTTTGGAAAGGTGTCTTGGAAGAAATTGCTGTGGCCAATGTTGAAGAGGTTACTGCCTATGTTCTCCTCTAGGATTTTGGTGGATTATTGTCTCACATTGAGGTTGTCCATCCATTTTGTTTATCTTTGTGTATGGCATAAGAGAATGGTCGAGTTTAACTCTTCTGTATATAGCTGTACAAATTTTCCCAGCACCATTTATTAAAGAGACTGTCTTTTATCCACTGTGTGCTTTTTCCTGTTTTGCTGAGGATTATTTGACCATAGAGGAGAGGGTCCATATCTGGGCTCTCTATTCTCTTCCACTGGTCTATGTGTCTGTTTTTGTGCCAGTACCATGCTGTCTTGGTGATAACAGCTTTGTAGTAAAGCTTGAAATCAGGCAACATGATGCCCCAGCTTTGTTTTTCTTTTTCAATATTTCCTTGGTGATTCAGGTCTTTTCTTATTCCATACAAATTTTAGGATTGTTTGTTCCAGCACAGTGAAAAATTCCAAAGGTATTTTGATTGGGATAGTATTTTTTTTTAAATTTTTAAAAAGATTTTATTTATTTATTTGACAGACAGAGATCACAAGTAGGCAGAGAGGCAGGTAGAGAGAGAGGAGGGGAAGCAGCAGGCTCCCTGCTGAACAGAGAGCCCGACGCGGGGCTCGATCCCAGGACCCTGCGATCATGACCTTGGCTGAAGGCAGAGGCTTAACCCACTGAGCCACCCAGGTGCCCCAGATTGGGATAGTATTGAAAGTATAGATTACTATGGGCAGCATAGACATTTTAACAATGTTTATTCTTCTGATCCATGAACGTGGATTGTTTTTCCATCTCTTTGTGTCTTCCTCAATTTATTTCATAAGTATTCTGTTGTTTCTAGAGTATAGATCCTTTACCTCTTTGGTTAGGTTTAGTACCAAGGTATCACATGGCTTTTAGTGCTATTTGTAAATGGAATCAATTCCCTAATTTCTCTTTTACAGTTACATTATTACTGTATAGGTATGTAACTGATTTCTGTGCATTGATTTTGTATCTTGCCATATTACTGAATTGCTGTATGAGTTCTAATAATCTGGGGATGGAGTTTTTTGTGTATGTAAGATACATGAAGTATCTTGTCACCTGTGAAGAGAGAGAGTTTGATTTCTACTTTGCCAATTTGAATATCTTTTATTTCTTTTTGTTGTCTGATTGCTCTTGCTAGGACTTCTAGTACTATGTTGAAAAATAGTGGCAGGAGTGGGCATCCTTCTTGTTTTCCTGATCTTAAGGGAAAAGCTCTCAGCTTTTGAAGAATGAAGAATGATATTCATTGTCAGCTTATTATAGATGATTTTTATGAAATTAAGAGGTGTTCCCTCTATTCTATACTCTGAAGAGTTTTAATCAGGAAAGAATGCTGTATTTCATCAAATGCTTTTTCTGCATGCATTGAGAGGACCATGTGGTTATTCTATATTCTCTTATTGATTTGTTTTATCACAAATTGATTGATTTGTGAATGTTGAACCACCCTTGCATCCCAGGGATAAATCCCGCTTGCTCCTGGTGGATACTTGTTAAAGTAATGTTGGATCCTATTAGCTAGGATCTTGCTGAGAATATTGGCATTCATATTCATCAGGCATATTGGTCTGAAATTTTCCTTTTGATGGGATCTTTGCCTGGATTGGGGAATCAGGTGATGTTGGTTTCATAGAAAGAGTCTGGAACTTTTCCTTTTGTTTCTATTTTTGAAAGACCCTCAGGAGAATAGGTATTATTTCTTCTTTGACTGTTTGGTAGAATTCCCCAGGGAATCTGTCAGGTCTTGGACTCATTTTGGGGGAGGGTTTTGATCACTGCATCAATCTCATTACTGGTTACTGGTCTATTCAGATTGTCAATTTCTTCCTGTTTCAGTCTTGGAAATTTACATGTTTCCAAGAATGCATCCATTTATTCTAGTTTGCTTAACTCTGAGGGATATAGTGGCTGATAATAATTTCTGATGATTGTTTCTATTTCCTTGGTGTTAGTCATGATTTCTCCCCTCTCAATAATTTTATTATTTGGTCCCTTTTCTTTTCTTTTGGATAAGTTTGGCCAGTGGTTTATTGAGCTTATTAATTCTTTTAAAGAAACAGCTTCTTATTTTGTTGATGTGTTCTACTGTGTTTCTGGTTTCTAATTCATTGATCTCTGTTTTAATCTTAATTAGTTCCCTTCTTATGCATGAGTTAGGCTAAATTTGTTGTTCATTCTCCAGTTCTTTAAAATCAGGATTTTTCTATTCTTTTTGAGTGAGGCTTGGATGGCTATGTATTTTTCCTTTAGGACTGTCTTTGCTGTATCCCATAGGTTTTGGAACAACGTGTTTTTGTTTTCATTGTTTTCCATGAATTTTTTAAGTTCTTTGATTTCCTGGTTGACCCAAACATTCTTAAACAGGATGGTTTTTAGCTTCCAAGTGTTTTAATTTCTTCCAACATTTTTCTTGTGATTGAGTACCAGTTTCAAAGGACTGTGGTCTGAGACTATGCAAGAAATAATTTTAATCTTTTGGTATCATTTGAGACCTGACTTGTGACACAGTATGTGGTCTATTCTGGAGAAAGTTCCGTGTGAGCTCAAGAAGAATGATAATTCTGTTGTGTTAGGGTGTAATGTTCTGTATATATCCATGAGGGCCATCTGGTCCAGTGTGTCATTCAAAGCTCTTGTTTTTTTGTTGATTTTCTGCTTAGGTGTTTTGTCTATTGCTGAGAGTGGAATGTTGAGGTCTCCTACTATCAATGTATTATTATCAATATGTCCCTTTATTTTGGTTAACAGTTGGCCTACATTCATGCCTGATCCATGTTGGGGGCATGAATATTTACAATTGTTAGAGCCTCTTGTTGGATAGAGCCTTTAAGAATGATATAGTATCATTCTGTATCTCTAACTACAGTCCTTAGCTTAAAATTGAATTTTTCTTATATGAGAATTGCTACCCAGCTTTCTTTTGAGATCCATTGGCATGAAAAATGGTTCTAAGTCCCTTCAGTTTCAGTCTAGATGTATCCTTAGATTCAAAATGAGTCTCCTATAGACAGCATATGGATGGTCCTGATTTTCATCACATTTACCACCCTATTCTGTTTCATGGGAGCATTTAGGCTATTCACGTTAAGGGTGGTTATTGGAAGACATGATTCTATTGTTGCCATGTTGCCTGTGAAGTCCTTATTTCTATATATTGTCTCTGTAAATTTCTGTTCTATATCACTCATGAGGTCTTTCTCCTTTTTTTTTTTGTTGTCTTTCTCCTTTTATAGAAACCCCCTTAATATTTCTTGCACAGTTGGCTTAGTGTTCACATATTCTTTCAGTTTTTTTGCCAGACTTGGAAGCTCTCTATCTTTCCATCCATTCTGAATGACAGCCTTGCTGGATAAAACATTGGCTGCATGTTTTTCTCATTTAGTACCCTGAATATGTATTTCCAGCCATTTCTGGCTTGTCAGTTCTCTGTGGAGAGGTCTGACGTTATTCTGATGTTCCTCCCTTTTTATGCAAAGCATCTCTTCCCCCTAACTGCCCTTAAAATGGTTTCCTTGGTTCTAAGATTTGCAAGATTTTCTATTAAATGGTGGGGCATAGATCTGTTCTCCTTGATCTTGGGAGGGGTCCTCTCTGCCTCTAGGACATGAATGCTTGTTTCATTCCCCAGATTAGGGAAGTTCTCAGCTACACTTTGTTCAAATATATCTTCTAGTTTTCTCTTTCTCCACCACCTCAGGGATTCTAATAATTCTGACATTGGAACTTTTCATGGTGTCATTTATTTCTCTAATTCTCTTTTCATGGATTTTAAGGTGTTTGTTCCAGGCCCCCTTGTGTTCTTTCCTTTCTATCAGTTTGTCTTCTAGATCACTAATTCATTCTCTCACCTCATTTACCCTAGCTGTTAGAGTATCTAGTTTTGACTGCATCTCATTTATAGCATTTTAAAGTTTTGCCTGTTTAACTCTCCTTTCTGCCCTTAGAGAATCTATGTTGCCATTAATGGTTTTCTCCAGCCTATCTATTGTTTTCATAACTGTTACCCTGAAGTCTATTTCTCACATCTTGCTTATATCCATATCCTTTAGGTTTTCAGGAGAGGTCATTGTCTCTGGTTCTTTTCTTAGTTGGGAGTACCTCCTCATAGTCATTCTGTTGAGGGGTGGTTGAGGGAATGTACAGAGTTGAAAATATTAAC
Organism: Mustela nigripes; assembly: GCF_022355385.1. NCBI lineage: Eukaryota > Metazoa > Chordata > Mammalia > Carnivora > Mustelidae > Mustela > Mustela nigripes. The sequence goes on along the minus strand of NC_081575.1, from coordinate 61,474,481 downwards.
CACAATCCAGGAAAGGTGCACCCTGGGAAAGTTTGGAGTGATCAGAAGCCACCACTAAGAAAATCCAGCCAAAATGAAACCCAAGAATAAAATAGACCAATATCTAGTAATGAGATTGAAGCAGTGATCAAAAACCTCTCAAAAAGCAAGAGCTCAGGATGTGATGGAGTCCTTGGAGAATTCTACCAAATGTTCAAAGAAGAAATAATACCTATTCTCCTGAAGCTGCTTCAAAAAAGAAAAACATAAAGAAAACTTCCAGACTGTTTTTATAAAGCCAGCATTACCCTGATCCCCAAACCAGGCAAAGACCCCACTGAAAAGGAGAATTTCAGGCCAATATCCCTGATTAATAGGGACACCAAGATTCTCAACAAGATACTAGGTAATATGATCCAACAGTAAATTAAAAAAAATTATCCACCATGACCAGGTGGGATTTATCCCTGGGATGCAAGTGTGCTTCAACATTTGCAAATCAATCAATGTGATAGAACAAGTCAATAAGAAAAGAGAACAACATGGTCCTCTCAATTAATGCAGAAAACATTTGACAAGTACAGCATCCACTCATTAAAGTTCTTCAAAGTACAGGGATAGAGGGGACATTTGTCAGCTTCATAAAATCTATCTATGAAAAACCCACAGCAAATATCAACTTTACTGGGAAAAAGCTGACAGTCTGCCTTTTGAGATCCAGAACATGATAAGGATGTCCACACTCACCACTGGTGTCCACCATAATACTAGAAGTCTTAGCAACAGCAGTCAGACAACAAAAAGAAATAAAAGGTATCCAAATTGGCAAAGCAGAAGTCAAATTCTCTCTCTTTGCAGATGACATGATACTTTATACGGAAAACCCAAAGGACTCCACTCCCAAACTACTAGAACTCATACAGCGATTCAGTAATGTGGCAGGATACAAAATCAGTGTACAGAAATCAGTTGCTTTATTATACAGTAACAATGAAAATATAGAAAGGGAAATTAGGGAATCAATTTCATTTACTATAGCACCAAGAACCATAAGATACCTGGGAATAAACCTAACCAAAGAGGTAAAGGATCTGTACTTGAGGAACCACAGAACACTCATGAAAGAAATTGAAAATGACACAAAAAGATGGAAGACCATTCCATGCTCATGGATTGAGAGAATAAACAGTGTTAAAATGTCTATACTGCCTAGAGCATTCTATACTTTCAATGCCATCCTGATCCAAATTCCACCGGCATTTTTCAAAGAGCTGGAATAAACAATCATAAAATTTATATGGAACCAGAAGAGACCCCAAATTGCTAAGGAAATGTTAAAAAATAAAAACGAAACTGGGGGCATCACATTGCTTGATTTCAAGCTTTACTACAAAGCTTTAATCACCAAGACTGCATGGTGCTGGCACAAAAACAGACACATAGACCAGTGGAACAGAATAGAGAGCCCAGATATGGACCCTCAACTCTAAGTTAAATAATCTTTGACAAGGCAGGAAAAAATACACAGTGGAAAAAAAGATAATCTCTTTAATAAATGGTGTTGGGAGAATTGGACAGCTGTGTGTAGAAGAATAAAACTTGATCATTCTCTTACACCATACACAAAGGTAAACTTGAAATGGCTAAAAGACTTCAACGTGAAGCACGAATCTATCAAAATCCTAGAGCAGAACATAGGTAGTAACCTCTTTGACATTGGCCACAGAAACTTTTTTCAAAACATGTCTTCAAAGGCAAAGGAAACAAAGGAAAAAATGAACTTTTGGGACTTGATCAAGATCAAAATATTCTGCACTGCAAAGGAAACAATCAACAAAACAAAGAGGCAACCCACTGAATGGGAGAAGATATTCGCAAATGACACTACAGACAAAGGGCTGATACCCAAGATCTATAAAGAACTCCTCAAACTCAACACACACACAACAGATAATCACATCAAAAAAGTGGGCAGAAGACATGAACAGACACTTCTCCAAAAAAGACATACAAATGACTAATAAGCAGATGAAAAATTGTTCATCATCATGAGCCATCAGGGAGATTCAAATCAAAACCACATTGAGATACCACCTTACACCAGTTAGAATGGCCAAATTAACAAGAGAGTAAACAATGTGTGTTGGAGAGGATGTGAAGAAAGGGAGACCTCTTACACTGTTGGTGGGAATGCAAGTGGGTGCAGCCACGTTGGAAAAGAGTACGGAGATTCCTTAAGAAATTAAAAATAGAGCTACCCTATGGCCCTGCATTTGCACTATTGGGTATTTACCCCAAAGATACAGGTGCAGTGAAAAGAAGGGCCATCAGTACCCCAATGTTCATAGTAGCAATGGCCACAGTCACCAAACTCTGGAAAGAACTGAGATGCCCTTCAACGGATGAATGGATAAAGAAGATGTGGTCCGTATACACTATGGAGTATTATGCTTCCATCAGAAAAGATGAGTACCTAACTTTTGAATTAACATGGACAGGACTGGAAGAGATTATGCTGAGTGAAATAAGTCAAGAAGAGAGAGTCAATTATCCTATGCTTTCACTTACTTGTGGAGCATAAGGAATAACACTGAGGACACTGGGAAATGGAGAGGAGAAGTGAGAGAGGGGAAATTGGAGGGAGAGACAAACCAAAAGAGACTATGGACTCTGAGAAACAAACTGAGGGTTTTGGAGGGGAGGGGTAGGAATTTTATGAGCCTGGTGTTTGGTATTAAGGAGATGCGTATTGCATGGAGCACTGGGTGTGATGCATAAACAATGCATTTTAGAAAACTGAAAAAAATAAAGTAAAATAAAAAGTTTTATAAAGTTAAAAAAAGGGAAAAAAGGGTGGTGGGAGGGTAGAATCTCTTAATGTGGGTGAGGTAAATTGTTTCAGCTCTTCCTGTATGCATTTTGTTTTCTTTGTTAGAGAACACTACTTCTCAGAGTTACAGGGAAATTAAAACTTGTGTGTATATATATATATATATATATATATACTGTATGTGTGTATATATGTGTATATATATATGTATACACACACATACAATATATGTATTGTGTATATATATAATGTATATGAAAGTATTGAATAGGAAAAAACACTATGCTGATGCTTATATCTATATATCAGTATCGATATCTATCTGTATTTGTATCTATAAAAAAAGTATATGTGTGAAACAGTAGAAGTTAAAAATTTACTGTGGAATATTTTGTATTAAACACCTAGTTGAAATACTGAGTAGGTAAAAAGAAAAAAAAAAACAGAGAAGAAACATTTAAAGAATAAAAAAGGTTGTATCTAAGAATTACACAGGCTGTGAGGCAACACCAGGAGTTCAGTATTCTCTTTTTTTTAAATTTTATTTATTTATTTGACAGACAGAGATCACAAGTAGGCAGAGAGGCAGGCAGAGAGAGAGGAAGGGAAGCAGGCTCCCAGCTGAGCAGAAAGCCCGATGCGCGGCTCCATCCTAGGACCCTGGGATCATGACTTGAGCGGAAGGCAGAGGCTTCAACCCACTGAGCCACCCAGGTGCCCCAGGAGTTCAGTATTCTATTTTCCCCTGGTGTGTGGGGTTTTACATTTTTATGGAGACCCTCCGGTTATCATCCTCTTGTTCTTCCAGCTTGTCTTCTGCAGGAAGGGCCTGCTGCATTGTTTATCAGGCAACACTGAATGGAAGGAGTGATCTTGCCCCCTATCAAGGGACTGGGCTCTATAGAAATGGGTTTCTTGGGCTTTTGTTCTCTAACAGCTTTTATTCTCTGGTGACTTTTCACACCTTATTGGAGGGTCATGGCAAAGGAAAATGTCCTGACTCAGACCTCTGAGCCCCAGGGAGAGAAGCCACGATCTGCTCCTTTCTAAATCTCCCAGAACACACATTCTCCCCCTCTGTAAGTGTCGCTAAAGACTGCAACCTCTTTGATATTGAAAGCAATGCTTTCTTTTTTTTTTTTAAGATTTTATTTATTTATTTGACAGAGAGAAAGAGAGATCACAAGTAGTCAGAAAGGCAGGCAGAGAGAGAGGGGGAAGCAGGCTCCCTGCTGAGCAGAGAGCCTGATGTGGGGCTTAATCCCAGGACCCTGAAATCATGACCTGAGCCGAAGGCAGAGGCTCAACTCACTGAGCCACCCAGGTGTCCCCCAGCAATGCTTTCAATTGTTGACCCAGGCCCTGCTTGTCTCTGCCCCATACCTCAAAACTGCGAGTGATCCCAGGCTGACCATGTGCGGGTGGTGGCGGCAGTGGTGGCGTTGGTGGCTGCAGTGACAGCCAGGCCCCCAGGTCCACAGGTACAGGTCTGCACATGTGGCCATCCTGGTCATGGTGTTTGCCCCTTGAACTCCTGGGTTCTCTTTGAGCACTGTTAACAGGTCCTTCTTGTCCCATGACCACTGCTCTGCAAGCTATTGTTGGCCCCCAAGTACAGGAAATTTTTGCATTGGTGTATTATATTACTTTCCAGTGGATGCCTTCTGGTGGGCCCCTTCTCCTTCTGTATACCCTCTGATATATGTCCACACAATCACAGCTTCATCCTTTGTACATCTTGACTGAAGGTCCTCTGCCACTGTAGAGATCCAGACATATAATCTTACATCTCTGGATAATTTCATGGGTGTTCAGACTGGCTTAGTAGTATTCCAGCTAAATTCAGGGGACTGGTTAAAACAGAGTCCCCCACTCCTCTGCCATCTTGACCTCTCATTTTTCCTTTCAAATCTCAAGTCCAAGCCATTTTAATTTTTATTTTCACTGAAGAATTATTTTATTATTAACTAAAAAGCTCTCTACCTGTTAGTGCTTTCTAAAGAAACTCCAGGAAACAAACTGAGGGTTACAGAAGTGAGGGTGCTGGGGATTGGAGTAACCAGGTGATGGGTGTTAAGGATGGCATATGTTGTGATGAGCAATGGGTGTTATATGCAACTAATGAATCATTGATCACTACATCAAAAATTAATGATAAACTATATGTTGGTTAACTGAAAATAATAATGTAATAATAATAATAAAAGAATGTTCATGGAAAAGATGTTTCATCAACAAGTATTTGGTAATTCGGGGAGGGGACAAGATGGGGGGGAAGTAGGAGGAGGCGCCTTTTCAACTTGTACCCCAAAGTGAGCTGATTACCTACCAAAGAACTCCAATCACCCATGAAATCAGCCCAAGATAAGAATCTGGATCTCTACAGGGGCAGAAGACACCAGTGGGCAGGTAAAGCGGAGTGGGAACGGTGGACTGATATCGGAATATAAACAAGAGAGGGAGGGAGCCACCAGAGGAGACCTGTTGGAAAGTAATACCCCCAATACAAGCGAGAGTGCCCTGCGTCTGGGGACCAGCATTAACTTGGAGACTGGTTGAAAGCACTCCAAAAGAGCAAAGAATCATGGGGGGAAATTGTGGGAATCGGGATGGCTAGGAACAGGGGCTTAAGTCCCTGGTCCCAGGACAGCCTCCCCTGGCGCTGAGGCAGAGAGAGTGTGGCGGAGAAACCAGCTCTTGGTCCCTAAGCCGCCTGAGCGCCCAAGAATGCTTGGCATCCGTTCCCTATGAGGGGATGGGAGCCACGCCAGAAGGCAGAATGTGAGAGCCCTTCTATATAGAGCCTGAGATACTCCCCTGAGAGAGGTATAAAGGCCCTGCCAGTGCCCTTTGATACGCGCCATTGTTTCAGACTCTCCCCCCAGAGAGGTGCACGAAGGCCCAGCCTGGTGCTCTCGGACCTGCGACCCGTTCTCAGAGCCTGAGACCTGCGCGCAAACCTCAGCCTCCACTGAAATTGGTGCGCCCAAGCCGGGCGCTCTTAGACCCAGAAAGACGAGGCACTCCCAGCCCAGGCCAGCGGGAAAATCTGTTTGCCATTGCTGCTTGGAACCTCTCTGGCTGCTGAGCTGCCCAGACAGCTGCCACTGCCTTGACTTTGGGTACAAGCAAAAGATCCTGTGTCCCCAGGGACCACAACTTGGAACCTGCTCTGCCAGCGGCCAAGGGGGAACTTATTTAGGTTCTGCAGCCAGACTGATGTTTCTCTCTGAGAGGGAGATCAGGGTGCGGTTTGTTTTCCTCTAAAACTACAAAAACCATCAAAAGCGGTCAAAGTGAGGGAAAAAAAAAGTGAACAAACATAAAAACCGCCAGAGAACAAAAGCCTAAAAAAAAAAAAAAAAAAACAGTTTCATCAGAGCCCACCCCCTTGAGGGGGGCTGGAGGACTTAAGTGAGGGAACATCATTGACTGAAAACCCACGTGGGAGGCCCCTCCCCCAGAAAACAAACCAAGAAAGAAAAAAAAGAGAGAGAGAGAAAAAAAAGGACTACAAGAGAACACCCACTACTTCATAGGAAAACTTTTATTTTTCATTCATTCCCACTATTCTGATTCATTTTTTTTATATATAGGTAATTTTTTAATCTAATAACCATCACAGTGAGCTGTCCAGTACATCAAATTCCATAATAACCTTCTAACCTGAACTTTTTGATACATACACCTATGTTTTCCTTTTGCATTCCTATTTTTTGAATCACTTCTTTGTTTAGTTTAGCTTATTCCTTTTTATTTTTATCTTCAAATATTCATATAGAGTTAAACTTCAAAGTAATCCCCTTAGCCCAATCAATACTACCCCTATAAGTAAACTAATTTTTTTTTTTTAGTAAACTAATTTTTAATCCCCCTTTATCTTAGGAAAGTTGAGTCCTTTAACAAAGATATCAAGATACATCCAGGAAGAATCAAAACAACCTTCCTCACAAACACTGAGAATTTATAATCACTCTCCCATCTTTTTCTTCCACCAGTGTTTCTGTGTTTTTGTGTTTGTCCAGATCATATATAAATCTTACACGTGGGGTTCTTTTTGATGAGGTTCTTCCTTTATTTGCATATATATATATTTTTTTCTCTTGTCATATACATTTATCAGTCTTTTTGTTTGTCTGTTTTTGTTTGTCTACTTCATAAATCTTACCTTGGGGCCCATTTGGGATGAACCTTCTCTTTCATCTTCCCTTTCTTTCCTCTCTCTCTCTATCTCTCTCTTTTTTTCTTTTTCTTTTCATCTCTCGTTTGGGTGGGGAATCCTGATTGCTCAGAAGTGTTCCAGGGTGCACCTTGACTGCAACATGGTTAATACATCCAGCTTCATATGTTCAGTCATCTCCCACCAAAATGACTAAGAGGAGGAATGCCCAACAGAAGAAAAATACAGAGGATGGACCTTCTGCAACAGAGCTAATGGCTATCAACATAGACAATATGTCGGAAAGAGAATTCAGGCTAACAATTATCGAGGCAATAGCTAGGTTGGAGAAAGCCATGGATGACCAAGCAGAATTGATTAGGGCCGAGCTGAAAGCAACCAGACAGGATGTTCACAATGTTAGGGCGGAGGTGAAAGCTACCAGGGAGGAGGTTCACAATGCTCTCAATGAGTTCCAATCTAATCTAAACTCTCTCAAAGCTAGGGTAACTAAGATAGAAGATAGAATTAGTGATCTGGAGGACAAACAGAGAGAAAGGATCAGGAGGAAGCCTGGAACAAACAGCTTAGAAGCCACCAAAACAGAATCAGGGAAATGAATAATGCCATGAAACGTTCCAACGTCAGAATTATCGGAATCCCTGAAGGGGAGGAGAAAGAAAGAAGTCTAGAAGAGATAGTGGAACAAGTCCTTCATGAAAATTTTCCCAATGTTCATGTACTAGAGGCTGAATGGTCTCCACCCAAGATTATACATTCCAAAAAAACATCAAGACACCTGGTAGTCAAATTGAGGAATTATAATTGTAGGTATAATCTCTCGAAAGCCGCTAGGGCAAAGAGGCTCCTTACTTACAGAGGAAAGCCCATCAGAATAACATCAGACCTGTCCACAGAGACCTGGCAAGCCAGAAAAGGCTGGCAAGATATATTCAGGGCACTAAATGAGAAGAACATGCAGCCAAGAATACTTTATCCAGCAAGACTGACATTCAAAATGGATGGAGAGATAAAGAGTTTCCAAGACCAGCAAGGCTTAAAAGACTATGTAACCACCAAGCCGACACTGCATGAAATATTAAGGGGGGTCTATAAAAGAGGAAAATCCTAAGAATAGCATTGAGCAGAAATATAGAGACAATCTACAGAAAGAAAGACTTCAAAGGTAACTCGATGTCAATAAAAACGTATCTATCAATAATCACTCTCAATGTGAATGGCCTAAATGCACCCATAAAATGGCACAGGGTTGCAGATTGGATAAAACGACAGGACCCATCCATATGTTGTCTAAAAAGACCCATTTGAAACCTAACGATACACCCAGACTGAAAGTGAAGGGATGGAGAAGCATCTTTCATGCCAATGGGCCTCAAAAGAAGGCTGGTGTAGCGATTCTCATATCGGAAAAATTAGATTTGAAACTAAAGACTGTAGTCAGAGATATAGAAGGACACTACATAATCCTTAAAGGGGCTATCCACCAAGATGATCTAACAATTGTAAGTATCTATGCCCCCAATATGGGAGCAGCCAATGACATAAGAAAACTGTTAATCAAGATAAAGAGTCATATTGAAATGAATACACTAATTGTAGGATATCTTAACAAACCTCTCTCAGAAATAGATGATCGAAGCAGAAAATCAATAAAGAAACAAGAACATTGAATGACACATTGGAACAGATGGACCTCATAGATATATACAGAACATTCCACCCTAAAACAACAAAATACTCATTCTTCTCAAGTGCACATGGAATCTTCTCAAGAATAGACCACATACTGGGTCACAAATCAGGACTCAACTGATACCAAAAGACTGAGATTATTCCCTGCATATTCTCACATCACAATGCTTTGAAACTGGAGCTCAATCACAAGGAAACGTTCAGAAGGAACTCAAACACTTGGAAGCTAAAGGCCACCTTGCTAAAAAATGCTTGGATCAACCAGGAGATCAAAGAAGAACTGAAACAATTCATGGAAACCAATGAGAATGAAGACACTTCAGTCCAAAACCTATGAGATACAGCAAAGGTGGTCCTAAGGGGAAAATACATAGCCATCCAAGCTTCCCTCAAAAAAATTGAAACATCCAGAACACAGCAGCTTTCTCTACACCTTAAAGAACTGGAGAATCAACAACAAATTAAACCAACTCCACACATAAGAAGGGAAGTCATCAAGATTAGAGCTGAGATCAATGAGGTAGAAACCAAAGATACAGTAGAACGTATCAATAAAACTAGAAGTTGGTTTTTTGAAAGAATCAATAATCGATAAGCCACTGGCCACACTAATCCAAAAGAAAAGAGAGAAAGCCCAAATTCATAAAATTATGAATGAAAAGGGAGAGATCACAATGAACACCAAGGAAGTAAAAACAATAATCAGAAGTTATTATCAACAGTTATATGCCAATAAGCTT
>NC_081575.1:61450803-61464660 GCF_022355385.1 Mustela nigripes | reverse complement strand
CGGACGAATGGATAAGGAAAATGTGGTTCATATACACTATGGAATATTATGCCTCCATCAGAAAGGTTGAATATTCAATTTTTGTAGCAAGATGGACGGGACTGGAAGAGATTATGCTGAGTGAAATAAGTCAAGCAGCGAGAGTCAATTATCATATGGTTTCACTTATTTGTGGAGCATAACAAATAGCATGGAGGACATGGGGAGTTAGGAGAAGGGAGTTGAGGGAAATTGGAAGGGGAGGTGAATCATGAGAGACTATGGACTCTGAAAAACTATCTGAGGGGTTTGAAGTGCAGGGGGGTAGGAGGTTGGGGTAACAGGTGGTGGGTAATAATAGAGGGCACGGACTGCATGGAGCACTGTGTGTGGTGCAAAAATAATGAATACTTTTGTGCTGAAAATAAATAAATTTAATAAAAAAAACAAAGAACCCCAAGTATTTGGTAATTCAAGTATACTTCTCTTTTTTTAAATAAAATGTGTGTATGTTTAAGGTGTATAATATATTTTGATATACATTGTGAAATGATTACTACTATTAAGCTAAACAGCATATCCATCCCTTCACATCATTATATTTTATCTTATCTACTTATCTAATTGCAAGGCAACCTTTAAATATACAATAGGATATTATTAAATATAGCCACCTTGCTGTACATTAGATCTCTAGAAATTATTTATCCTACATAACTGAAACTGTATTACTTGACCACTATCTCCCCATTTTTTCAACCCCCTCACCCCTGGTAACCACCATTCTACTCTCTATTTCTGTGTATTTTATTTTATTTTTTATTTTTAGATTTCACATGCAGGTGACATGATGCAGTATTTTTATTTCTGTTGCTTTGCTTGTTTCACTCAGAAGAGTGTCTTACAGGCTGAACCATTTTGTTTCAAATGGCTGGATTTCCTTTTATTATTAAGGCTGATATATATGAAATAGACCATTATTCCTTTACTCATTAGTTTGTCAAAGAACACTTGCTGGTTCTTGATGGTGCACAGAAGAAGAAGGAGGCACAAATAAGTCAGCTGCAAGAGAAAGGCAGCAGGAGTCAGCAGTTGAGAAGACTGTCACTAGAACAACTCCTCAGTCCTGTATTTATTAGATACAAGATAACAATCAACAAAGATGAAGAAGATTAAACCATATGTCTTGTAGATAAGCAGCAAGGAATGCGAGTTTTAGATGAGCAAGAAAAAAAGCAAGATATGCCTGATCAAGCAGTGTAGAATTTGTGGTTGAGTAAACACATTTAAAGGGATCATCTAATTAACAATAATGGTCTCTGGAGAAGGGGAGATAACAGAAAAAAGAGGCAAGTGGCATTCCACCCTGAGTAGTCCAGTCATTCCCAGCTGCTCGGCTTCAAGGACATAAATCATCCTCTCCCCCAGAGGCCTGTTCCTAGTACTTGTTTTTCTTAAGGCTATATTTAAGCATGTTTGGTAACTAGTATAATTTCTCATGGGTTATATTTCAAGCAGTACCTTGTTCTGAGGAATGGCTACAAACACTCAAGTTGTTTTCATAGCTTGGCTTTTTGATTAGTATTGCAACAAACATAGGAGTGACTATATCTCTTTGATATTCTATTTTTACTTCCTTTCATTATATACCAAGAAATGGCATTGCTGGATCATTTTTAATTTTTAATTTTTTTAATCATTTTTAATTGCTGAGGAATCTCTATACTGTTTTCCACAAAAGAAGTATCAACTTGTAGTCCTACCAATGGTGTACAGGATTTATTTCCTTTTGTCCTCATCCTTGCCAATACTTATTTTTAGCCTTTTTGGTAGTAGCCATGGTAACAGGTACAAACTGTATCTCATTGTGGATTTAATTTGAAATTCCCTGATGGTTAGTGATGTTGAACATCTTTTCATGTATTTGCTAAACATCCATATGTCTTATTTGGAAAAAAAAATCCAGTCAGTTTTTTACTATTTTTTCATTATTTGTTTCTTGCTATTGAGTTGCAGGGGCTTCTTATACATACTGAACTTTAACATTTATCAAATATATAGCTTGAAAGTATTTTCTTCTAATCTATAGGTTACCTTACACTCTGTTTATGGTGCCCTCTCATACACAAATATTTTTAATTTTGATGAAGTTCAACTTATCTTTTTTCCCTTTCATTTTTGTCCTTTTTAAAAAGTAGATTACTCAAATTTATTTAGCAAAAACAAATGATAAATATATATTTAGTAATTTACAATCTTATTTAAAAGGAAAAAAATGTAATGATGCAATAGGACTGGTTTTTAAAATAATGAATTGAAGTATTTTCAAAAATATAGAATTTTGCAAGGAAAATGTCTATTCAAATATTTTTCCATTTAAAAATTTAGGTATTTTATGGGGTGCCTGGGTGGCTCAGTGGGTTAAAGCCTCTGCCTTCAGCTCAGGTCATGGTCCCAGGGTCCTGGGATTGAACCCCGCATTGGCCTCTCTGCTCAGCAGGGAGCGTTCTTCCCCCCTCTGTCTGCCTCTCTGCCTACTCGTGATCTCTCTCTCTCTGTCAAATAAATAAAATCTTTTAAAAATTTAGTTATTTTATCTTTTTGTTATTAAATGCAGGTATTATTTATATATTTTGGATATTAGACTTTTATTTTTATTTTTTATTTTTTATTTTTTTAAAGATTTTATTTATCAGAGAGAGAGAGGGGGAGAGAGCGAGCACAGGCAGACAGAATGGCAGGCAGAGGCAGAGGGAGAAGCAGGCTCCCTGCTGAGCAAGGAGCCCGATGTGGGACTCAATCCCAGGACGCTGGGATCATGACCTGAGCCGAAGGCAGCTGCTTAACCAACTGAGCCACCCAGGCGTCCCAGGATATTAGACTTTTATTAGGTATGTTTTCCAAATGTGTCCTACCATCCATAAGTTGTCTTTACACTTCTTGTACGGTGTTATTTGATGTACAAAAATTTTAATTTTTATGAAGTCCTGATTGCTTTTTCTTTTCTTTTACAGCTTGTGCATTTGGTGTCATACTGAAGAAACTGTTCTCTAGTTAAATAAAAATTTATTTCTATGTGTTTTATAATTTTTATAGTTTTCACTCTTAATTTAAGTCTTTGATTCATTGTCAGTGAATTTTTTATATGGTGCGAGTTCAGGTCCAACTTCATTTTTTTCTATGTTTAAATACAGTGTCTAAGCACCATTTTTGAGGGACTAGTCTGTTGACATTGCATTCTAGACACAACCTTGTTGATCAATGACTCATAACTAGATAGATTTATTTTTGCTAAGTCCCAAATCTAGGTCTTCTAAAACACATTTTTAGTGTGTATGTGAAGGGTAATCAGTTTCTAGTTCTTTGAGTATCTAAATTTTTTTTAAACTTGGCATTTTAGATAAAATATTATAGCTTTTCTGGATACTGATCCCTCTAGAAATTGCTGTTGTCTTACTTATTGATTTAATACGTTTCCTAGACTAGTTCACTAATTTTTTTTTCCACAGTGTGCAGCTCCTGATAGCCCCAATCATATTTTTTTCTCATTTGTATTCTTAAACATGAATCTTAGGGCTTGCCCCTGGGTTGGATAGAAAACAATAGCCAACAGAAGGATTGATGAAGGTTAAACATTAATCCCATCTTGCAGACAAGCAAGAAGGAGGATAAAGTTTATAGTTAACCAAGCACATTCAAAGGACTCCTCTAACTAACAAGGAGCACTTCTGGGAAGAGAAAGGAGTGATAACGAAAAAGGGAAGCAGGCGGTTTTCGTTCCACCCTGAGCTGACCAGGCTTTCCCGGGTGCTCGGCTTTCCTGAAGCAGGCCCTGCCCTGGGTGGGCCGGGCATTCCCGGCTGCCTGGCTTCGGTGAAGGGGCGACATTCCACCCTGAGTGAGCGGGGCATCCCCAGCTGCCCAGCTTCACGGTCGTACATCGTCCTTCTCCCCAAAGACCTGTTGTCAGTATATGTATTTCTTAAGGCCGTATCTAAATGTGCTTGGCAACTAGTAATATCCTCCAGGGGTTACAGTTTAAGTAACAAATTGTTCTGAGGGGCAGCAGCAGACTTTAGAAATCGATACATGATTGTTCCATTATTTTTGACTTTTCAAATATGTGCCTTTCAAATATTATATGCACTGAACATATGTACACTTTTATGTACAAAGCAAATATAAACATATTTAAAGAGAGAAATAAACTACAATACAATAATAGTTGGGGACTTTAATGCCCTATTATTCATGGATAGATCATCCATACAGGAAATGGAGGGGGTATGTGCTGTGGTGAGTGCTGTGAATTGTGTAAGATTAATGATTTACAGACATGTACCTGTGAAACAAATAATACATTACATGTTAACAAAAAGAAAAGACAGAAAAAAAAAGAAAAGGTATGAAAAACAGACAGGAAATCAGTAAGGTAACATTGGCCTTATATAACACATTAGACTAGATGTACTTAATATATATAGAACATTCCATCCAAAAGCAACATTCATCTCAAGTGCACATGACACATTGTCCAGGATTGAAGCTATTTTAGGCCACAAAACAAGTCTCAATATATTTAAGATAGAAATCATAGCAAGTATCTTTCCTGACTACAGTGATAAAATCAAAGGAGAAATTAAAAAACAAAAAACAAAAACCAAAAAATCCTTGAGACAAATGAAAATGAAAACATCACATACCAAAACTTATGGGTGCAGTAAAGACAGTTTTAAGAGGGAAGATCATAGTAATAAATGCCTACACCAAGAGACAAAAGTGTATCAGATAAATAACCTAATTTTACACATATGGAATCAGAAAAAGGACAGAGTATATCTTAAGTATATGGGAAGGAAATCATAAAAATGGCAGTAGAAATAAATGAAATAGAGACTAAAAGGACAATGGAAAAAATCAATGACACTAGGAGCTGCTTTTTGAAAAAAATAAACAAAACTGACAATTTTTTTACCTAGATTCACTAAGAAGAAAAGAGAGATAACTTAAAATCAGAAATTAAAGAGGAGGTAATATAACTGATAGCACAGAAAAAGAAAAGATAAGAGGCTACTATTAACAACTGGAAATTAGCACATTGACCAACCTATATGAAATGAAAACATTCTTAGAAACATGTAATGCAGCAAGATTGAATCAGAAGGAAATAGAAAATCTGAACACAATGATTACAGCAAGAACACTGAATCAGTAATAAAACAAATCTCCCAGTGTATTAAAGCCTGGTCAGGTGGCTTCACTGGTATATTTTATCAAACATTTAAAGAAGAAATAATTCTGGGGCACCTGTCACCACCACTCAATATAGGTCTTCTAAAACATGGAATTGTGAAAAATAAGATCTGCAGAAACTAATCTGTTGTCAAATCCACCTAGAACAGGTTTTCTACTCCAGGCAGCTGTGAGAGAGGGGAAATGTCATTTGGCTGTTGAGAGAGCTGAAGTAGCTCTTTTGCAAGGAAAAAATGTGGAAGATTTGGGTTTAGTCCCTACTATGAATGACACGCTGCCAATGTTCTTACAAATTTTCTATAGATTTTGTTGAATATATGCTTCTCAATATTTTATAAGTCCTTTGATAAGTTGCAGGGACTTTGAATGATAACCTTTGCTAATTTTGAACAGATTAATAGATATCTCTTTGGGGGAGAGGTTTCCATGAGCTTTTCAACTGCTATCCAAGAAGTCTGCCTCCAAGTATGTATTTTTTAAATAAATATAATTTAATCACTAAAGATATTAGAAAAAATAGAGAATAATATATCATATGCAGTGATACTTAAAGAAGGCTTAAAATAAATAATATGCAACTTTGGAAGGTAAGCTTAAGTAAGTTACTTCAGAACATGTGGATCAGGTTGATTCTTCTGAGATATTCTAAGAATATATAGCATTAGAGAATTTTTTTCTAGACTTCTTGAAACCTCGTCTACAGATAGGGATTTCAGGATGTCTAGAAAATATGGCTGGGAATCATAGAATGTGGATAGAAGGCAAATAAAAATTAAGGAAAATGTTTATGACATTCTCTAAAGCTGAGATGCAAACTGGTGTCCACAATTAGGTTTTACCTAATGTCGTTTATCAGGAATGAAACTTATTTTCAACACACAAGTAAACCATAGCTTTTGTAAATAGGAGCACTGGAGATAATACAAACTGTTTCATTTTAATTAAGGTATTTATCACAACCAAGATAGTATCATGGTTTGGGTGTTAGATAAGATATCAAATCTAACATGACACACATTTGTGAGACAAATAAATTAGAAAAAATACCTTGAATTAACCAAATTTGCCTTCTTTTCTTTTCTTTATTTCTTGCTTCCTTCCTTCCTTTATTTGTTTGTTTACTTACTTATTTGTTGCTTGTAAACAACAGAAACTTATTGCTCACTCTTTGGAGACTGGAAAAGTCTATATCAAGGTGCTGAAACACCCAGGCATCTGCTTGTCTAATAAGGGCCCTCTTCAGGCTCATATACAACAAGTTATCGCTGTGTTTTCTTATGGTGGAAGGGCCAAGGGAGATTTATTTTTAAAGTTTTTAGTTAAATTCAACTTAAATGAACATTCAATGTAATATTAGTTTCAGGTGTACAGTATAGTGATTCAGCATTTCCATATATCACCTGGTTCTCATCACAAGTGCACTTATTTATCTGCATCATCTATTTAACCCACCCTCTACCTACCTCCCCTCTGATAACCATGAGTTTGCTCTCCTTTTTTTTCTTCTTTTTAAAGTGTTTATTAAATTCTAGTTAGTTATCTGGATGAAATTCTAGTAGTTCATTTTTCCTTTTGTTTTCCTTGCCTCAGGAGAAGTATCTAGTAAGAGATTGCTACAATTCATGTCAAAGAAGTTACTGCCTGTGCTCTCCTCTAGGATTTTAATGGTTTTCTATCTCACATTTAGATTTTTTTTATCCACTTTGAATTTATTTTTCTGTATGGTATATGCAAGTAGTCTTTTTCTTTTCTTGTCTTTTCTTTTCGTTTTTTTTTTTTTTTTTTTTTTTGCACGTTGCTATCCAGTTTTGCCAACACCATTTGTTGAAGGGATTGGATATCCATTATTTCCCATTGGATATTCTTTTCACCTTTGCCAAATATTCATTGGCCATATTATTGTGGGTTCATTTATGGGTTTTCTAACTGTTATATTGATCTATGCCTCTGTTTTTGTTCCGGTACCATACTGTTTTGATCACTATAGCTTTGTAATATAACTTGAAGTCCAAAACTGTGATACCTCCAGTTTTGCACTTCTTTTTCAAGATTGCTTTGGATATATGTGATCTGCACTAGTTCCATACAAATTTGATGATTGTTCTAACTCTGTGAAAAATGCTAATGGTATTTTGAGAGGGATTGATTTAAATGTGTAGAAAGCTTTGAGTAGTAAAAACATTATAAAAATATTTGTTCTTCCAATCCATGAGCATGGAATGTTTTTCTATTTCAACAGTGCTTTGTACTTTTCAGAGTACAGATCTTTTATCTTTTTGATTAGGTTTATTCCTAGGTATCTTATGGTTTTGGTGCAATTATAAATGGGATTGATTCTTTTATATCCCTTTTTGCTGCTGCATTATTGGTGTGCAGAAATTTAACAGATTTCTAAACATTGATTTTGTATCCTATTCCTTAATGAATTCCTGTATCAGTTCTAGCATTTTTTTTTTTTTTTGGTGGAGTCTTTCAGGTTTTCTATTTAGAGTATCATGGCATTCACAAGTAGTGCAAGTTTCACTTCTTCCTTGCTGATCTGAATGTCTTTTATTTCTTTTTGTTGTGTGATTGCTGAATCCAGGACTTCCACTTCTATGTTAAATAATAGTGGTGAGAGCGGGCATCCCTATACTGTTCCTGACTGGGGAGGAGAAACTCTTAGTTTTTTACCCATTGAGGATGAAATTAACTATGAGTTTTTGATGTTTTTTTGTATATGGCCTTTATGATGTTGAGATATGTTCCCTCTATCCCTACTTCATTGAGGTTTTTTATCATGAATGGAAGTTGTACTACGTCAGATGACTTTTCTACATCAGTTGAAATGATCATGATTCTTATCCTTTCTTTTATTAATGTGGTGGTGTATCACATTGATTGAATTACAAATATTGGAACCACACTTCCAATCCCAGAATAAATCCTACTTGATTTTGGTGAATGATTCTTTTAGTATACTATTGAATTCAGTTTGCTAGTATTTAATTGAGGAGTTTTACATATGTGTTCATCAGACATGTAGACCTGTATTTCTCTTTTTTTTAGTGGAGTCTTTGGTTTTGATTAAGTGTAATGCTGGCCTTATAGAATGAGTTTGGAAATTTTCCTTCCATTTTTACTTAATGGAATAGTTTGAGAAGAATAGGTATTAACTTTTCTTTACGTGTTTGGTAGAATTCCCCTTTGAAGGCATCTGGCCCTGGACTTTTGGTTTTTGGAAGATTTTTAATTGCTGATTCAATTTCATTGCTGATTATTGGTCTGTCTGAGTTTTCTATTTCTTCCTATATCAGTTTTGGTAGTTTTTATGTTTCTAGGAATTTATCCATTTCTTCCAGATTGTCTGACTTGGTGGCATACAATCTTTCATAATCTCTTATAATTATATTTCTTTGCTGTTGGTTATTATTCTCCTCTCTCATTCATGATTTTATGTAATTGGTTCCTTTTTTTCTTTTTGATATGTTTGACTAGAGTTTAGCAACTGCATTATTTTTTAAAGAACCATGTCTTATTTAATTGATCTGTTCTATTTTTTGTAGTTTTTATATCATTTATTTCTGTTCTAAACTTTATTACTTCTTTTCTGCTGACTTTATGATTCATTTATTGTTCTTTTTCTAGATCCTTTAGGTGTAAGGTTATGTTGTGTTTTGGAAATTTTTCTTGCTTCTTGAGGTAGGCCTGTACTGCTATATACTTCCCACCTCACACTGCTTTTGTTGCATCCCAAATGCTTGGGACCATAGTGTTTTCACTTTTATTTGTCTCCATGTATTTTTTTTTTCTTTTTTTACTTTCCTTGTTGACGCATTCCTTCTTCAGTAGAATTGTGTTAATCACCATGTATTTGTGGTCTTTTCAATTTTTTTCTAGTGGTTGACTTTAAGTTTTGTAGTATTGTGGTTGGAAAATAAACATGATATTATCTAAGTCTTTGTACTTGTTGGGGTTTATGACCTAATATTTGATCTATTCTAAAGAATGACCCATGTACACTTGAAACAAATGTGTATTCTGCTGCCTCAGGATGAAATATACTGAATATATCTGTTAAGTCCAACTGGTATACTGTGTCATTTAAAGCCATTGTTTCCTTATTGTTTTTCTGCTTAGATAATGTGTCAATTGATGTAAGTCAGATGTTAAAGTCCACTATTATCATTGCATTATTATCAATGAGTTTCTTTATGTTTGTTACTAATTGCTTTATACATTTGGTTGCTCCTGTGTTAGGGGCACACATATTTACAGTTGTTAGATCATATTTGATAGCCCCTTTTAAGATACCTTCTTCTCTCTTTTGGTTTATAGTCAAGTCTGTCTGATAGAAGTATTGATACTCTTTCTTTTCACATTCATTTGCATCATATATGGTTTACTCTCCCCACTTACTTTTTTTTTAAGTTGTCATTGTGTTTCTTTTTTTTATTTATTTTTTATTTTCAGCATAACAGTATTAATTATTTTTGCACCACACCCAGTGCTCCATGCAATCCATGCCCTCTGTAATACCCACCACCTGGTACCCCGACCTCCCACCCCCTGCCCCTTCAAAACCCTCAGATTGTTTTTCTGAGTCCATAGACTCTCATGGTTCACCTCCCCTTTCAATTTCCCCCAACTCCCTTCTCCTCTCTATCTCCCCTTTTACACCGTACACAAAGATAAACTCAAAATGGATAAAAGACCTCACTGTGAGACAGGAATACATCAGAATCCTAGAGGAAAACATAGGCAGTAATCTCTTTGATATCAGCCACAGCAACTTCTTTCAAGATATGTCTCCAAAGGCAAAGGAAACAAAAGCAAATATGAACTTTTGGGACTTCATCAAAATCAAAAGCTTCTGCACAGCAAAGGAAACAGTCGAGAAAACAAAGAGGCAACCCACAGAATGGGAAAATATATTTGCAAATGACAGTACAGACAAAAGGTTGATATCCAGGATCTATAATGAACTCCTCAAACTCAACACACTCAAAACAGATAATCATATCAAAAAAGCAGGCAGAAGATATGAACAGAGACTTCTCCAATGAAGACATACAAATGGCTATCAGACACATGAAAAAAATGTTCATCATCACTAGCCCTCAGGGAGATTCAAATTAAAACCACATTGTGATATCACCTTACACCAGTTAGAATGGCTAAAATTAACAAGACAGGAAACAACGTGTGTTGGAGGGGATGTGGAGAAAGGGGAACCCTCTTACACTGTTGGTGGGAATGCAGGTTGGTGCAGCCTCTTTGGAGAACAGTGTGGAGATTCCTCAAGAAATTAAAAATAGAACTTCCCTATGACCCTGCCATTGCAGTACTGGGTATTTACCCCAAAGATACGGATGTAGTGAAAAGAAGGGCCATCTGTACCCCAATGTTTATAGCAGCAATGGCCACGGTCGCCAAACTGTGGAAAGAACCAAGATGCCCTTCAACGGACAAATGGATAAGGAAGATGTGGTATACTATGGAGTATTATGCCTCCATCAGAAAGGATGAATACCCAACTTTTGTAAGCAACATGGACGGGACTGGAAGAGATTATGCTGAGTGAAATAAGTCAAGCAGAGAGAGTCAATTATCTATCCCCGCTTTCAATCTACATGTGTCTTTAGGTCTAAAATGAATATCTTACAGGCAGCATATAGATGGGTATTTTTTTTAACCCATTCTGAATCCCTATGTCTTTAGATTAGACCATTTCATTCATTTACATTCAGAGTAATTATTGATAAATAGTTATTTAATGTCATTTTATTACTTGTTTTGTCATGCTTTCTGGAGATTTTCTATGTTCCTTTATTATTTCTTGCAGAACTGGTTTAGTGGTCATGAACTCCTTTAGTTTTTGCTTGTAGGGAAAACTCTTTATGTCTCCTCCTATCCTGAAGATATTCTTTTTGGAAAGGGTATTGTTGATATTTTCCATTCAGTAAGTTAAATATACAATCGTATTGTCTTCTGGCTTGTCAAGTTTCTGTAGAGAGATCTGCTGCTAAACTTATGGGTTTACTCTTATAGTTGGGGACTTCCTTTGTCTTGCTGCTATTAATTTTTTTTAATCACTATATTCTGTCAGTTTAACTACAGTATATTTTGTTGTTGGCCTGCTTTTGTTGATCTTGACAGAAGTTTTCTGTGCCTTCTGGACTTGGTGTCTGTTTCCTTTCCCAGAATAAAGAAATATTCAGCTACTATTTCTTCAAATAAATCTTCTGCCTCTCCCCTTTTTTTCCCTTGGGATTTCTATGATAAGAATGTTATTACATTTGATGGAGTTACTGAGTTTCCTGAGTCTACACTTGTGTCAGTGATTCTTTCTCTTTTTGTTCAGCTTAATTATTTTCCATCTGCTTCTTCCATCTTTTTGGTTATTACATCTGGTTGATTTTTGAAGTCAGTTACTGAATTTTTCATTTCTGTTTGATTGATTTTTAACACTTTTATCTCTGTGGTAAGGTACTCCCTGATGTCTTCCATGCTTTCTTCAAGCTTTATTACTGTTGATTCAAAGTCCACACTGGTCATATTTTTTTATTCTATTTTATTTATTTTCAGTCCTCCAAAATTCACTGATTATGCAACACGCCCCATGTAATATGTACCCTCCATTATACCCACCACCAGGCTCACCCAATATAGCATCCTGCTCCCCTCCAAAACCCTCAGTTTGTTTCTCAGAGTCCACAGACTTTCATGGTTTGTCCCCCTCTCTGATATCCTCTAATTCACTTCTCCTCTCCATCTCCCAATGTCCCCCATGTTATTCCTTATACTCCACAAATAAGTGAAACCATATGATAATTGACTCTGTTTGACTTATTTCACTCAGCATAATCTCTATAGTCCCATCTATGTTGATAAAAAAGTTGGGTATTCATCCTTTCTGATGGAGGCATAATACTCCTTAGTGTATATGGACCATATCTTCTTTATCCATTCATCTGTTCAAGAGCATCTTGGTTCTTTCCACAGTTTGGTGACTATGGCCATTGCTGCTATGAACAGTGGGATATTGATGGCCCTTCTTTTCAGCATATCTGTATCTTTGGGGTAAATACCCAGTAGTGCAACTGCAGGGCCATAGGGTAGCTCTATTTTTAATTTCTTAAGGAATCTCCCTACTGTTTTCCAAAGTGGCTGCACCAACTTGCATTCCCACCAACAGTGTGAGAGGGTTCCCTGTTCTCCATGTCCTCTACAACACTTGTTTACTGTCTTGTGGATTTTGGCCATTCTAACTGATGTAAGGTGGTATTTCAATGTGGTTTTGATTTGAATCTCCCTGATGGCTAATGATGATGAACATCATGCGTTTATTAGTCAGTGGTATGTCTTCATTGGAGAAGTGTCTGTTCATGTCTTCTGCCTATTTTTTTTTTGATGTGATTATCTGTTTTGTGTGTGTTGAGTTTGAGGAATTCTTTATAGATCTTGGATATCAGCCCTTTGTTTGAAGTGTCATTTGCGAATATTTTCTCCCATTCCATGGGTTGCCTCTTTGTTTTCTTGATTGTTTCCTTTGCTGCATAGAAACTTTTGGTCTTGATGAAGTCCCCAAAGTTCATTTTTTGCCTTTGTTTCCTTTGCCTTTTCAGATATATCTTGAAAGATGTTTCTGTGGCCGAGGTTGAAGAGGTTATTGCCTATGTTCTCTTCCATGATTTTGATAGATTTCCGCTTCATGCTGAGGTCTTTTATCCATTTCAAGTTTATCTTTGTATATAGTGTAAGAGAATGGTTGAGTTTCATTCTTTTATACATACCTGTCTAATTTTCCCAGGACCATTTATTGAAAGGACTGACTTTTATCCACTGGATATTTTTTTCTGCTTTGTTAAAGATTATTTGACCATAGAGTTGAGGGGTCATATCTGGACCCTCTACTCTTCCACTGGTCTAAGTGTCTGTTTTTGTGCCAGTACCATGCTGTCTTGGTGATCACAACTTTGTAATAAAGCTTGAAATCAGGTAACCTGATGTCCCCAGTTTTGTTTTTCTTTTCCAACATTTCCTTAGCAATTCGGGGTCTCTTGTGGTTCGATACAAATTTTAGGATTATTTGTTTCAGCTCTTTGAAAAATGCCGGTGCAACTTTGATCAGGGTGGCATTGTAAGTATAGTTTGCTCTAGGCAGTATAGACATTTTAACAATGTTTATCCTTCTGATTCATGATCATGGAATGCTCTTCCATCTTTTTGTTTCTGATTGAGGATGATATTCACTGTGGACTTTTCATAGATTTTATGAAGTTGAAGAATTTTCCCTCTATCCCTATACTTTGAATCATTTTAATCAGGAACACATGTTGTATCTTGTCAAATGCTTTTTCTGCATCATTTGAGGGGACCATGTGGCTCTTCTCTCTTCTTTCTTGATTTTTTCTATCACATTAATTGATTTGCAAATGCTGAAACATCCTTGCATCCCAGGGATAAATCCCATCTAGTCATGGTGGATAATCTTTTTAATTTACTGTTGGATCCTAGTAGCTAGGATCTTGCTGAGAATCTTGGCATCCATATTCATCAAGGATATTGGTCTGAAATTTTCCTTTTTGGTGGGGTGTTTGCCTGGTTTGGGGGTCAGTGTAATACTGGCTTCCCTTTCTTCCA
>NC_081575.1:61440963-61450703 GCF_022355385.1 Mustela nigripes | reverse complement strand
TATTTTTTCAGTGTTTCAAGATTGTGTATGGACCACACACAGTCCTCCATGCAATACATGCCCTCCTTAATACTCACCACCAGGATCACCCATCCCCCCAAGTCCCTCCCCTCTAAAACCCTCAGTTTGTTTCTCAAAATCCACAGTCTCTCGTGGTTCCTCTCCCCCTTCGATTTCCACCAATTCACTTATCCTTTCCTTCTCCTAACATCCTCCATATTATTCCTTATTTTCCACAAGTAAGTGAATCCATATGATAATTGCCTTTCTCTGTTTGACTTATTTCACTTAGCAGAATTTCCTCCAGTCCCACCCATGTTGATGCAAAAGCTGGGTATTCTTCCCTTCTGATGGCTGAGTAATATTCCATTGTATATATGGAGTGCATCTTCTTTATCCCTTCGTCTGTTGAGGGGCATCTTGGCTCTTTCCACACTTTGTTGATTTTGGATATTGCTGCTATGAAGATTGGGACATATAGGGCCCTTGTTTTCACTACATCTGTATCTTTGGGGTAAATACCCAGCAGTGTAATTGCAGGTTCATAAGGTAGCTCTATTTTTAATTTTTTAAAAGATTTTATTTATTTATTTGACAGAGAGAGAGAGAGAGAGAGAGAGAGAATGATCACAAGTAGGCAGAAAGAGAGAGAGAGGGAAGCAGGCTTCCTGCAGTGCAGAGAGCCCAATGTGGGGCTCTATCTCAGGACCCTGAGATTATAACCTAAGCTTAAGGCAGAGTCTTAACCCACTGAGCCACCTAAGAACCCTTATTTTTAATTTTTTTAAAGATTTTATTCATTTATCAGAGAGAGAGAGAGGGAGAGAGCAGGCACAGTCAGACAGAATGGCAGGCAGAGGCAGAGGGAGAAGCAGGCTCCCTGCTGAGCAAGGAGCCCGATGTGGGACTCGATCCCAGGATGCTGGGATCATGACCTGAGCGGAAGGCAGCTGCTTAACCAACTGAGTCACGCAGACGTCCCCCTTATTTTTTAATTTTTTGAGGAATCTCCACATTGTTTTCCAAAGTGGCTGCACCAACTTGCATTCCCACTAACAGTGTAAGAGGGTTCCCCTTCCTCAACATCCTCTTCAACATTTCTTCTTTCCTGTCTTATTAACCTTTCCTAGTCTAACTGATGAAAGGGTATCTCAATGTGGTTTTGACTTTTATTTCTCTGATGGCTAATGGTGATGAACATTTTTTAATGTGCTGCTAGTCATCTGTATGTCTTCATTGGAGAAGTGTCTCTTCATGTCTTCTGCCCATTTTCTGACATGATTATCTGGTCTTGAAGTGTGAGTTTGAGGAGTTCTTTATATGTTGGATATCAGCCCTTTGTAGTGTCATTTGGGAATATCTTCTCTTATTCCTTGGATTGCCTCTTTGTTTTGTTGATTGTTTCTTTTGCTGTGCAGATTTTTTTCCAATTTTTTTAAAAAAAGATTTTATTTAATATATGGAGAGAAGAGCGAGAGAGAAAGCATGAGGTGGGAGAGCAGAGGGAGAGGAAGAAACAGGCTCTCCTGGTCTGGGCAGTATAGACATTTTAACAATGTTTATTCTACTGATACATGAGCATGGAATGCTTTTCCATCTTTTGTGTCTTCAATTTCTTTCCTGAGTGTTCTCTAGTTCCTCAAATATAGATTCTTTAACTCTTCAGTTGGTTTATTCCAAGGTATCTTATGGTTCTTGGTGCTATAGTAAATGGAATCGATTCTTTAACTGCTTTTTCTTCAGTTTCATTGTTAGTGTATAAGAAAGCAACTGATTTCTGTGCATTGATTTTGTGTCCTGACATAATACTGAATTGCTTTATGAGTTCTAGTAGTTTGGGGTTGGAGTCTTTTGGGTTTTCCATATAAAGTATTGTGTCATCTGTGGAGAGAGTTTGACTTCTTCTTTGTCAATTTGAGTACTTTTATTTCTTTTTGTTGTCTGATTGCGGTTGCTAGTACTTCTAGTACTATGTTGAGCAACAGTGGTGAGAGTGGACATCCTTGTCATGTTCCTGATCTCAATGAGAAGGCTCTCAGACTTTCCCCATTGAGAATGATATTCACTGTGGGTTTTTTATAGATAGATAGATTTTATAGATAGATTGTTATAGATAGATTTTATAGATAGATTTTATGAGGTTGAGGAATGTTTCTATCCCTATACTTTGAAGAAGTTTAATCAGGAACAGATGCTCTATTTGTCAAATGCTTTCTGTATCAATTGAGAGGACCATGTGGTTCTTCTCTCTTCTCTTATTGATTTGTTCTGTCACATTGGTTGATTTACAAATGTTGAAACACCCTTGCATCCCAGGGATAAATCCCACCTGGTTGTGGAGGATAATCTTTTTAATGTACTGTTAAATCCTATTAGCAAAGACCTTATTGAGAAACTTGGCATCCAAATTCATCAGGGATACTGGCCTGAAAATCTCCTTTTTGATGGGATCTTTGCCTGATTTAGGGATCAAGGTAATGCTGGCCTCATAGAAAGAGTCTGGAAGTTTTCATTCTGTTTCTATTTTTTTGAAACAGCTTCAGAAGAGTAGGTATTATTTCTTCTTTGAATGTTTGGTAGAATTCCAAAGGGAATCCATCAGGTCCTTGAATCTTGTTTTTTGGGAGGTTTTTGATCACTGTTCCAATTTTGTTACTGGTTATTGGTTTATTCAGGGTGTTAATTTCTTTCTGATTCAGTCTTGGAAGTCTATAGGTTTCCAGGAATGCATCCATTACTTCAGGGTTGCTTAGCTATTGGCATCTAACTGTTGATAATAATTTCTCTTTTTTTAAAGATTTTATTTATGTATTTGACAGATAGAGATCACAAGTAGGCAGAGAGGCAGGCAGAGAGAGGGGTAAGCAGGCTCCTTAATGAGCAGACAGCCCAGTGTAGGGCTCGATCTCAGGACTCTGGGATCATGACCCAAGCTGAAGGCAGAGGCTTAACCCACTGAGCCACCAGGCACCCCTGGTAATAATTTCTGATGATTGTTTCTATTTCCTTGGTTTTAGTCATGATCTCTCACCTTTCATTCATAATTTTATTAATTTAGGTCCTCTCTCCTTGGTTTTGGATTAGTTTGGCCAGTGGTTTATCGATCTTATTAATTCTTTCAAAGAACCAGTTTCCAGTTTCATTGATGTGTTTTACTATATCTCTAGTTTCTAACTCATTGGTCTCTGCTCGAAATTATTTCCTTTCTTGTGCATGGTGTTGGCTTATTTTTTTTTTTTTTTGATTCTCTAGTTCTTTAAGGTGTACAGAGAGTTGGTGCATTCAGGATTTTTCAATTTATTTTTTATTATTTATTTATTTGTTTGTTTGTTTTTTGGATTGTTCAATTTTTTGAGTGAGGCTTTGATGGCTGTGTATATCCCCCTTAGGACTGCCTTTGCCATATCCCATAGCTTTTGGACCAATGTGTCTCATTCTCATTGGTTTCCATGAATTGTTTTGGTTCTTCTTTAATTTTCTGGTAGATCCAGACATTCTTGAGCAGGATATTATTCATTACCTTCCACGTGTTTGAATATCTTCCAAACTTTTTCTTGTGGTTGAATTCCAGTTTCAAAGCTTTGTGGTCTGAGAATATGCAGGGGAAAATCTCAGGATTTTGTTATTAGTTGAGCCCGATTTGTGACCCAGTATGTGGTCTATTCTGGAGAAAGTTCCATATGCACTAGAGAAGAATGAGTATTCCGTTGTTTTAGGGTAGAATGTTCTGTATTTATCTATGAGGTCCATCTGGTCCCATGTATCATTCAATGATCTTGTTTCTTTATTGATTTTCTGCTTAGATGATCTGTCTATTGCTGATAGTGACATGTCAATATGACTTTGTATTTTGATTAACAGTTGCCTTATGCAGTTGACTGGTTCCACATTGGAAGCATAAATATTTTCAATTGTTAGATCTTCTTGGTGGATAGACCCTTTAAGAATGATGTAGTGTCCTTATTTTCTTTGGCTACAGTCTTTAGTTTAAAATCTAATGTATCTGATATGAGAATCACTACACCAGCTTTCTTTTGAGGCCCGTCGGCATGAAAGATGCTCCTCCATCCTTTCACTTTCAGTCTGGATGTATCTTTAGGTTCAAAATTCATCTCTTGTAGACAGCATATGGATGGGTCCTGTTGTTTTATCCAATCTGCAACCCTGTGCAGACTTTATGGGAACTTTATGGGAGCATTAAGACCACTCACGTTGAGAGTGATTATTGAAAGATAAGTTTTTATTGACATCATGTTGCCTATGAAGTCCTTGTTTCTATAGATTATTTCTGTAAATTTCTATTCTATGACACTCTTGGTTTCTTATTTCTTTTGTGGAACCCCCTCCTTAATATTTCTTGTATTCCCGACTTGGTGGTCACATAATCTTTTAAACTTTGCCAGTCTTGGTAGCTCTTTATCTTCCATCTATTCTGCATGTCAGCCTTGATGGATAAAGTATTCTTGGCTGCATGTTGTACTCATTTAGTGCCTGGAATATGTCTTTCAAGCCCTTTCTGGCTTGCCAGGTTTCTGTGGGCAGTTCTGATGTTATTCTGATGGTCCCTCTTCTGTACATAAACAATCTCTTCCCCCTAGTTGCCCTTAATTCATATTCATTGATTTTATCACTCATGAACTTCACAATCATGTGCCTTGAGGTCTTTCTACCCTCATTGGTCTTGGGTGGTGTCCTTTTTGCCTCTAGGACATGAACACTTGTTCCATTCCCCCGATTAGGGAAACTTTCATCTAGGATTTGTTCAACTATAACTTCTAGTCCTCTCTCTCTCTCTTCACTCTTCAGGGATCCCAGTAATTCTGACATTGGAATTTTTCATGGCATCGTTTATTTCCCTAATTCTGTTTTCATGGTTTCTTAGTTGTTTGTTCCAGGCCTCCTCTTGATCCTTCTTTTATATCAGTTTGTCTTCTAGATTACTAATTTGATCTTCTGTCTCATTTACCTTAGATGTTAGTGTATTTAGATTAGATTGGATCTCACTGACATCATTTTTAAGTTCTGCCTGATCAGTTCTCACTTCAGCCCTTGAGATTCTATGTTTTCACTAATGGTCTTCTCCATCCTAGTCATTATCTGGATAATTGTTACCCTATTCCAACATATGGTTTATGTCCATATCCAATAGTTCTGTGGCAGAGGTAACAGACTCTGAATTTTTCCTCTGTTGGGTGTTCCTCCTCCTAGTCACTTGGTGAGAGGTTGTTGAGGAGATGTATAGCTGAATATATCAACTATGATCCAGGCAAGGTGCACCATGGAAAGTTTTAGAGCAATTGGAAGTCACCACCAAAAAGAAAGTAAAAAGAGAGAAAAAGAAAAAAATAACAGCCAAAATGAGTCCCAAAAGTAAGGTTTATAAAGTACAAAAACAAAAAAAAAGAGTCACCAAAGGGGGGAAAAAAAGAAAAAGAAAAACCAAGCCAAAACTATCCCCAAGAATAAGATTTATAATGTGCAAAAACAAAAACCAACACACAGAAACACTGACAAAAGAACAAGATGGGAAGGTGGTTATAAAACCTTGATGAGGGCAAGGAAGTTTATCAGTTCTTCCTGCATGTGTCTTATTATTTTTGTTAAAGGACTCAACATTCCAGAGATACAGGGACATTAGAACTTGTATTGAATAGGGAAAAAGGACTACCTTGCAGCTTATATATATATCTATCATCTATCATATTTTCCCCCCTCAGGGCTTCAGCTTTAACAGTATATGAAAATCTTCCATAACAGTATTAGGAAGGATAATTCACCTCTAGGATATTAGAGCTGGAAGCAATCTCAGACATCACCTAATGTAAACCTTCATTTTACAGATGATGAAGTTGAGACCCAGAGAGGTGAAGGGCTCAC
Organism: Mustela nigripes; assembly: GCF_022355385.1. Taxonomy (NCBI): domain Eukaryota; kingdom Metazoa; phylum Chordata; class Mammalia; order Carnivora; family Mustelidae; genus Mustela; species Mustela nigripes. The sequence goes on along the minus strand of NC_081575.1, from coordinate 61,444,826 downwards.
AATTGTTTTAGCAGAACTGAGAACCAAACTCATTTCAATTATCTTTCTGGTTTTCCATGTTTCTACACACATACTCAAATACACACAAACATATTTTTCTAATACAGTTCTATGCATTTATCTGTTTTTACAATAGCCTATTCCTTATTTTTACCAATGTGGGACATCTTCTGATGTTTTTTCTGTCTGAACCAATAGCTATATCCAGTCCACTCCATTTCTTCTTCATGCTAGGGAGTAAAAAGGAAAGTAATTTCACTTACTAGGTGTTTATAACCATTGCTCTTCCAAACATGAACACTTCATCTGATAACAAAACTGGATACTATTATGTCAGAATACCTGTTTGACAATATAGTTTCAATTAACTAAATGCCTGAGCTAGGGATTTCTGGGTGACTAAATTTTGGGGTTAACTGAGGTTTAAAAGAAAAAAAATACATATATATACATATATATATATGACAGTCTTTACAAATTGATGGAGACTCAGTTCTAGAAATTATATAGCTGAGTGACTTTAAGTTGATAAATTTTGGTCATACTTTTTCCAACTGAAGATATTGCAAAACCAGCTAGAACATTGTTTATCATTATCCAGGACTAGAGTAATAGTCCTATTACTAGGACTATGTAAAGAATACACAAAAGCTGAGTTTTATATGTACTATACCCCAGAAAAAAATCTGGAAATTTTATTTAAAAATTTTCAGTATCAAGTTGTTTCACTGTCATTTATTTGTTTTGCCTGAAAATGGAACACAGTTGAAAAATCTTATGCATTAGAGGTTTTTTTTCCAACTACTTTAGGCAGACAGCACGCAAGATAGATTTTTATTAATCACCATTTTAATGAATGCAAGATTTTGGGAGGACCATTTCATGTACACTTTTCTTTAGAAGATTTTGCTTTTTTGGTTCTTTTGAAAGATAAGTATCTTCCATGCCTAAGTATCTCCAAGTCAGACCTCTCCATCACTTCATTTCTACCTATATTATAACATTCTACATTTAGTCTTCTTTTACAGTTAATTTTATGTGTGTATATTTCTCACTGGATTTTGTTTTTAAATATGTTAATTTGGCACATATATTTTTACAAATTATTTTACATACATTATTTTTTTTTAAAGATTTTATTTATTTATTTGATAGAGAGAAATCACAAGTAGATGGAGAGGCAGACAGAGAGAGAGAGGGGAAGCAGGCTCCCTGCTGAGCAGAGAGCCCGATGCGGGACTCGACCCCAGGACCCTGAGATCATGACCTGAGCCGAAGGTAGCGACTTAACCCACTGAGCCACCCAGGTGCCCCACATATATTATTTTTTAATCCTATTATTTAATAACCTGCCCACTTGCCAGAAAGTGCCAAAACTAGGCTTGAACCCAGGTTTTTTTTTTCTAATTTCTACTACATAGCTCTTTTCACCAACCATGGTGCCTTTTATCATACTGTGAACCACAGAGGCTGCATTTTAAATTTTATTTTATGTATTTCTCATTACCCTAAGAGGAATATTTGTACAAACATATTGTTTCACAAATAAATACTTACAAGCTTTTAATTTGATTATTAGTGCATTCATTCAAGAATAAAGGAAACTGGTAAAAAGTGAAGAAGCAATTATGTAACATAAGATAGTAACACCTTATCTGTGATTTTTAATAGAAACACTGAGATTTGACTTTGAAATATGTAATTGCTGAATATAATAATATCCTCTATTTTAAAAGGCATATTAAATCTACTACAACATGCCTGTGGAAAGATTATATATATATATATATGTATATAATATATAATCTCTATATATATTATATATGCATATCAATATGTATATATTTAGATAAGTCTCATAAACCAAAAGCTACAATTGGCCCATATCATTATATGGTTTTCTCTTTATTATTGTTAGGTTTTAAATCTAAGCAATTATTTCAGTGATCCTTTAGATCTCAGTCATGTTTGCTTTTAATCATATTAATATTCACTTATGTTAAAATATGCTTATTAATTGTTGCCTATGTATAAACACCTCATTAGAATCCAGTTTTGTAGTGGCCAGAAACCAAGTCCAAATTCCATCAAAACTGTGCTTCCTCGAGAGGCACCATAAGCACAGATTCTTTAATCCATGCTCAAGAAAATCAAGGCAATAGCCCATCTAGATAATCTATCCAGCACCTTTGTCTCATGACGACTTGTTCTTCAACTATCCACTCCAGTCACCCACTTCCATGGATACACTCTACTCTTTGAAATAATTTAGAATTATTCCATTTCTGAAATATCAATTCCAATATCTCATTTTCTGAACCACAATCACCTTGTCATTCCAGTTTACTTTGATTTATTTAAAAATATTTTTTGAGCACCTTCTTCTTTTTTCAAAAAAAAAAAAATTGTTTTTCAGTGTTCCGAAATTCAGTGTTTATGCACCACACCCAGTGCTCCATGCAATACCTGCCTTCCACAATACCCACCACCAGGCTCTCCCCAAACCCCCACACCCCTTCTCCAAACCCCTGTTTGTCTCTAAGATTCTACAGTATCATGATTTGTCTCCCCATCCAGTTTTCCCCAACTCACTTCTCCTCTCCATCTCCCAATGTGTTATGGAAGACACTGTGGCAGAGTGATTGAATAATAGCTACAGTTGTCATAAGTGCTATGAAAAATGAGTACAAAATATAACCAAATCAATATGATTACAGGTTATAATGGTCCTGATGGAACACATCTTCAGTTACTCAAATCTATTACTTCCTTTGTTGTCCCAAAGCCATTTCTTTTTTTTTTTTTAAGATTTTATTTATTTATTTGACAGACAGAGATCACAAGTAGGCAGAGAGGCAGGCAGAGAGAGAGAGAGAGAGAGAGAGGGAAGCAGGCTTCCTGCGGAGCAGGGAGCCCAATGTGGGGCTCGATCCCAGGACCCTGAGATCATGACCCGAGCCGAAGGCAGCAGCCCAAACCACTGAGCCACCCAGGCGCCCCCCAAAGCCATTTCTTTAGACAAGTCTCATCCATGCTTGCCCTACTGCTACAACAGTCTCCTAACCTGGTTTCCTGCCTTAAGTCATATCACTCCTTGCTTCACAGTAATGCTTAAGTGATCTTTTACAAATCTATAATGTGATTATGCCATATTTATGGTTAAAATAATTCAAATGGCTTCCCATACCTTTCAGATTAAAGTCAATTTTCTACAATTATCAGGTAAGGACTCCATATTCTGACTACTTCTATGGTCTCATCGCTTGTCCATGCTTCACAAGCACCTTATCTCAGTGTATGAACATAGGTTCCAAAACACATCTTCAGGGTTTTTTTTTTTAAGATTTTTAAAAATATATTTAAGAGAGAGAGAGAGTGAGCAAGAGAGGCAGAGGGAGAAACAGACTCTCTGCTGAGCAGGGATCGCAGTGTGGGGTCTAATCCCAGGACCCTGGGATCATGACCTGAGCTAAAGTCATACTCTTAACTGACTGAGCCACCCAGTTGTCCCCAGAATCCATCCTTAAGATCGTATAACATCATGCTTTGGTATATGTTTATTTTACTGCTTATGGTGCCTTTCACCCCTCCTTTATGAATCTCTAATCAACTTTTTATTGAGATATCATTGATACGTTAAGAGTATGACTTTACTCAATTTACCCCAACTCCCTTCTCTCTAACTCCCCATGCCCTCCATGCTTTTTGTTATGGCCCACAAATAAGAGAAACCATATGATAATTGACTCTCTCTGCTTGACTTATTTCACTCAGCATAATCTCTTCCAGTCCTGTCCATGTTGCTACAAACGTTGAGTATTCATCCTTTCTGATGGAGGCATAATACTCCATAGTGTATATGC